>NC_069502.1:516866679-517199179 GCF_027579735.1 Bombina bombina
ACATCCTACCCATGAACCTTCATGAACTCCCAATTGAGCATAGCTGATATACCCAAGTAAGCATTGTTATAATACTATGACCACTGCTTCCTAGAAACATAGCACAAATGAATAAACAAAGGGGATATAGCATAGTAAATGACTTATGGTAGGATGAGTTTGCACAAAACCAGACTGGACATAATCGTCATAAAATAAAGAGACTGCTGCGATGAGTATTACTTGTCAACAACTTTAAGTCAGCGTTAGAGGCATTCTCAAGATCTGACTCACTAAGCAGCTTCAAAGCTCGTATTTAACCAACACCTATTCTCCGGTGCAAATTTCCAGTAATCCGTTCCGATAAAAACTTAGAGTTCCAGTCTCTGTCATCTGCTGCGCTCCCCCACCGCAGCTGATAGATAGTAGTAAGATCTCGTTGTTTGCTGGGCAGATTGCCGTTGGGACTCGGTGAGAGCCTCCAGTACTTGTCTAACAGAGGGAGGATAGGGCCCAGGCGCCAGCGCACCTCAACACCCCCCGCTTGTGAGTCCCAACTTGTTTCTACACAATCGAGCGATGAAGGTAAGTCCAATGGAGCATCAGGTGCTTTGGTGGGCTGTGCGGTGTCTTTCTTTGTCTGCCACAGGATGTCTTCCAAATAGAGCGGAGCCGGCACCGGTTCTCTCAACTCCCCCTTGAGAGAGGCTTTCACTACGCTGGAATCTTTCAGTGGTACAGTACCTTCCAGGTGTGAACCCAGTAAATCAAGCAGGTCCCGCTGGAGGCTAGTAAAATGTGTCTCTCTCCCACCGGTCCACTGCAGCTATGATCTTCTCACTATGGCGGGAAGGCGCCATTATGATCGCTGCATGCTAAGGTTGTTATATGTTCGTAAATACAATCTTCAGGTCTGAAGTATTCAAGGTGTGAACCAATTATCTAGTGTCCTTTAATTAGTATGACTTCCCCAGTTGACAGCTCACATAGGCTGTTTTTACCCGGATTCACCCGGGGGGGTTAGGTGGAGGCCTCAGACATCTCAGTGCCGTTGCCGCGGGCCCACCATTCCGGTACTTCAAAGCAGGCAATAGAGCCACCCAAGCACACCAATCTGTTCCACAGAGTTAGATAAGTGTAGGGATGTATTTTTTTGGCATGGATGGAGGCCCCAATCACTTATATGCAGCAAAATTATCAGTGGGTCCACACAGCTTCAAAGTAAGTCGGCCATCTTGGTCGCAGCCCGGAAGCATCCCCCTGAATTTTATATTTTATAACATACTCGCATCTATAGATTTAATCCTCTGTAGAGATTTACAGTTTATCAGAAATAGTATTCTGACTCTACATGCTATTATATTGGCATTCTTTTAACCATAGCAGATAATCTGAAGGTTTAGATAAATTGAATAGCGAGTTTGAAATCTATGTATTAGGTATCAGTTTAGCGCTGCGGAAATTGTATATTCTTTTATATTAATTCTCTATTGAGTGATTAGAAGTGAGGGCTTACCTATCACTCAAATCACTATATTTTAACAACAGCTTTACTTTAAACTATTGAAAGAAGTACTATTTAAACTCCTTATCTATTTATATATATATATATATATATATATATATATATATATATATATATATATATATATACAAATAGAAATCTTTGGGTACAAAAGCACTCTCACCAAACTGGTCAGGTAGGCACCAGGGTGCAAAAATAGGAATAAAAGATTAGCAAGAAATAAGCACTCTCTGGTTTTGAAAAACAAATGGTATATTTTACTAGCGTTATGTATTTGAGGTATTCACCCCTTCCTCTCTGAGGAAGGGGTGAATACTTCGAAGCATCACGCTAGTAAAATATACTATTTGTTTTTCAAAACCAGAGAGTGCTTATTTCTTGCTAATCTATATAAATACAAATAGATATTTGGACATGTATATGTATGTATCTCTATGTTAAAGCCCTTTGTCTTCTAACACCTGAGACCTTATATATTTGAGCCCTTATAACTTTTTATGAATTTTTTTAATAATGTTTATTAGATACTGTTATTATGAGTGTAACTGCACTGTTATATGTATTTTTTATTTGTTTTGTGACACTTTTTTGTTTCGCAAAACAGTTAACCAGAACACTGAGGATGTGCTATCCCAACGCATGTTAACTTCAATTGCGCTCAAGCAATCGTGTTTACTTTTAACTTGTAATACAAGCGATGCAGCCAACACACGCAAACACCCTCGATAAACCCCTTTTCACTCGCTCTTAACCGTTAGCGTGCCTTTCGTAATCTGGCCCTTTTATTTTGCTAAATGAAGAGTTCCTTCATAAAGAGATGTTTTTCCATTTGTGCTTGCACCATATCTGGCTAGGGGGGTTGGGAACACACAGTGCCGGTGCTAGGATTTTTGGCCACACAGACAAGGAAACTAAGTATACAGTGCTCAAAGTCAAAAGAATAAATATGGCCTGAGGTTTTAAACATCGTTCCTAAAAAAATAAATGAATAATCAGATTTGAAGGGCCAGATAGTTAATTATTTTCTTTTAGGACATTCTTTAATCAACTAGATGCAATTTAATCAATGATGTAAATTAACTGTTACTTAAAGTGATACCTACATTTTTTGTTTCAATTAGCCAGATAAAGTTACGGTTAGTAAAGTGTGGCAACTGTTTGTCAGACATTGTAAATATTTCATTGTGCATATGAAGCAGCATTTACATGTCAAGCAGTTTTTTTTCTGGAAAATAGGTAAAAGTTGTTTAAATATGTAAACTATTACTACAATATTGGTTTTGGGCTTCGTATTAATCATCATTGGCTGTTAAGGACAAGTGACCTGCTTTATTTGTGGAGAATGAAACACATATGGCTATTTAGCATTCCCACTCATGCGCTATCTTCACTTGACGGAGGCTTTTTTCGTGTAACCAGTTGCACACGTGTTATAAGATGAAAGCTCAAAAAGTAGAACTTCAAATATCTCAACCGCGTTAACATATTCTCCCATAGAAGTCAATGGAGCACGCAAACTGCAAAAAAAAAACAAAACTTAAACCCCCGTTTCCACCTAGGAGCAGCCTCTTTTAGCCTAATTGTGCTTTTCACAGGGGAGAACTTTCCTGAAGTAAATCAGTCTGATCCAGCCTAGTAAGGTCAGTCCAGCCCCGAAATACCAGACAATTCTCCTCTGAACAAGGAACATGACAACCCCAGATGATCGTATCAGCCTTCTTTGGACCTCGTCGGTGAGGTGCAGCCATATCCCCCTAAGCACATTGGGCAAGGAGTCCATGTCTGATTTCCATGAAAACAAAGAAAATTTGAAAATATAAGTAAAATGAAACTTTTCTACATTTGTATGCTCTGTCTGAAACGCAAAAGAAAATTTTTGGGTTCCATATTCCTTTAAGTCTACAGTGAAAAACAATTACATGCAGTTAAAAAAATAATTATTTCCTTTCTTGCTTTTTTGGACACCTTTTTAGTTTTTTGACTAATCTGCTATATTTTAATAATGATACTAACCATGAAAACATTATTATGTAGAAATGTGTTCATTAGGATTACAGGCAATCTTTAAAAGCGAGAGCACTTACAACAGAAATATGCACCATTAATTTAAAGGAGACATGATCTGACTCATTGGAAGTCTTGGGAGTCCCACAGACAATTTAGACAGGTGCCTGGATTGATTCTTGGAGAAACAGTTTTACCATAGGTTGCGATATAGTAACATTAAGTTTGAGGGACACTAAAGTCATAATTAAACTTTCATGATCAGATAGAAAATTGCAATTTTAGGATACATTCAAATTTAGTTTCATTATCAGATTGTGCACAGTCCTTTTATGTGCACACTTTATGAGGCACCAACTACTACTAAGCATGTGTAAGAGTTCGCAGTGTATAAGTCTGTGATTGACTGCTGTCTGTCACATGACACAGGGGGGCGGTAAATTGAAAATGTCATTAAAAAAATCTATCACTATTTTAAAATTCAGAATAAATGCTATTGCATTGTCTTCTTATTTTTCACTTGTTGATTATACATATACATATATATCAGGACAATATGTACCTCACAACCCATTCAATATCTCCCCTATAAAATAAGTATCAAGAAATGGCCATCTGTCATAGCTAGACAGATAAGAAACATCATGAGCAATAATTACTAACAGCTGTTTGTGGGGTGTTCTATCAAATCCATTTGCTGCTTGAAGGCCCTGACAGCCATCTAGCTGATATAAACACTGTTACATGAAGTATTATACTAGCTCAGTCATTAGAGGGAGAAGATATCTACAGTATCTACATATAAACCCATCAACACAAAAAAACAAACAAACTGCAGCTCCCCCACAGCAAGTTAACCCTAACCTTAACTTAACTGCAACCCCCAAACAAAATAAACAATTAAAATGATTACAGTTAAAATAAGAAAACTTGTACATTTAAAATAAACATCCTTCCATACCTTTTTTTTCTTTCATTCTGTCATCAGCGATATAGGTGTCCCTATTCCAAAACAAAAGATGGGAAATTGGGATGTAAAGGAAAAGATGATAAAGAGATTGAACAAACATGACTGTTTAATCAAACATCTGGTAAGTACATTTGAGGGGCTTTCAAAAGTGTTTTTTTTTTTTTTTTTAAATTAATATTAGTTTATAATTGTAATTTGGAGATTGTTATACAGGATTAATGTAGGAAGTTACAAGGGGGATCATGTAGGGGCCATTTGCTTGGAGTGAAGGGGGTGTAGGTAGTTGAGTTACATGGGCATATCCATTGGGTATTAAACATCTGATTGGGGTAAGCGGCAGAGTTACATAGAGGGGCCGATTTAACAATGTGGGATGCACATGATCCGCTGTACATCGACAAATGCTGACAGCATACGCTGTCTGCATTTATCATTGCACCAGCATTTCTAGTGAAATGCTTGTGCAATGCCGCCCTCTGCACATTCGCTGCCAATCGGCCGCTAGCAGGGGGTGTCAACCAGATCGTATCTGATCTGACAGATTGCTTAAGACCGCTGCTTCTCAACTCCTGTTTCCGGCGAGTCTGAAGACTCGCACGGAAACAACTGCATTTGGGGGTTGATAAATCGGCCCTATTGGGTTGATTTCAGGAAAACATGGTTGCATATAGGATTACCAGGTCAGCCACAACATACATTTTATTGTGGTGAGGGGCTGAATTGTAGGAATTAAGGGTTTTAACACCTATATGATATATGTACCAGTGCTAAAAGCAGCTGGAGTCAGCAACTACTTATTTGTTTGGTCATAGTACCATACATATTGTATCACTACATTTTGTAGACCCTCATGTAGCATGATGTGTTTTTAGTGATGCAGACAATAAAATCATGCAATACACAATAATGCTGCATATTTTATATTTTTTGTTTTAAATAATTTTTATTATTTTGATTGAGAGCATATACAATAAGAAGAGCAAAGCTTATGCAATGTGATAACACTAAGGGGACGATTTATTAAGGGCCAAATGGCCCCTGATGCCCTTGTTCCTGCGCGAGCCTTCAGGCTCACTGGAAACAGCAGTTATGAAGCAGCAGTCTTAAGACCGCTGCTCCTTAACTGGTTCGCCTGCTCTGATGCTGCGAACATCAATCCGCCCGATCTCATATGATCGGGCTGATTAACACCCCCTGCAGGGGCGGCATTGCACAAGCAGTTCACAAGAATTGCTTGTGCAATAATAAATGCAGACAGTATATGCTGTCGGCATTCATCAATGTCTGTTGGACATGATCCGCTGAGGGGATTATGTCGGACAGACCGATGATAAATCAGCCCCTAAGTCTAACTCTTGTAACCACTGCAACATAGTAGGGAATTTGTGTTTTTTCCAGTAGCGACATATTTTTTTTTTTAGCACTATTCAACATAATGTAAAATAGTTGGGGTAGTTTATTCAACATAGTAACTATCTAGTAAGATATTGCTGTCTATTATTTTAGATATATAATGGGATATTTGTTCCCAGAAAGGTCTAATTATAGGGCATGACCCCCAGATATGTGTCAAAGTACCTGGTCTTTCACATTGTCTCCAACATTTAGGAGACAAGGTTATAGTATGTTTTATGCTTCTGTACATTATTTATCATGCTACATAATTTGTGGGAGTTTTACAAATAAGGTATCTAGGTAGTGGAGGCTCCTCTATAGGAGCACAGGCGCACGTGAACCTTCTGAGAGAGAAAAAGAAAAAACCTTTTTGGCTGAATAAATATAATTTTTCCAATTGCCCCCCTATTGGAAAATTTATATTTAAACAGCCAAACAATTTCCAGCCCAGTTTTGTTAAAAAAAAAATAAAAAAATGTTTTTGCCATTTTTACTTCTTTCTATCACACCGCATGTATAGGCTTTAAGCCTTTTGCAGTTATTTCAAAGTCCCTGCAGCGCCGCACCCCAACCCAGCCCTATACCTTGTTAATCGCACAGTTTTTGATGTGCGAGTAGAGGAGGCTCTCCAGATGGAGCTAAACAAAACAGCCAATCGGTTGTGCCTCTCTTGTCTGGTGAGGCATGGCCATGGAGCGTGGCCGTGAGTCGGACTGGTAGGAAGTAAAGGAGGGAGCTGCTGCCGACTCACGTTTGACTCTCTCTGACAGTGACAATCAGAGTCACCAGCCCCGATGTTGCAGGAGATAGAATGGGTGCCTGGTGCCAGACTGCTTGCCATGCCACTGCTGCCAAGGAGAGAAAAAGAGGAGCTGCAGCTGCTGCTGACCTGCCCTAGTGCCACTGCCTGGACTGCACTTATTACGGTAAGGTAAGTAATTTTTTTTTTGCTTGCCTGGCTAAATCCACCTGTCATAGTTTCACTCACTGAATTTACACCTGGTAATCCCCATGTGATTGTACTGTGTTTGTATAGCAACCCAAAAGCTCCTCTATGGAAAATGCTGAGCTGCCGGACTGGGTAAAACATGGTTCCTGTAAACATAAAACTGCAGTACCTTTCTATAAACAAGCAGGAAAATTGCTACAGAATTGGGGGGCAGGAGATCTAATTTAGTAGTTCTGATATGTGTACTATAGTACAATACAGGAAATGGGCTTTTGCTTCATGAAGTAAAATACAGAGTTTGGTTAATTTATAGCACACAGTGCCATACCTACATCATCTCGCACTATCATCTAGATTGTAAGTTCCCACGGGAATAGGGCCCTAAATCCCCCCTGTATTTGTCTGTAAAATTTTGTCTTTTATCGTATTGTTTCTCCATTACCCATGGGCAGCACTGCGGAATCTGTTGGTGCTTTATAAATAAAGAATAATAATAATAAAATAATAATACCATACCTACTATAGCACACAGTGCCATACCTATTGCTCTCAGTACCATACCTACTATAGCACACAGTGCCATACCGATAGCTCACAGTACCATACCTACTATAACACACAGTGCCATACTGATAGCTCACAGTGCCATGCCTACTATATAGCACACACTGTAAAAAGGAAATAGTATGCAAGGCATGTAATGCACTTAGCAATTTAAACAGTGTTTATAAAAAGGCTCCTTTCAACTTTTTAATTTCAAGATATGCACTCATTGCCAATCTCGAATTTGTGTTCTGAGGGGTGCCGTACACTGTCACTCTATCTATTCACAACTATCAGTCAAACTTGTCACAACTATACCAATAGTCTCCCTCTGTCACCCTCTCTCTTTCTCTCTCCCTCTCTCTCACTCTCCCTCTTTCTCTCTCCCTCTTTCTCCCTCCCTCTCTTCCTCCCCCTCCCTTTCTCCCTCCCTCTCTTTCTCGCTACCTCTAACCCTCTATTTTATTCTATCTCACTCTCTCTTTGTCTCTCTCTCTTTGTCTCTCTCTCTTTGTCTCTCTTTCTTTCTCTCTCTCTTTGTCTCTCTCTTTCTATTTTTCCCTCTTTCTCTATTTCTATCTTTCTCTCTCCCCACTCCCTCTCTCTCTCCCCCCTCCCACCCCTTTCTTTGCTATTCCATTCATTTATGTTGCAAAAGACAACTTCTCAGGCTATACACCCTTTTCATGTCTCTTTTTAATGGAAAAATAGTGCTGCCATATGTCACTTTGAATATTATAAAGGGCATACAATTTCAAACATTTCAACTTACTTCTATTAATATTTTGCTTCATTCTTTTGTATCCTTTATTGTAGGATCAGCAATACATTGTGTGAAGGATACCAAGAGAACAAAGTAAATTAGATAAAAGAAGTAAATTGGAAAGTTGTTTAAAATTGTATGTTCTATCTAAATTATGTAAGAGAAAATTTACATCAGTAAGGTTCATATATGTGTTTCTCTGGCCTATCATGGCTTCTGCTTCAACAGCCTCTGACCTCACCGCACATCACTGGTCCAGAGGAATGACTGTTTAGTCCCACAGGTGAGCTTTATTAATGTACATGCCAGGAACATAGCATTAGCAACACAATTCTCTCAACTGTATTGGCATATTTTCCTCAGGGTTCTGACAATGTCATGCTAATCCATCTCTTATATCCCTAATCCTGTCTAGTGGTCTACTAAAGGGAAACATTTGAGAGGTGAGTTAATTATTTTGAAGATAACACCTGCAAAACATTTACAACTACATGGGCTGTCAGTTCCATACAATGTCATCAGTGGTCTGTATTACCATTTAATTTAGACTAAGGAGAACTGTTGTTGCTGAGGACAAGAAACAACCTTTTGTGCCTCTGCTGATGTTCTGTGCCTTTACTTTTATGAAAAACAAATTATAAATGTCCAAGCCCTCCCAATATGCTATAGAGGGACATTCTATAATGTTAGAGTGTTTTTAAATTGTCCCTCCAGTTTTCATTTTCAAGATTAAAGAAACAGTATATACTCTTGTTTCCAATGATCCATTTTACTTACTGGAGTTAGCTCCTTTACTTTATGTTGTCATTTGAAGTAGCTGTTTTTGCCTGTTAAAGCCACCGCCACCACCTATACAGATAATATGAATACTGCTGTATTGCTCTATCTCCACTGTTATAGTTGAAACCAATAATAAAATACTTGCTAGGTGGTATTTAGCCCCAGTTCATGTATTGAAAACCCCCATTTGAACAACCCACAAGCCGCCACTGTATCTAGGTACAATATTATAAAGTTGTTAAGTCGAAATTGAACTTTTATGGTTTAGAGAGAGCTTGATATTTAAAAAGTAAAAAATCCCAGTGTACCTATATTATCAAAGTTATTTTGTTCTTTTTGTTATAGAGTAAGCTCAGGTAAGCTATTAGGAGCTCAAGAGCATGCACATGTCTTTTGCATTCTATAGCAGCAGTGTTTACAACAATGTTTGTTCAGTGTTATATATTTTTGCAAACACTTCTGCCATAGACCCTGATATTTAAAGCATGACAGAACGTTGAGAAACTGCCTTACTGGCCTGTCGGTCTGTCAAGATTTTCTTTTTAAAAAGGGGCGTGGCCTAGCAGACCTATGTTTTACTACACCTACTCTAACTACATCTCTCTATTCTAATCATCCAATAGAAAAGGATAATTAGAATTTAAAATTAAAACCTGTCTTGCTATTAGATAATTAAAATCAGCCAATAGGGATTGACTGGTTTTAAATCAGCCAATCGGGATGAAGTTGCACAACTATATAAAGTGGTTCCGTGCTTCTGGAAATTCACTGTGCGGCAGCAACCACATGAAAAGCAGGGCTTGTACAAGAGAGCCAAAGAAAAGAAGATGCAGAGTGAAGGCAGCGGAAGAGGCCACCGAAGTCTGCCTCCGCCACCGTAAAGATAGGCCCCGGGCACCAGGAGCCTGGATAAAGAGAGCCTCAACGTTGATGAAGATTGCAGAGTGGAGGCCAGGATAAAAAGGGCCCAACATTGGAACAAGAGTATCCAGATTTTTGAACGTTAAGTACAACTTTTGGGGTTAGTTAGGGCTTTTTTGTTTTAAGAATAGGCTTTTATATTTTAACTTTTAATTTTTAGGATAGGTTTTTTTTAGGTAGATTTTGTTATTGTGGGGGTGGTGGGTTACTTGTATTGTAGAAGGGCTTTTTTATTGTTTTTATTTGTAAAAGAGCTGAAATATCTTTAGGGCAATACCCTACAATAGGCCATTTTATGGGCTATTGTAAATGTTATTGTTTTTATTTGTAAAAGAGCTGAAATATCTTTAGGGCAATACCCTACAATAGGCCATTTTATGGGCTATTATAATTTATTTAAGTGTTAGGGTTCAAGGTTTTTTTTGGGGGGTGTTTTTTTATTTTATGGGCCATGTAGATTAGTGTTAGGTGTAAAGGTGTTTTTTTTATTTTGGATACTGTATTTTATTATTTTTTTTGTAACTTATATTTTTTATTTTATTGTAACTTTGATTTTATTTATGTAACTTAGGGGGTTTAGTTTATAGAGGGGGGTTTAGGTGTTAGCTAATGTAGGGTTAGGTTCTGTTTGGGGTTGTGGTGGTTTAGATTTAATTTTTTATTTTTTAACTAAGTAACTTAGGGGGTTTAGTTTAGAGGGTAGGTTAGGTGTTAGGTAGAGTAGTGTTAGTTTGCATTGGGGGTTGTGGCGGTTTAGGGTTAATAGTGTTGGGTACTTGCGGTGGGCTAGTGGCGGTTTAGGGGTTAAAAGGATAGGTACTACTTAGGGTGGGTATATGGCAGTATAGGGGTTAATAGTATAGTACTTGTGATGGGCTTTTAGCGATATAGGGGTTAATAGGATAAGTACTTGTGGTGGGTATGTGGCTGTTTTGATCTTTATTAGTGTAGTGCTAGTTTGTGATTGTGGGGTACTTTGGTTTAAGGGTATTAGGATTAGTAATTAGGTACGGCAGTTCTATTTCAGGGGATCTTTTACTATACATATGGGCGGCGATGCTGGCTATAGACAACACCCAGCATTGCTGCCCATATGTATAGTAAAGGATCCTCTGAAATATGATCGGCGATTCTGGGTGTTGTCTAAAGCCAGCATCGCTGACCAATGGCATATATAGTAAACGCCTCTCGGCGATGCTGCTATGTCGGGAGCTTGTAATATTTTGACAGGTTGGCTCGACATAGCGGCAGATCCATCTGAATATTTTTGCCGCCTCATAGCACTTTCGATCATCGATCATGCTTCTGAGCGCCTATGAGCCTACCTGGGTCTAGTCCTTAACAAAAGATACCAAGAGAACTATTGTTAAAGGGACAGTCAAGTATAAATTAAACTTTCATTATTCAGATAGGACTTTTAATTTTAATCGACTTTCCAATTTACTTTTATCATCAAATTTGCTTTTTTCTCTTGGTATTCTTAGTTTAAACTAAACATAGGTAGGCTCATATGCTAATTTCTAAGCCTTTGAGGGCTGCCTCTTATCACATGCTTTTTAAATCTCTTTTCAACACAAAGAGACAGAAAGTACACGTGGGCTATATAGATAACACTGTGTTCAGGCACATAAAGTTATTTAAGATCTAGCACAATACAATGCTAAATTTAAGACAATAGATAATAAACAGTCACAGTCATGTGATCAGGGGGCTGGAAGAAGGTTCCTAGATACAAGGTAATCACAAAGGTAAAAAGTACATTAATATAACTGTGTTGGTTATGCAAAACTGGGGAATGAGTAATAAAGGGATTATCTATATTTTAAAACAATAACAATTCTATGGTTGACTGTCCCTTTAAAGATACTTTACTCTCTTACGGCTAGATTTAGAGTTTTGTCGGTAAGGACCCGCGTAGCTAACGCTGGCTTTTTTCTGGCCGCACCATAAAAATAACTCTGGTATTGAGAGTCCACATAAAGGCTGCGTTAGGCTCCAAAAAAGGAGCGTAGAGCATATTTAACGCAGCTTCAACTCTCAATACCAGAGTTGCTTACGGACGCGGCCAGCCTCAAAAACGTGCTCGTGCACGATTCCCCCATAGGAAACAATGGGGCTGTTTGAGCTGAAAAAAACCTAACACCTGCAAAAAAGCCACGCTCAGCTCCTAACGCAGCCCCATTGTTTGCTATGGGGAAACACTTCCTACGTCTGCACCTAACACCCTAACATGTACCCCGAGTCTAAACACCCCTAACCTTACACTTATTAACCCCTATTCTGCCGCCCCCGCTATCGCTGATTCCTGCATATTATTTTTAACCCCTAATCTGACGCTCCATAAACCGCCGCTACTTACATAGAACAGCCAATAGAATGCAAGCTCAATCTGATTGGCTGATTGGATCAGCCAATCGGATTGAACTTGATTCTGATTGGCTGATTCCATCAGCCAATCAGAATATTCCTACCTTAATTCCGATTGGCTGATAGAATCCTATCAGCCAATCGGAATTCGAGGGACGCCATCTTGGATGACGTCCCTTAAAGGAACCGTCATTCTTCAGTTGGACATCGCCGGATGAAGATGGGTCCGCGGTGGAGGTCTTCAGGATGGAGCCGGTCCTCATCGGATGAAGATAGAAGATGCCGCTTGGAAGATGATGGTTGCCGGTCCGGATCTACTCTTCTTCCCGGATAGGATGAAGACTTTGGAGCCTCTTCTGGACCTCTTCATCCACCGGATGATGGATCGCCAGCCCCCGCTTGGGTTGGATGAAGATTTTGGAGCCAGGACCGATCGGTGATACCCGGTGAGGTGAAGACAAGGTAGGATGATCTTCAGGGGCTTAGTGTTAGGTTTATTTAAGGGGGGTTTGGGTTAGATTAGGGGTATGTGAGTGGTGGGTTGTAATGTTGGGGGGGGGGGATATTGTATGTTTTTTTTTACAGGCAAAAGAGCTGAACTTCTTGGGGCATGCCCCGCAAAGGGCCCTGTTCAGGGCTGGTAAGGTAAAAGAGCTTTGAACTTTAGTAATTTAGAATAGGGTAGGGCATTTTTTATTTTGGGGGGCTTTGTTATTTTATTAGGGGGCTTAGAGTAGGTGTAATTAGTTTAAAATTGTTGTAATATTTTTCTTATGTTTGTAAATATTTTTTTATTTTTTGTAACTTAGTTCTTTTTTATTTTTTGTACTTTAGTTAGTTCATTTCATTGTAGTTATTTGTAGGTATTGTATTTAATTAATGTATTGATAGTGTAGTGTTAGGTTTAATTGTAGGTAATTGTAGGTATTTTATTTAATTAATTTAATGATAGTATAGTGTTAGGTTTAATTGTAACTTAGGTTAGGATTTATTTTACAGGTAATTTTGTAATTATTTTAACTATTTTAGCTATTAAATAGTTCTTAACTATTTAATAGCTATTGTACCTGGTTAAAATAAATACAAAGTTACCTGTAAAATAAATATTAATCCTAAAATAGCTATAATATAATTATAATTTATATTGTAGCTATATTAGGATTTATTTTACAGGTAAGTATTTAGCTTTAAATAGGAATAATTTATTTAATAAGAGTTAATTAATTTCGTTAGATTTAAATTATATTTAAGTTAGGGGGGTGTTAGTGTTAGGGTTAGACTTAGCTTTAGGGGTTAATACATTTATTAGAATAGCGGTGAGCTCCGGTAGGCAGATTAGGGGTTAATAATTGAAGTTAGGTGTCGGCGATGTTAGGGAGGGCAGATTAGGGGTTAATACTATTTATTATAGGGTTAGTGAGGCGGATTAGGGGTTAATAACTTTATTATAGTAACGGTGCGGTCCGCTCGGCAGATTAGGGGTTAATAAGTGTAGGCAGGTGGAGGCGACGTTGAGGGGGGCAGATTAGGGGTTAATAAATATAATATAGGGGTCGGCGGTGTTAGGGGCAGCAGATTAGGGGTACATAAGGATAACTTAAGTAGCGGCGCTTTGCGGTCGGCAGATTAGGGGTTAATTATTGTAGGTAGCTGGCTGCGACGTTTTGGGGGGCAGGTTAGGGGTTAATAAAGGATAACGTAGGTGGCGGTCGGCAGATTAGGGGTTGAAAAAATTTAATCGAGTGGCGGCGATGTGGGGGGGCCTCGGTTTAGGGGTACATAGGTAGTTTATGGGTGTTAGTGTACTTTAGAGCACAGTAGTTAAGAGCTTTATGAACCGGCGTTAGCCCAGAAAGCTCTTAACTACTGACTTTTTTCTGCGGCTGGAGTTTTGTCGTTAGAATTCTAACGCTCACTTCAGACATGACTCTAAATACCGGAGTTAGAAAAATCCCATTGAAAAGATAGGATACGCAATTTACGTAAGGGGATCTGCGGTATGGTAAAGTCGCGGCTGAAAAGTGAGCGTTAGACCCTTTTTTGACTGACTCCAAATACCGGAGGTAGCCTAAAACCAGCGTTAGGAGCCTCTAACGCTGGTTTTCACGGCTACCGCCAAACTCCAAATCTAGGCCTTAATTTCTAATCTGTGAGTCCATTCCAATCAATGCAAATTATCACATTGCTTTTGTTTTTGTTTTTTTAGTTCAAACTCATTACCTGTTATCCCAGTGATAAAACCCATTCATCTATGTTTATCAAATGAGTTTTGCTCACATTAACAACCACTTTGAATAAAGCCAATTTAATACCACAATTCTAGTTGAAAATATTCTTGTCTCCTGTTTTATGTGGCATTTTTTAGGTGTTTGCACATGTGCTAAATTATTTGATACTAATAATTGCTCACATGTAAGGAATTAATAGTATTAGTTACATTAACCCCTTCATAACCGGGATTTTCAGAGAAGAACTTGCCCAAAATGCCGAAGAATGTTTAGCATTTTTGCTATCTCTCCATTTAAACAGAACTAGAGCTTTGTTTGTTTTTTACTACCTTTTTTTTTAGGTAGACAACCCAATGTATTGATTTAGGCCCATTTTGGTATATTTCATGTCACTATTTCACCATCAAATGCGATCATATAAAAAATTGTTAACTTTTTCACAAGCTTTGGGTTTCTCACTGAAATGGTTTACATACAACTTATCCAATCATGACACAAATGGTTGTAAAAGCTTCTCTGAGATCCGCTTTGTTCAGAAATAGCAGACATGCATTGATTTGCCATTGTTTTTTGGTAATTTGAATGCTGCTAATTTCAGGTGCGCACCACACTTCTATTAATCCCAGCAGTGAAGGGGTTAATCAGGTACTTTGTAAGGTTCGCTTTAGTGTAGAGATTACCCTCCCACCTGACACCTCCCACCCCCTGATTCCCTACCTGATACCTCCCAAACAGCTCACCCCCCCACTGGTCACCACCATCTTAGGTACTGGCAGACAGTCTGCCAATAAGGTAAGGCAAATTGAATTCCCCCCTTACCCTACAACCTCCCTGATCTCTCCCAAACAGCTCTCTACCCCCCCCCCCTCTAACTAGTGTCTGCAATCTTAGGTACTAGCAGCTGTCTGCCAATACCTATAAAACACTTATTTTTATATTATTATTATTTTATTTTTTTCTGTAGTGTAGTGGTTCCCCCATCTCCCCCCTCTGGCGATCATTAGTTAGGGACCCCCCCACCCCACCTTTTTTTCTGTAGTGTAGCTCCCCATCCCTCCCTCTCTCTATATTTTTCTTTTTTACCGCAGTGTAGGGCCATTGCACTCCCTCCACTGCTGGGCCACCCACATATCTCCCGGATTCCCTCCCACACCTCCCGCCAGCACTAGCAGAGCATCATTACAGACGGTGATACACACAGTGTCACCGTCTATAACGATCTGCCTTCAAATGGAACCAGAGCATCTGCCTTCATATAAAACCGTAGCACTGATCGGGCTCCAGTTCCATATGAAGATATGAGCTCAGGAACCCCAGCTCTCGGCTGTTAATTTAATTTAACAGCATAGACTGCTGGAGCTTCCTGCAGCTCTGACGTATTCATACTTGGTGCGGTACGATAAGCAAAGTACTGCAGAACAAATATAAAGAACGTCATTATGGTTTAAGTGGTTAAAAACCTGCATTAGAGCATATACATTTAAAATTAATATTTCATTAAATCTCTGTCATGTATTACTTTTACTTTACTTATATGTTGTTTTTTTTGTTTCTAGGAAGGTCTGTGAAAGTTATTTTGTAAACCTATCTGAAATGCCAGCAAAATGCCTGTTCTTTACATTTTTTGTGTGTTTGATTTTACAACGTCAGCAAAAAAACACAAAAAAAACCCAGAAACCTAGAATTATTGAAACAGTTCAGTTGTTCTATGCCTCCTTTATTTACCTTCTCACGTGTCCAAACTTCAGCAGATCAATAAATCATATACCAGATTTTTTCTATAATCACTGAGTGTGCCTGTCAATCTGGGCATCAAATGTATTAGAGCAGATTAATGAATGCTCCCTTTTTGCAGTTATCCGTATAAACCACAGTGCAGCAAAAAAGATTCCAGATCAGCTACATCCCACCTGCCTTCCCCTTGGGTCCCTCAAGATATGACTTAACCAGAAAAACAATCATTTGGATAAAAGTAAGGTACAGGGCTCAGTGGTGGTAAATTTGCCATTATTTAAATAAGTTCAACATTCAGTTGATTACATGTTTTAGTTTACATACTCCTTTTACACTACTGACTTTATACTGTCTATATACTTTATATTGTTTTTAAAGGCTACAATTCTAGCAATGATGGAAACAGAGAAGAAATTATATAGTCGTTTTAGCTTATCATAGCATAGAGGAAAGTTACTGACAGTGTAGACTGTGGAGAAATCATTATCTTCATGCCTCCAATAACTGACTCTATTTGACTGTTTCCTCCTCCAGCCCCCTCCCCCATACTAAGTACAAACAACATGCTGAGCTTTTTGTTGATCTGCCACCTCCCTATGTTCTATTACATTTGTCTAAAATTGACTGCTATGTAAAGTGTAAAGCACAATATAGTCTAATATCAGTGACGTGCGCTAATGTCAGTGGCTGGGGGAGGCACTGGCTAGTATCAGAGTGCTGAGATATTAGATACAGTTGAAATGATACAGACAGAGGGACACACACAGGGATGCACACACTCAAATAGGGATGCACACACACACAAAGGGATACAGACAAACACATAGGGACACACACACACAGGGAAGCACACACACACACAGGGATGCACACACACACACACAAAGGGACACAGACAAACACAGAGGGACACACACACACACAAAGGGACACACACACAGACACACAAAAGGAAGGCATACACACACACAGGGACACAGACAAATACAGAGGGCCACAGACACACAGGGATGCACACACAGGGACACGCACACACACGCACACACACACACACAGGGATGCACACACACACAAAAGGACACAAACAAACACAGAGGGGCACACACACACACACACAAAGGGATGCATACACAAAGGGACACAAACACAGAGGGACACACATACACATAGGGACACACACACACACAAAGGGACACAGACAAACACAGAGGGACACAGACACACAGGGACGCACACACAAGGACTCACACACATACACAAAGGAACACAAACAAACACAGAGGGACACACACAAAGGGACACAGACAAACACAGAGGGATAAACATACACAGGGATGCACAAACACTCACGCACACACACACAGACACAAAGGGATACAGACAAGTCCCTGTTCATCTGCAAACTATTCATTGCATTATGGGGCTTTCTCCTCTCCTGTAACTCTCTTCTGGTATGTGAATAGAGTCCATGTTCATCTGCAAACTATTTACTGCATTCTGGTGCTTTCTCCTCTCCTGTAACTCTCTTTTGGTATGTGAATAGAGTCCATGCTCATCTGCAAACTATTCACTGAATGCTAGTGCTTTCTCCTCTCCTGTAACTCTCTTTTGGTATGGGAATAGAGTCCCTGTTCATCTGAAAACTATTCACTGAATTCTGATGCTTTCTCCTCTCCTGTAACTCTCTTTTGGTATGTGAATAGAGTCCCTGTTCAGTTGCAAACTATTTACTGCATTCTGGTGCTTTCTTTATATGTGTATATGTACTGTATATTGAGCATATGATTTTAGGTTGTTAAGTCCTGCATTTATTGTAATGTTATTCCCAATGTCTTAATTCTAATGTTTTGTTAATTGCCATGTAATGTTCAATCCTTATCAATACTTGCTATTATTCTTAAATTTATAGCTGGCGTATGCCATAGCTTCTACCTCCTCCAAATTTTACTGTCTTGTTTATCTTAAATTATCTGACCTGACCAGAATCTACGTTTTCAATTGGCCTTTTAAATTGTCTTTGACTTAGCAATCAACTAATTTACTGGACCAAGCTGACTGCCCTGCCTATATACTTAACGGGACAGTCAACACCAGCATTTTTGTTGTTTAAAAAGATAGATAATCCCTTTATTACCCATTGCCCAGTTTTGCATAACAAACACAGGATTAATAATACACGTTTTACCTCTGTAATTACCTTGTATCTAAGCCTCTGCCGACTGCCCCCTTATTTCAGTTTATTTGACAGACATGCATTTTAGCCAATCAGTGCTCAATGTTATCTATGTGAAACACATGAACTAATGCCCTCTAGTGGCAAAAAAATCTCAAAATGCTTTCAGATTAGAGGCAGCCTTCAAGGTCTAAGAAATTAGCATATAAACCCCGTAGGTTTAGCTTTCAGCTAAGAATACCAAGAGAACAATGCAAAATTGTTGATAAAAGTAAATTGGAAAGTTGTTTAAAATGACATGCGCTATTTGAATCATGACATTTTTTTGGACTTGACTGTCCCTTTAACTCCAGCTTGGGCTGTGCATTGTCACAATGACATATGTTCATATTTGTGAGTAGAACATTTTATAGACATGTGCATTTTGTTTCATTCCGAATCGAAATTCGGACGAATTTCGCCAAATTCGGAGATTCAAATCAATTCGAATTTCTGAATTACTCTAGCAACTAAACTAAACTAATCCGAATGCATTTGTAACAAATAAATCTGATTTAGTACGGATTTATTCATTACATTCGAATAGCCATGGACTAATCACAATTCAGTATAAAAATAAAATTTAGTAAGATTTAGTGAGATAGAACAGGGAAATAATTCAGTTTGTGTAACTTGGAACCATCTGAATCAACATAACAAACACCGAACTTCTGAATTTACTAATCGAATCCGAAACGAATACATCCAAATTTATTTGAATCCGAAAACGAATACATTTGAATGTATCCAAATTCGAATCGATCCGAAACGAAAATCCTAAAAAATCAGAATCGGTCTGAAACAAACCGAAACAATTTTTTTTGCTGTGCAGTGTGCACATGTCTAACATTTTATTTTAAGTGAGACATTAAGATAAGAATTATACAAGGATTGGACAAGGGACAAGACATAAGGAAAGTACTCCTGTAATTTTGTGTTCTCAGTATCTTATTGTTTCCCTATGCAAGTGCTGCTGTAATACTGTGTTATATGTGTTTAATTGTTTACCATTCTTGTAAAAATGCTCAATATATTCATATTCCTTTTTGCTACCTCTTGTCTATATAACAAACTACTTTACTCATTTACTTCTTCCCCCTCTCCACCTGCACTGTTTATTAGCCCATCTCTCTTAAACTCACCTTTCTTTTGTATTCATGAACTTCACACATTCCTAAACACCCTCTCTCTCCCTGCACCTCATCCCAAAAACAGTTTTATTACTGCAAATCTGCATCTCATCTCATGTCACTCTCCCTCTTGCTCATACTAGCTGCTGGTAACATCTCCCCTAATCCTGGTCCCTAACAACTTCCTAGCCATGCACATCCATGTGTGCCTTTCCATAGACTCTGGTAACCTTACTCACATTCCTCTAGTATCTAAAGTCACTACCCCCTTCACTTGTGCACTCTGGAACTCTCACTCTGTTTGCAACAAGCTCACTTCTATCCATGACCTCTTTATCTCCTACTCCCTCAACCTTCTGGCTCTCACAGAAACTTGTCTCTCTCCTCTAGACACAGCATCCACTGCTGCACTGTCACATGGGGGTCTCCACTTCAGCCACACTCCTACGTCTGATAATAGACAAGGAGGTGGTATAGGTATTTTACTTCCTCTTGTTGCACCTTTCAACAAATACAACCCATCTCTTCCCTCACATTTTCCTCATTTGAAACCCACATGATTTGCTTATTCTCTACCCTCTCTATACGTGTTGCAGTTATATACCGCCCCCCCTGGCTACTCAACTCAATTTCTAGATCACTTTGCTGCCTGGCTACCTTATTTCCTTTCCTCAGACACCCCTGTCCTCATTCTTGGTGACTTCAACATCCTTCTTGACAATCCCTCTGCCTCCTCTACAAAACAACTTCTGTAACCCACTTCCTCTTTTGGTCTGTCACAATGAACTGACACTCCCACTCACAAAGATGATCACTCCCTTGATCTGATCTTTAGCTATCGATGCACTATTTCATACTTCACAAACTCCTCTTTTCCTCTTTCTGACCATCATCTCCTCACTTGCAACATCTCGTTCCTCCCTACAACTCTCCCTCCTTCTACCACTCGCAGCAAACTTCACAGAAGCACTAAGTCATTAGATCAGCAACAGCTCGCTAGTTTTCTTGAACCTCTCCTCTCATCCATCTCCTCCTTTTCCTGCCCTGACCAAGCTATCTGCCACTATAATTCCACCCTTACATCGGTCCTTGACAATCTGGCCTCTCCTACCATAGCTCAGAAATCACACACTCACTCTAAGCCCTGGCACACTGCTCTGACACGGTACCTACACAGATGTTCCCGTACTGCTGAGCGGCACTGGAAAAAATCTTGGAGTTCAGCTGACTTTATTCACTACAAGTTCATCCTGAAATCCTACTACTCTGCCCTTAATCTTTATAAGCAACACCAAAATGTCTGTTCTGCAACGCGTTTCAAAGTGCTTATGGCACTCTTTCCTCAGGCAGTGAATAAAACAAATGAACATCACATTATATATAAAGCATTTGACAAACATACAATGTTTAAAAAAATATCCAATGAAATGGAAGAATCCTGTGCATATGACCTTAATGATGTATTAGCTACGGCTGTGTGAGCAGAGGGAAACAGGTGATTAATCTCCTCTGAGGCTCACTAATCATTAACCCCCTGTTGTCCTTAATCTATTAGAGTTTATTAGTGCATATATATTCTCATAAGGATGTTTGCCATGAAACTATACCTCCCAAATTCATAAGCATGACAGCAAAATAATGCAGTGTTATATTATAACCGTGTTTAATTGTAACAATCCTGATTGTGAATGATACACAAATCTGGCGAATTGCACTCATAAATCATTCTGCTGCCATGAATATGTAGTTTGATTGGGCAGAAATAAAATATATATTATGAAAAAACATTAAGAGAGAAAAGTTTGTAGAGACCAAATAAGTAACTACACAAAAGACAGGGATATCAGCATTTTCATTTTAATTGGTTAAAATAACCTTAACATACATCCCTATCAGGGAAAATACAAAACGGTGCAGCACAGTTCCTGCAAGCCTATACCAGACAGAGACCCTGATACTGGCTTTACATGGGAACCACATACAAAGAATGCACAGAGAGCTAAGGTCACACAGTCCTAGGACATCAAAATCGCAACATTCACTCATACAGTCAGCAATTGGCTCGAATCAACAAACACCTCTAACAGAGGATGGCAGTGCAATCCCTGCACTAATCAGCCAACATGTTAATCATTGAGGATCTATGTTTGCTAAAACATATAGTAAACACAATTATATAAAATAGTTCTAATGAATATTGTAAGCCTATATGCATAGGATGTTAAGTGCATAGGTAAATTGTGACTGCAACACCTATTTCAGAGGGCACCCCTAACATCTAGGAAGGATATGGTGTCATGAAATTTACCATTTAGGATCTATGCTTGGTCTTCCTTATATCAAGGTGACAATCTTACCAAATTAAATTGACAAGTACAATCAAATGTCAGAATTATTTCAAGGAAACAAAAGGCAAGTGATATATACATAAATACATAAATCGTAATGCACATATTATATACATAAATCGTAATGCACATATTAAACCACATGGCAAGTAATGGGGTGTATGTCCTCCTAACTTATAGTATCATTTTCACACACTGTCCAGAGTACATGTGTCACATAAGCATGATACACCAAGCGCCATGTAATTACTCTCTTAGAGGGGTAGAATTCCTTCCCTCTATTGCAATGTAGACATGGTAATTCTTATAGCCATCCTCTCGAGCAAAGAAGCAGCAATCATGTATCCAAACTGCTTGGTTAGACTTGTGAGTGGTCAGGTTAATTACCAAATGTTTCCATTCTGTTGCGAACTTTGTTTGTTCCAGGGCTGAGCGGCCCGCTCCGTGCACGTCACTGCCGACGCGCGTTTCACCCCCCGTGACCACTGCGTCAAGGGGTTTCCTCAGGGCAAACGAATAAGGATCTTAGGCCAAGCTTGGTATTTACCATTTGTAATCCACGCTGATTGGATCAGCACTTCTAAAAAGCAGCCAATGTGTCAGCTGCATACATTCTTATGAGGAAAGGTGAAAATAAAGAGACATAAAAAGCAAAACAACACACTTACTAAATTATAATGTGTATTAAAAAACTATATATACAAAGTATATGATATATACATCTTTTCATTTCTAAGTCGATTAGACTAAAGACCTTTAAATCACAATGGATATATAACGGCTGTAATATAACTGCCGAAATACCTTTTATTTTATAAAAAAAAATGTATAGTCATATATAACATTTATTTTGTGGTTCTCCCGAGAATAGCTAGAAAATATTTGTAAACATTATTTGATTAATTATTTTATTACGTCATGATTGTAAATAGAAAGTCTGGTAAGTTTACTGAACGAGAAAATACCCCTGGATGAACCCCCTTTTGTTAATCCTCCATTAACACAGGAGGATAGTTCTACCCCACAGATGGTGGTAAATTCAGGCCTAAAAAGGAGATCTGAATACATGCCTGCATTGGCTTTGGTACCTGCAGTCCAATTGTTTGTAAGGGAGGTTGAAAAAGAGATAAATAAAATCTCTATTGATAAAATCTCCAGTGATAATCTAAGAAAAGATGAAAGGAGGGCATTGTTTGATTTAACTAATCAAAAAAGCCTAATCATTAAGCAGACAGACAAGGGGGGCAACCTGGTAATTATGGATGAGATAAAATATGTTAATCAGGTGAAACGACAACTTTGCAATAAAGACCAGTATCTCCAGTTACCAGGTTGCCCCATTGAATCCATACAGGCTGAATTGCTACACCTGCTTAACGATGCTAGGAAAGAAGGCATTATCAACTAAAAGGAATGCAATTATCTTTATGCAAAGTTTCCCAGAGTTCCCATTTTCTATTGCATCCCTAAACTTCATAAAAATCTAAGAGACCCTCCGGGTCGTCCTATAATCTCAGGGATTGGAAGTATTACGGAGAACCTGGGAAACTATGTGGATAAATTCTTGCAACCTTTTCTCACTTCCCTCACATCTTATGTGAAGGACACCAGTGACCTGCTTAGAAAGATTGATGACCTGGCAATAGAACAAGACACTTTGTTGGTGTCACTAGATGTTGAAGGACTCTACTCATCCATACCCCATGAGGTGGGATTAAGAGCGGCAAGATACTTTCTTGAAAGTAGAGGTCCTGCCTTTAGTAAACACACTGAGTTTGTCCTCAACTTGCTACAATTTATTCTAACAAACAATGTCTTCCTTTTTTATCAAAAATTTTACAAACAGATAAGGGGAACAGCAATGGGGGCCACTTGTGCCACATCTTATGCCTGTCTCCACCTTGGCCTATGGGAAAGCCAGGTGGTTTTTGGTGAATTGCAAGATTGGTTAGATGACCATGTCCTAATTTGGCTTCATTACGTGGACGACGTGTTTCTCCTTTGGAAAGGCACGGAAGAGTCTTTAAAAGACTTTGTAAAGATACTCAATGTCAATGAATTTAATATTCTTTTGACTTTTGATTACAGCACTAGCGAATTAACCTTTTTGGATGTAAAAATAAAAAAAGAAGGGACTTTGCTGGCTACAGAAATATACCGTAAGGACACGGCAACCAATAACATTTTGGAAGCCTCGAGTCATCATCCTAAGTCTCTAATTAGAGGCATTCCGGTTGGGCAGTTTCTCCATTTAAGGAGAAATTGCTCAAGTCTGAATAAATATGACCAACATGCTGGAGAAATGTTCAGCAGGTTCGAAAAGAGAGGCTACTCAAAACGTAATTTAAGATTTGCTAGGAATAGAGCAAGAAAAGCAAATAGAGATGACCTGCTCTACCAGAGGACAAATCAAATGACCAAACAATCTGTTTTGTCACAGAATTTAATTGCCATTGGGAAAAGATACGCCATATACTGAATGCAAAATGGCAATTCCTACAAGCTGATGAGGCTGTCTCAAAGCTCGTGGGGGTTCAACCTTCTTTGGTTGCTAGACGAGCTCCAAACTTAAAAGATAAGCTTGTCAAAAGTTTCTATGTAAAAAGTCCAAGTTCTAAGGATTGGTTGGGAGAACATAGAAAAGTTAAAGGATGTTTCCAATGTGGACACTGTGTCTATTGTAGATACATTGTCCACTCAAAATCTTTCTCAACAGGAGGTACTATTTTTCCCATAAAACAGTTTATTAACTGTAAAACAGAAAATGTTATTTATCTTATCTCTTGCAGTTACCCGATGTTTTACATTGGCAAAACTAGATGCATGTTGAAGGACAGAGTGTCCGAACACAGAGATGATATAAAAGCAACTAAAGATGGTGACATAAAAAGTGGGGTAGCTATGCACTTTCTGTTACAGGAGGGGACATCGACAAAATACTCCTTAAAAAGGAAACAGCTTGGATGTATAAATTACAAACACTGGCCTCAAGGGGTCTTAATGAGAAGTTTGAGTTTGCTGCGTTCCCGTAAATGTTTGGTTATTATTACTATTAATTTACCCTCTTTCTATCTTTGGATGATTTACTTAGAGGCAATCCATGCAAGTGTGTTTTGCTTATTTTGTTCATTTAAGTCTTGCTTTAATCGTATAAGCAGAAAAGGTGAGAGAGAAAATAGGTTTACATGATTGGGTCTTCTTTAGCCCCATCCTACATTTACAATCATGACATAATAAAATAATTCATCAAATAATGTTTACAAATATTTTCTGGCTATTCTCGAGAGAACCACAAAATAAATGTTATATATGACTATACATCTTTTTTATAAAATAAAAGGTATTTCGGCAGTTATATTACAGCCGTTATATATCCATTGTGATTTAAAGGTCTTTAGTCTAATCGACTTAGAAATGAAAAGATGTATATATCATATACTTTGTATATATAGTTTTTTAATACACATTATAATTTAGTAAGTGTGTTGTTTTGCTTTTTATGTCTCTTTATTTTCACCTTTCCTCATAAGAATGTATGCAGCTGACACATTGGCTGCTTTTTAGAAGTGCTGATCCAATCAGCGTGGATTACAAATGGTAAATACCAAGCTTGGCCTAAGATCCTTATTGGTTTGCCCTGAGGAAACCCCTTGACGCAGTGGTCACGTGGGGGTGAAATGCGCGTCGGCAGTGACGTGCACGGAGCGGGCTGCTCAGCCCTGGAACAAACAAAGTTCGCAACAGAATGGAAACATTTGGTAATTAACCTGACAGCTCACAAGTCTAACCAAGCAGTTTGGATACATGATTGCTGCTTCTTTGCTCGAGAGGATGGCTATAAGAATTACCATGTCTACATTGCAAGAGAGGGAAGGAATTCTACCCCTCTAAGAGAGTAATTACATGGCGCTTGGTGTATCATGCTTATGTGACACATGTACTCTGGACAGTGTGTGAAAATTATACTATAAGTTCGGAGGACATACACCCCATTACTTGCCATGTGGTTTAATATGTGCATTACGATTTATGTATATAATATGTGCATTACGATTTATGTATTTATGTATATATCACTTGCCTTTTGTTTCCTTGAAATAATTCTGACATTTGATTGTACTTGTCAATTTAATTTGGTAAGATTGTCACCTTGATATAAGGAAGACCAAGCATAGATCCTAAATGGTAAATTTCATGACACCATATCCTTCCTAGATGTTAGGGGTGCCCTCTGAAATAGGTGTTGCTTGGTTTCCCACTAGGTTTCTATCACCATCTTTCAGTCACAATTTACCTATGCACTTAACATCCTATGCATATATGCTTACAATATTCTTTAGAACTATTTTATATAGTTGTGTTTACTATCTGTTTTAGCAAACATAGATCCTCAATGATTAACATGTTGGCTGATTAGTGCAGGGATTGCACTGCCATCCTCTGTTAGAGGTGTTGTTTGTTGATTCGAGCCAATTGCTGACTGTATGGGTGAATGTTGCGATTTTGATGTCCTAGGAATGTGTGACCTTAGCTCTCTGTGCATTCTTTGTATGTGGTTCCCATGTAAAGCCAGTATCAGAGTCTCTGTCTGGTATAGGCTTGCAGGAACTGTGTTGCACCGTTTTGTATTTTCCCTGATAGGGATGTATGTTAAGGTTATTTTAACCAATTAAAATGAAAATGCTGATATCCCTGTCTTTTGTGTAGTTACTTATTTGGTCTCTACAAACTTTTCTCTCTTAAGGTTTTTTCATAATATATATTTTAAGGGTGTGCATTTTCAATCCTTTAAACAGGTTCAGCTGTGTCTAAATTAAGGGCCCAGCGCAATTCTAAAAACAGCCTACTCCCCTCATTCTTTTTAATAAATCCTATTAAAAGAATTAATATAACAGATGTGTAATAAAAAATGTACCTAAACAATATGTTTAATGCAAAGGCCTTCTAAAAACACAAAGCTCCTAAAATATAAATACATACTATATAAGATATGTGAATGCATATAGATTGTATGTGCACACTTGGAGAATTCATAGTACCCTCCATCCAGGTACTGACAGGGCCTGTCCCTGCTTAGCTTCCTGAGATCAGACGGGATCAGGTATGTTTTGACAATACTAAACTCTCATATTAAAATATTCCTTAATATTTGAATGGCCGCAAATGTGCATAAATACTGGATTTTCTGTAAGTGCATTCCCATGTATAACCCTACATTTTTTAAAAAAGAGGATCTTTTGGAAAGCAGCCAAATCAATATTTTCATTCAGCTCCTCAGGAAAGAGGGGTCGTAATTTGCAAATCCAGAAAGTCTTTCTATGGCGTAACCTATTAAATCTGTTATAATATATAGATTTTGGAATATATTCAATAGGAGTTATCCGATAGGTGTCCTCCCTCCCCTCATGTATATGGGTACTATGACTGGATACACTCTGTTTAATATACTTACTTTTAATATTCCTGAGGTGCTCACCCCAACGTGTTCTCAAACACCTACTAGTACTCCCACAATATTGCTTACCACATATGCAGGTAATGAGAGAAATAACATAAATGCTTTCACATGTTATTCTAATAGGAAACACTTCTCCTATAACGTTGGATTTAAAACTAGTATCCTTATGGCTAATATATTTGCATGGTAAACATCTATTTTTAGCACATTTAAAGACCCCTTTTTTGAGATTTAGAAATCCAAAAGACTCCTTACACTTTTTAGGATCCCTCAAAACTTTTTTTATGGCAACCACCTTACTTGAAGCAAGGGAATTATTTAGGGTAGGAGCCCTTCTGAATACACAAAGCGGTTTTTCACCCACAATTTCTTTCAATATTGTGTAATTTTTTAAGATACACCAATATTTCTCTATTGTGCATTTAATTTATCTGTAGTTGCTGTTAAATTGTGTTATAAATTTTGGTGCATTCTCATATTTATTCTCTGTCCTGACCTTAGGCTGTAACAGTTCACCCCTATCTCTAGCTGTGGCCTTTATGTACCCCTGAGATAGTATTCACAAGTTATATCCTTTTTCTTTGAACTTATTCATTAGAAGGTCTACTTCCTCTCTAAAATCCTGATCCTGAGATTTTTAATCCACTCTCTCATCCTTTCCCGCCTCGACTACTGAAACATTGTACTCTCTTGTCTCCCTAGTTGCTGCCTAGCTCCTTTATAATCCATAATGAATGCCTCTGCCAGGCTCATCTTCTTTGCACATCACTCTTCATCTGCTGCACCTCTCTGCCAATCCCTTCACTGGCTTCCTCTTGTCTCCAGGATTAAACACAAAATTCTGACTCTGAAATACAAGGCCCTCAACTGCACTGCTCCCCCCCTATATCTCAGACCTTGGCCTCTATTTATCAATGTCTGTCGGACCTGATCCGACAGTGCGGATCAGGTCCGACAGACATCGCTGAATACACAAGAGCTGCTGGTGCAATGCTGGTGCAATGCCGCCCCCTGCAGACTCGCGGCCAACGGGCCGCCAGCAGGGGGGTGTCAATCAACCCGATCGTACTCGATCGGGTTGATTTCCGGCAATGTCTGTCCGCCTGCTCAGAGCAGGCGGACAGGTTATGGAGCAGCTTTCTTTGTGACCGCTGCTTCATAACTGCTGTTTCTGGCGAGCCTGCAGGCTCGCCAGAAACATGGGGCATCAAGCTCCAATCGGAGCTTGATACATATGCCCCCTTGTCTCCAGATACTCTCCCTCCCATCCCCTTCGCTCTGCTCACGACCTCCTCCTCTCTTGTTACCACCTCACATTCCCGTTTACAGGACTTCTCCAGACTGGCTCCCATCTTGTGGAACTATCTGCCTCAATCCACAAGACTCTCCCCTAGTTTTGAAAGCTTCAAGCGTTCCCTAAAGACTCTACTGTTCAGGGATGCATACAACCTACACTAACCTCTCCTAATACCAGTTCCTCTCCTCCATTACTATCTGCCATGAACCCCCTTAGCATGTAAGCCTAAGAGTCCAACTATTTGCAGATCACCTTCATAAGAGCTGACATAGTGAGACTCTTAGCAGGGCCTTCTACACATTTGATCCCTATAAATGTTACCTTGTACACCGCCTATGTTTAAAGAACTGTGGAATCTGTTGGCACTCTACAAATAACCGTTAATAATAATTATAATAATAGCTCTATAGATCTATAGGAGAAACATAAAGTACCACGGCGCAAGTACTCCCTCTTATCCTGAGGGAGAGAAAGGGAAGGAAAGGGAGATGGTCTAGAGAGTGGGGCAGAGAGGGGGACAGTATCCCAAGAGCCACAGCTCCTTACCTGCAGACTGGGTGACATTTTCCCTGGTGTCTGAGACCTGAGTCAAGTGAGCATCGCTGCTGGGGCTGGGAGTGGCAGGTTCACCTTTAGTTCAGGCCAAACGTGAAACTCTTGAGCTGCGTACAGCGCAGCAAATATGAGACCTGTTAATTAACTATCTATATATCACACCTTATTCTTATTATTTCTTGTTACATGTAAACTGCAGCAAAGTGTGGGGAGATAAAAAGATTCGGTAAGGCTAAATAGGCAGCCCTGCTGGCCAAATCTCAGTTGTGAAGCCTGTAGTTACTCCCCTTTATGTAATCACACTCACCAGTTTACAGTTTAAAAAAATCACTAACAGAAATATTTCTGCATTATAAGTTATCACAAATACTCAAACTTGCACCATTAATTGTAGACATTGCAACATGCTAGAAGGTACATCCTTATTTGTAATAATTTACAAGTCTTCCATAATATATGAGGCGTCTAACCTTTTGGTAAGATCATAGTGAGAGTCAATCAACTGGCCTTTACTTTTAGTAATAAGGAAAATATGATCAGGAAATATCTATAAACTATAAATAATGTAGTGACAGTTGTCTTTGACTGCTGTACACTCAGAGATGTATTACTATACATCTGTACTTCCAGTCACTTTAAAACAGACCATAAACACACTCATGACGCTTTCTTCAACTTGTTGCTTTGTCACCTATGTCTTTTGCATTGTACAGTACCTATACAGGGCCTTACCCTATATGTTGCAAACGTATTTTAAATACAAATGTGTTAGAGTGAGGACTGATGCCATAATGCTGCATATGTGTGATAATGAGCACGTGTTTAACCACAACTTAAAGGGACACTGTACCCAAATTTTTTATTTTGTAATTCAGAAAGAGCATGCAATTTTAAGCAACTTTCTAATTTACTCCTATTATCAATTTTTCTTTGTTCTCTTGCTATCATTATTTGAAAAAGAAGGCATCTAAGCTTTTTTTTTGGTTTCAGTACTCTGTACATAACTTTTTTATTGGTGGATGAATTTATCCACCAATCAGCAAGGACAACCCAGGTTGTTCACCAAAAATGGGCCGGCATCTAAACTTACATTCTTGCATTTCAAATAAAGATACCAAGAGAATGAAGAAAATTTGATAATAGGAGTAAATTAGAAAGTTGCTTAAAATTTCATGCTCAATCTGTATCACGAAAGAAATTTTTTGGGTACAGTGTCCCTTTAAGTAGATACAAAAAAACAAAACTCTTTTTATCAGATTTGCTTAATTCTCTTGCTGTCCTTTGTTGAATGAGCAGCAATGCACTACTGGGAACAAGATGAGCACATGGGTGAGCCAATGACAAGAGGTATACATGTGCAGCCACCAATCAGCAGCTAGCTCCCAGTAGTGCATTGCTGCTCCCTACCCTACTTAAGTATGCTTTTCAACAAAGATACCAAGCAAACAAAGCAAATTAAGTGACAGAAGTAAATTTGATTATTTTTTTTTAATTGCATGCTCTATCTGAATCATAAAAGTTTCATTTTGACCTTAATGTCCATTTTACACATAAGCAGGACAAGTTCTATCATTAGACAAGGTAGAACCACTTGACCCAGGAAGAGGGCACAAAGAGAGAGCATAATCCAACTAATAGTGTTTGTTTTGGGGGTTTTTAAGTGAAATTACTCTCAGATGGTGTTTATCAGTTGGATACCAGCATGCTCTTGGGTGAATTTGCTGAACTTTCATCATTCGGACTGCATGGTTGGGTTTAAACTGTAGAGGACTGAGGGTGCATCATTTCATTCTAGGCCCCAGGTAACATAATGAAGTGAACTGGCCCTGTGTATAAGACTAAGGTAATGTACAGTAACAAGTATGTATGAGTGCTTGGTTATTTTTTAATTTGTGTGTGATGTTTACCAATTAAAAAAAATAATCTGAAAACATTCCCTTGAAGAGACTTCTGTCACAAATTAGCAAACAAGATGTTCCCAGCTTGAGAAAATTTAGCAAATAACCACAGATAATTCAACGTTCTCCCTCAGTTTGATGTAAATTGTGGGTGCACCTAAATGTAATATTTTGTGTAAAGCACAATAAAAAAGGTATATAATATAATAACCAATGTGCTTCACTAGAAAATGAGGCTAATGTTATTTTAATGCTTCCAACAGTTCTGTATATTTATTTCAAATGAATTAAAAAAACACATTTTTGTATTTTTTCATCTTAAAAATGTAAATACATTATTGAATTAATAGTGTCTTATTGTAAGTAGACCATTTTCTCAGAGAAATGTTCTGAAATGTTTCCATGCAATAAAATCCCAGAATTATGTGTGAACTTATTGATTTGCTGTAAATAATTTGCCATTAACGTGAGCTTGTTCCGCTTTTAGTGCAGTAAATGAATAACCCGGTGTGCACTCACACAGGTCATTTTATTATAATAATAATCCCAAACAAGAAACTAGTATAAAAGCAACAGTGACAGGGGTTAGATAATTAAATAGGCATATAAAGATATATTTCTTTCATGTAATTAGCAAGAGTCCATGAGCTAGTGACGTATGGGATATACATTCCTACCAGGAGGGGCAAAGTTTCCCAAACCTTAAAATGCCTATAAATACACCCCTCACCACACCCACAATTCAGTTTTACAAACTTTGCCTCCGATGGAGGTGGTGAAGTAAGTTTGTGCTAGATTCTACGTTGATATGCGCTCCGCAGCAAGTTGGAGCCCGGTTTTCCTCTCAGCGTGCAGTGAATGTCAGAGGGATGTGAGGAGAGTATTGCCTATTTGAATGCAGTGATCTCCTTCTACGGGGTCTATTTCATAGGTTCTCTGTTATCGGTCGTAGAGATTCATCTCTTACCTCCCTTTTCAGATCGACGATATACTCTTATATATACCATTACCTCTGCTGATTCTCGTTTCAGTACTGGTTTGGCTTTCTACAAACATGTAGATGAGTGTCCTGGGGTAAGTAAATCTTATTTTTTGTGACACTCTAAGCTATGGTTGGGCACTTTGTTTATAAAGTTCTAAATATATGTATTCAAACATTTATTTGCCTTGACTCAGAATGTTCAACTTTCCTTATTTTTCAGACAGTCAGTTTCATATTTGGGATAATGCATTTGAATTAATCATTTTTTCTTACCTTCAAAAATTTGACTCTTTTTTCCCTGTGGGCTGTTAATGCTGAAAATGCTTCATTTTATTGCGTCATTCTTGGCGCAGACTTTTTTGGCGCAAAAATTCTTTTCCGTTTCCGGCGTCATACGTGTCGCCGGAAGTTGCGTCATTTTTTGACGTTATTTTGCGCGAAAAATGTCGGCGTTCCGGATGTGGCGTCATTTTTGGCGCCAAAAGCATTTAGGCGCCAAATAATGTGGGCGTCTTATTTGGCGCTAAAAAATAAGGGCGTCGCTTTTGTCTCCACATTATTTAAGTCTTATTTTTTCATTGCTTCTGGTTGCTAGAAGCTTGTTCTTTGGCATTTTTTCCCATTCCTGAAACTGTCATTTAAGGAATTTGATCAATTTTGCTTTATATGTTGTTTTTTCTCTTACATATTGCAAGATGTCTCACGTTGCATCTGAGTCAGAAGATACTACAGGAAAATCGCGGTCTAGTGCTGGAGCTACCAAGCTAAGTGTATCTGCTATAATTTTTGGTATCTGTTTCTCCAGCTGTTGTTTGTATTGCATGTCATGACAAACATATTAATGCAGATAAAATTTCCTTTAGTACTGTTACATTACCTGTTGCTGTTCCGTCAACATCTAATTTTCAGAGTGTTCCTGATAAACATAAGAGATTTTTTTTTTTAAATCCATTAAGAAGGCTATGTCTGTTATTTCTCCTTCTAGTTTACATAAAAGTCTTTTAAAACTTCTCTTTTTTCAGATGAATTTTTAAATGAACATCATCATTCTGATACTGATAATGGTTCTTCTGGTTCAGAGGTTTCTGTCTCAGAGGTTGATGCTGATAAAGAAGTATTAATTGCATTAGAAATAGAGGATTCTGGTCCTCTTGATACTAAATCTAAACGTTTAAAAAAGGTTTTTAAATCTCCTGTAGTTATTCCAGAAGTGTTTAATCTCCCTGATGCTATTTCTGAAGTAATTTCCAGGGAATGGAATAATTTGGGTAATTCTTTTACTCCTTCTAAACGTTTAAGCAATTATATCCTGTGCCATCTGACAGATTAGAGTTTTTTTGGACAAAATCCCTAAGGTTATGGGTTGTCTCTACTCCTGCTATATGTGCTACTATTCCTACGGCAGATAGTACTTAATTTAAGGATCCTTTAGATAGGAAAATTGAATCCTTTCTAAGAAAAGCTTACTTATGTTCAGGTAATCTTCTTAGACCTGCTATATTTTTAGCGGATGTTGCTGCAGCTTCAACTTTTTGGTTAGAAGCTTTAGCGCAACAAGTAACAGATCATAATTTTATAGCATTATTATTATTCTATAACATGCTAATAATTTTATTGGTGATACCATCTTTTGATATCATTAGAGTTGATGTCAGGTATATGTCTCTAGCTATTTTAGCTAGAAAAGCTTTATGGATTAAACTTGGAATGCTGATATGTCTTCTAAGTCAACTTTGCTTTCCCTTTCTTTCCAGGGTAATAAATTATTATCTCAACTGTTTCTGGAAGGAAGGGAACTTTTTTACCAAAGGATAAAAAATCTAAGGTAAATTTAGGTCTAATAATCATTTTCGTTCCTTTCCTCACAATAAGGAACAAAAGCCTGATCCTTCATCCTCAGGAGCGGTATCAGTTTGGAAACTATTTCCAGTTTGGAATATATCCAAGCCTTATAGAAAACCTATAGCCAGCTCCTAAGTACCCATGAAGGTGCGGACCTTATTCCAGCTCAGCTGGTATGGGGCAGATTACGTTTTCTTCAAAGAAATTTGGATCAATTCCGTTCTCAATTTCTGGTTTCAGAACATTGTTTCAGAAAGGTACAGAATTGGCTTCAGTTAAGGCCTCCTGCTAAGAGATTTTTTTCTTTCCCGTGTCCCAGTTAACACAGCAAAGGCTCAGCATTTCTGAAATGTGTTTCAGATCTAGAGTTGGCTGGAGTAATTATGCCAGTTCCAGTTCTGGAACAGGGGCTGGGGTTTTATTTTATCTCTTCATTGTACCAAAGAAGGTCAATTCCTTCAGACCAGTTCCGGATCTATCAATATTGAATCGTTATGTAAGGATACCAACATTCAAGATGGTTACTGTAGGACTATCCTGCCTTTTGTTTAGCAAGGGCATTATATGTCTACAATAGATTTACAGGATGTGTATCTGCATATTCCGATTCATCCAGATCACTTTTAGTGTCTGAGATTCTCTTTTTAGACAAGCATTACCAGTTTTGTGGCTCTACCGTTTGGCCTAGCCTCAGTTCCAAGAATTTTTTTCAAAGGTTCTCGGTGCCCTTCTTTCTGTAATCAGAGAACAGGGTTTTGGTATTTCCTTATTGGACGATATCTGGGTACTTGCTCAGTCTTCTCATTTTCGAAGAATCTCATACGAATCGACTTGTGTTGTTTCTTCAAGTTCATGGTTGGAGGATCAATTTACCAATCAGTTCATTGATTCCTCAGACAAGGGTAACCTTTTTAGGTTTCTAGATAGATTCAGTGTCTATGACTCTGTCCTTGTCAGACAAGAGAAGTTTAACATTGATATCAGCTTGTCAAAACCTTCAGTCACAATCATTCCCTTTGGTAGCCTTATGCATGGAAATTTTAGGTCTTAGGACTGCCGCATCAGATGCGATCTCCTTTGCTCGTTTTCACATGCGACCTCTTCAGCTCTGTATGCTGAACCAATGGTGCAGGGATTACTCAAAGATATCTCAATTAATATCTTTAAACCGATTATACGACACTCTCTGACATGGTGGACAGATCACCATCGTTTAGTTCAGGGGGCTTCTTTGTTCTTCCGACCTGGACTATAATCTCAACAGATGCAAGTCTTACAGGTTGGGGAGCTGTGTGGGGGTATCTGATGGCACAAGGGGTTTGGGAATCTCAGGAGGTGAGATTTCCGATCAATATTTTGGAACTCCGTGCAATTTTCAGAGCTCTTCAGTCTTGGCCTCTTCTGAAGAGAGAGTTGTTCATTTGTTTTCAGATAGACAATGTCACAACTGTGGCATACATCAATCATCAAGGAGGGACTCACAGTCCTCTGGCTATGAAAGAAGTATCTCGAATTTTGGTTTGGGCGGAATCCAGCTCCTGTCTAATCTCTGCGGTTCATATCCCAGGTATGGACAATTGGAAAGCGGATTATCTCAGTCGCCAAACGTTGCACCTGGGCGAATGGTCTTCACCCAGAGGTATTTCCTCAGATTGTTCAAATGTGGGAACTCCCAGAAATAGATCTGATGGCTTCTCATCTAAACAAGAAACTTCCCTGGTATCTGTCCGGATCCCGGGATCCTCGGGCGGAGGCAGTGGATGCATTATCTCTTCCTTACAAGTGTCATCCTGCCTATATCTTTCCGCCTCTAGTTCTTCTTCCAAGGGTATTCTCCAATATTCTAAAGGAATGCTCGTTTGTCCTGCTGGTAGCTCCAGCATGGCCTCACAGGTTTTGGTATGCGGATCTTGTCCGGATGGCCTCTTGCCAGCTGTGGACTCTTCCGTTAAGACCAGTCTTTCTGTCTCAAGGTTCTTTTTTCCATCAGGATCTCAAAACCTTAATTTTAAGGTGTGGAGTTTGAACGCTTGATTCTTGGTCAAAGAGGTTTCTCTGACTCTGTGATTGATACTATGTGACAGGCTCGTAAATCTGTATCTAGAGAGATATATTATAGAGTCTGGAAGACTTATATTTCTTCAGGATGGTTTAGATAAAGGTTTGTCCGCAAGTTTCTTGAAAGACAAATCTCTGCTCTTTCTGTTCTTTTTCACAGTAGGATTGCTAATCTTCCTGATATTCATTGTTTTGTACAACCTTTGGTTCGTATAAAACTTGTCATTGAGTCAATTTCTCCTCCTTGGAGTTTGAATTTGGTTCTGGGGGCTCTTCAAGCTCCTCCTTTTGAACCCATGCATTCTTTGGTCGTTATATTACTTTCTTGGAAAGTTTTGTTTCTTTTGGCCATCTCTTCTGCCAGAAGAGTCTCTGAATTATCTACTCTTTTTTGTGAGTCTCCTTTTCTGATTTTGCATCAGGATAAGGCGGTGCTGCGAACTTCTTTTGAATTTTTTACCTAAGGTTGTGAATTCTAACAACATTAGTAGAGAAATTGTGGTTCCTTCATTATGTCCTAATCCTATGAATTCTAAGGAGAAATCATTGCATTCTTTGGATGCTGTTAGAGCTTTGTAATATTATGTTGAAGCTACTAAGTCTTTCCGAAAGACTTCTAGTCTATTTGTCATCTTTTCCGGTTCTAGAAAAGACCAGAAAGCTTCTGCCATTTCTTTGGCATCTTGGTTGAAATCTTTATTTCATCATGCCTATGTTGAGTCGGGTAACACTCCGCCTCAAAGGATTACAGCTCATTCTACTAGGTCAGTTTCTACTTCCTGGGCGTTTAAGAATGAAGCTTCGGTTGATCAGATTTGCAAAACAGCAACTTGGTCCTCTTTGCATACTTTTTCATTCAATTCTACCATTTTGATGTGTTTTCTTCTTCTGAAGCAGTTTTTGGTAGAAACGTACTTCAGGCAGTGGTTTCAGTTTGAATCTTCTGCTTATGTTTTTTCATTAAAATTTTATTCTGGGTGTGGATTATTTTCAGCAGGAATTGGCTGTCTTTATTTTATCCCTCCCTCTCTAGTGACTCTTGTGTGGAAAGATCCACATCTTGGGTAATCATTATCCCATACGTCACTAGCTCATGGACTCTTGCTAATTACATGAAAGAAAACATAATTTATGTAAGAACTTACCTGATAAATTCATTTCTTTCATATTAGCAAGAGTCCATGAGGCCCGCCCTTTTTTGTGGTGGTTTTGATTTTTTTGTATAAAGCACAATTATTCCAATTCCTTATTTTATATGCTTTCGCACTTTTTTCTTATCACCCCACTTCTTGGCTATTCGTTAAACTGAATTGTGGGTGTGGTGAGGGGTGTATTTATAGGCATTTTAAGGTTTGGGAAACTTTGCCCCTCCTGGTAGGAATGTATATCCCATACGTCACTAGCTCATGGACTCTTGCTAATATGAAAGAAATGAATTTATCAGGTAAGTTCTTACATAAATTATGTTTTTCTATTATGGCCACGGATATGATCGAGTTGATTGACACCCCCAGAACTGCTTGTGCAATGATAAATGCCGACAGTGTATGCTGTTGACATTTAGTGATGTCGGGGGGACATGATTCACTACAGCGAGTCATGTCTGCCCGCCATTTGATAATTCAGCCCCCATGTATTTTTTTAATAAAAAATAAGTATCTACAAAAATGTAAACATTAAAAAAACAAAACAAAATTGAAACATTAAAAAAGCTGTTAAAAAAAAAAGATGGCAAGATGATTTTTTCAAAGGGTAAGGTTGTTAAATTAGAGCAATCCAGACATAAAAACAATTATGAATTGTGGTTTGTCATAGATCTTAAAGTCATAGTAAATCCTATCTTTTTTTTAAACTTTATTTGTTTGAAGCGTTTGCTGCGCTGAGGTCCTCAGGCAGCCCATGGCAGAAAGCTATTTTTCAGTGAGGTGACATTTCCACCTCTTAGGCAAAAGCCATTCGGTCCAGCTGGCATTATGCTGGATTGCTAGCATGCTATTGGCTAGGATCAACTCACTGAAAAATAGTGTTCTGTCGTGGGCTGCCGTGGGCTGCAGACAATTAAGGGAACTTTATTTGTTGCACTGGTAAATCCTAGCATTTAAAAAATGCTAGGATTTACTATAACTTTAAATGGCCATTATAGTGAAAAATACATGCTCTAATTTGTTAGAGCATGTCATTTTAAAAGTAGTGGCCACTGCTACACTGTGGGATAGATTACAAGCGTTTGCACTGCACCTAACTCGTAATACCAGCGCACATTTGCGTGCGCTGGTTTTACTCAGTGGAGCCCAAATATCGATTTAGTGAAAGCGATATTTTATGCTCCACTTATAATCTGGCCCTTAAAGGGACGTAAAACAAGTTAGGATAGAGGCAACATAATATAATATGTACTTTAATTACTTTACCTGCAAATTTATACTGCAGTGCCTCGCCATTAACCCTTTCTTTTTAATTTCTGAATTGTAAAACTTTAACTCCCACCACACATTTCCTTTTATGGCTGTATCTGTGTTTATTGTTCTTTTGGTAAAATGCAATAGTGAATAGGGATTATCTGCTGGAGCATGTCTAGAAGTTGTGAACTCAGTTGAAATACAATGCCTGTGTCTAAACACTGATAAGAGGGTTGGAGTTAGCTGCTCCGGGCAGCTTAGCTGTGTAATTCATTTTGCTTATTTTTGAAAATTATTTTAAAATACTTGCCAGCAATTTCTAAACAATATTTTTATGCAAACTATTTTAAATTAATTAGCCCTTTTAAGATATGCACAGATCGAAACCTGTTTTATGGCTCTTTAATATTTTCACTATAATGGCTATTTAATACAAAACATAAAAACAAGTTTTCACAGTGTGATGGGAACCCATTAATTAGTTAATTAAAATATATAAATATATTATTATTTTTTTACTAAATTTTAAAACGGAGCATAAAAAACGAAATCAGAATAGATCTTCTTACAGAATGAAATCCAAGGTTGCATTCAATAAGTTATTAATTCTTGCCTTCTTACACAATTACTGGTAATTCATATATAGGATATGATGTCAGCACAGCAGTAGAAAACACCTATAAAAATGATTAACTAGAGAGAATAAATGTTCCTGTATAACTGATCAGATAAAGAAGTACACATTGTGAAACAAGATTCTAATCTAGCAAAGGCAAGGGATAATAATGCATTTAGGGAAGAAAAATCCAAATGTTAATTACAGACTCAATGACACTTTACTGACTGTTACAGACGAGGAACAGGACTTGGGAATTATTATTTCAGATGATTTAAAACTTAGTAAACAATGTAGTAATGCAGCGAGTAAGGCTAGCAGAATGCTTGGATGTATTGGTAGAGGTATTTGCAGCAGAAATAGTAAGGTTCTTATGCCACTTTATAGATCATTAGTTAGGCCTCATCTTGAGTATTGTGTGCAGTTCTGGAGACCATATCTTCAGAAGGATATTAACAAACTTGAATCTGTGCAAAGGAGGGCTACCAAAATGGTACATGGTCTAAAAAATAAAACTTACCAGGATAGGCTCAATGACCTAAATATGTATAGCTTAGAGGAGAGAAGGGAAAGAGGTGATATGATAGCAACTTTCAAGTACATTAAAGGGTTTAGTAAAACTGAGGCTGTGGGTATTTTACATAAAATGGAAAATTCAAGAACAAGGGGTCATGAGCTCAAGCTAAAGGTTAGTAGATTCAGAAGTAATTTGAGGAAGCACTTCTTTACAGAAAGAGTGATTGATTTATGGAATAAACTTCCTGAAGAGGTAGTAGCAACAAACACTGTGGGGGACTTTAAAAATGCATGGGACAAGCATAGGGCTATCCTACGAACTAGATAAGTTTATACTGTTAGGTAAGGTCGGGCAGACTTGCTGGGCCTATGGCTCTTATCTGCCGTCAATATCTATGTTTCTATGTCTAAAAAGAGGGATACATGTAGAGTTATATGAAACACTGTGCAATAATAAAATTCTCTAACATATTTGTGCAGTTTCTGCCCCTTAACATGAATTCCTTGAATTTCTTTAAAAATTGAAGATGGACTTTACTACTGTATTTCTACTTGTATTTATATTAATTATAATTATTTAAAGCTGACCTCTACTCAATGTCTAGATCAATTTGCTGCCTGGCTACCTTATTTCCTCTCCTCAGACACCCCTGCCTTCATTCTTTGGGATTTCAATCTCACTGTTCACAATTCCACTGCCTCCACTGCAAAACAACTTCTTCAACTCACTTTATCTTGTGGTCTATTACAATGTACTGACTCTCACACTCACAAAGATGGCCACTCCCTTCCCTTGCACTCTCCCAAACTTCAAAAATTGCCATTTTGCCTACCCCTTTCTGACTATCATCTCCTCACTTGCAACATTACATTGCTTCCTACAACTCTCCCTCCATCTAACACTTACACCAAACTCCACAGATGAATCAAGTCACTAGCTCAGCAACAGCTCTCAAACTCTCTAAAACCTCTGCTCTCTTCCATCACCTCCTTTTCCTGCCCTGACCAATCTATTTGCCACTACAATTCCACCCTTACATTGGTCCCTCCTACTTTAATTCAGAAGTCACACACTCATCCTCAGCCCTGGCATACTCCTATGACACAACTTTTGCAGATGTTCCTGCACTGCTGAGCAACACTGGAGAAAATATCGGTATTCAACAGAGTTTCTTCACTACATGTTCATCTTGAACTTCTACTCTTCTGCCCTTAACCTCTCTAAGAAAAATTACTTCTATACTCTTATCTCTACTCTTTCTTCAAACCCAAAATGTCTGTTCTCCACTTCCAATACTCTTCTCCACCCACCCCCACCTCCAATTACAAATTCTATCTCAGCTCAAGATTTTGCCAGCAACTTCAACAACAAAACTGATTCCATCAGAAACTAAATCATCTCTCAACATACTAACAGTCTCCAATTTTGCAATAATCCAAAACCCACAAAGCTATAAATTCAGCTATTTTATCCCTGTTACTGAGGAAGAAGTTTCTGCCCTTACACTGTCCTCTCACCTCACTACCTTTCCCCTCGATCCTATCCTCTCACAGCTACTCCCCTCCCTCTCTTCTATCCTTACCCTATACTCATACACATTTTCAACCTCTCCCTCAGCACCAGGATATTTCCCTCATCTCTAAAACGTGCACTGGTTACACCTATCCTTGCCCTATTTCCTAACTCCCCCATGCCTCAAAACTTATTGAAAGCAAGTATATACATGTCTATCACATGTCCTTACATTAACCTCCCTCCTTATTATTATTATCGGTTATTTGTAGAGCGCCAACAGATTCTGCAGCGCTACTTGACCCACTGTAATTTGGATTTCACCCCCAACCCTCCACAGAAACCGCAATTGTTAAGGTTTCAAACAACCTACTTTCAGAAAAATCAAAAGTCCACTTCTCTCTGCTAATCCTCCTTGATTTTTCAGCAGCCTTTGATACTGTTAAATCTCCTCTTTTGCTCCAAACCCTCCAATCCTTCAGCATTTGCAACATAGCTTTCTTGTGGTTCACTTCCTACTTGTCTAACCGTACCTTTAGTGCAGCCTTCTCTGGTGCATCCTCTGCCCCTTTACCACTTTATGTTGTGGTACCACAAGGCTCAGTCTTTGGTCCCCTTCTCTTCTCAATCTATACATCATTATTAGGTTCCTTAATAAAGTCCCACAGGTTTCAATATAATTGGCATGCTTATGACACCCAAATCTACCTCTCTGCACCAGACCTATCCCCTTCCTTACTAATGCTTGTCACTAACTGTCATTCTCATATCTCCTCCTGGATGTCGTCTCACTACCTTGAGCTCCATATTTTTCCCCCTTCTTCCTTAATCTCCACCCCCCATTTTTCTATAACTATCAATAATTCCATCATTACCCCCAACCCCACAAGCCAGATGTCTTGGGGCCATAGTTGACACCTTTACAATCCATAATGAATGTCTCTTCCAGGTACGTCTTATTTACACGTTGCTCTTCATCTGCTGCACGTCTCTGCCAATGCCTTCACTGGCTTCCTCTAGTCTCCAGAATTAAACACAAAATTCTGACACTAACATATAAGGCCCTAAATTGCCCTGCTCCCTCTTGTCTGCCGATACTCTTCCTCCCGTCCCCTTTTCGCTCTGCTCACCACCTCCTCCTCTCCTCTCTTGTTACCTCCTCACATTTCTGTCTACAGGACTTCTCCAGACTGGCCCCTATTTTGCTGAGCTCTCTGTTTCGCTCCACAAGACTCTCCCCTAGTTTTGAAAGACTCTACTCTTCAGGTGTGCATACAACATTCGCTAACCTTTTCTAACCTCAGTATCTCCCCTCCTTTGTTATCCCCTTGAACCCCCTTATCATGTATGCCTATGAGCCCAGCTATTTGTTGATCACCTTCATGAGAGCTGAATACAACAATGCAACTCTTGGCAGGGCCATCTACCCACTTGACCGCTATAAATGTTTCCTTGTATATAATGCCTATGTTTATAGCTCTAAGGAATCTACTGGTGCTCTACAAGTAACTGATGACTAGATTTCATGCCCCTTTAATCCTTTCAATATATTATTTTTTCTTCCACACATCTTTGACTTCACACCTCAATCACTATTTTGCACATTCACCACATTATGACTGTACTGTCCTCATTAACTGATAGAAAAAATAATTTAAACAGCCTCTTCCTCAAAAGAGAGAAAAGGGGCTTTTAAATACCTTGGCGCTGCAGATTGCGGCTAAAACTAATAATAAAGAAATATGCTCTGTTATAAGTCAAGGTGCACAAAGTAAAAACTTGGCCTCAGATTGGATAACAATATAAAAAAATATATTTATTTGATACAATGTTTAAAAGCTGATCAGCGGGGAAATGGATTAAAAAATGTAACAAATATTTGCAATATATATTTGCACAAGAAATTACAGTACAAATGACTAAAGTAGGTGAAAACTAAAAATTGAATACACAAAATTGAATACACAAAAGTAAAAACCCCTATCTAAATAAACCAAAAACAAACTAAATAAGTGTAGCATCAAATAAATAAATGAATAACAAAACAAATTAGTTTAGTAGGAAAAGAGGACAAATTGAGCCCTGTGGTAAATCCAGCCGGTGGAAATCACAACGAAGATAGTCGACATCCACAGCTGAAGTTAGATTCGGCAGAGTGGTGCTGGAACGAGAAATTGATCCAGATGAAACAGAGGCAAAAAAACAAAATCAATTTCAGGATCAATTTCTCGTTCCAGCACCACTCTGCAGAATCTAACTTCAGCTGTGGATGTCGACTATCTTCGTTGTGATTTCCACCGGCTGGATTTACCACAGGGCTCAATTTGTCCTCTTTTCCTACTAAACTAATTTGTTTTGTTATTCATTTATTTATTTGATGCTACACTTATTTAGTTTGTTTTTGGTTTATTTAGATAGGGGTTTTTACTTTTGTGTATTCAATTTTGTGTATTCAATTTTTAGTTTTCACCTACTTTAGTCATTTGTACTGTAATTTCTTGTGCAAATATATATTGCAAATATTTGATACATTTTTTAATCCATTTCCCCGCTGATCAGCTTTTAAACATTGTATCAAATAAATATATTTTTTTATATTGTTATCCAATCTGAGTCCAAGTTTTTACTTTGTGCACCTTGACTTATAACAGAGCATATTTCTTTATTATTAGTTTTAGCCGCAATCTGCAGCGCCAAGGTATTTAAAAGCCCCTTTTCTCTCTTTTGAGGAAGAGGCTGTTTAAATTATTTTTTCTGGTAGTTATTTGGAGATAAGGGTTTCTCCTGTTTTCCTTGGTTTACTAATTACCTTTCCCAGCGCAGGGTTACACTACTCACTTGTCTCATTAACTGATAATCAGACAGCTAGTTAACAAACCAGACAGAAATAGCTTTGTGTTTATTCCAAACTGATTTTACTTCTGAATAGTTATTTTGTAAAACTGCAATACAATAAGAAAAGTTGAAATTACAATATGTAGTTACACGTGGTGCTTGCAATACATACAATAATACATGTTTCTAACACAGAGAGCTTACATTTAATCCTTACAGCAAATAGCAATGCAATTCAAATGTACAATGAACTCTTAGCAAACAACAAATAACTTACAGGCATATGTATATTTAGAGGCAAATGTTTAAGAGCTGATTTCCATGCTTCTTGAAGCTAAGATGGCTGCTGAGAAACTGAAAGTAAACTTTTTATTAAGAAACTTTATTAACACTTCCTGTTTTATTCTTGAGAGGAACCAAGCTGTAATTGCAACATGAAACCACCAGATGTCATCAACATGAACATAATAAGCATATAAATGACAGAATAATGACACATCTTTTATACACTCCAGACATCACAGTTTCACACTTTCCATTACACACATTGTTTTGTCCTGGCACTGGGGGAAGCACACGCTATGTCTCACTATATTACTGGAAAAGGGAAAATTATACAAAATATAAAATAATAATATTAGTTTTTTTATGAACTTATTACAATAACACAAATCGGTAATCAGCTTATAAATGTATCACAACTGAGCAGTTACAATATAGTAACACAAGGCAGTGATTAAAGGGATAGTAAACCCAAAAAATGTTTTTACATTTTTCTAAGCATCACATCCTGTTGTTTAATTATGCAAATTACATGTATTAGGCATTTTTTGCCGTTTACTTGTAATTTGCTCCTGAAATTATTTTTTCTGCCAAACCCCACTTGAACATCATTATGCAGAGCGAATAACTGAGTTCTACCCAGGTAGAAAAATGATGGCGCCCCGCATGTGCATTTGCAATAGTCTGTGGCAATGCATGCGCAAAACTAACTTCACTCCTTCAGTGATAGCCGGTGCGTCATCAACACAGTGCTGGGTACTGATGAAGGCTGGTGACGTTGCAGTGGGAGTGGCTGAAGATGAAAAGACACAGCGAAGGCAGTCAGAAGCGCACAGAGCAGCATCATCTGTAAATATTTAGCTAAGTATTTTTCAAACCCCTAGAGTCTAGACTGACGAGCAATTTTTTAATTTTTGTATAACCCCTAGACTGACGAGCATATTGATTATGCTATTTGAGCATGCAGGGCAATGGGTTAAGAAAAATGGAGGCTATGGCATTAGCTGTACAATGCGCATGCAATGTCGGAAAATAAAGCCGTTTATGAATATTTAAATAAAATATACAGTTCTGCTGCACGATTGGATGATAGCTTTGCATATATTATTTTTAAAGCCTTCCTTCTAATATGGGCGGTCTTAAGAGATGTTTTTAGCTTATGTAATAATATAATTTATATGGGAAATGAAGCTTTGTTTACAAATAAAAGTAGGTTGATTAAAAAGTGTGATGTTTAAACTAACTGCTGGTAATTGTTAAATCAATTACAAAAGAAAAGTTTTATAACCCTTTAAACTATAAACACCTTACTTTCGGATAAGGTATTAATACCATGCAACAGCACTGATAGTCATCAGTCAGTGGAACACAGGTGTAGTATATGAGACTTCTCTCCAAGATGTTACCCAAAAGATTCTTCTGTCCCCCATTAGCAAATCTAATAATTAAACTGTTAGTGTAGAAGGCGTGTTTAATGCTATGTCTATCATATTATTTCTATTAGTAAGCGTTTTAACAAAATAAGCATGTTTCTGTAACAAGTAAATATTCTCATACTAGTGAGCACTATTTGTCGATTGGAATGTCACATCCCCCATCCTCGATAAATATATGAAATATATTCTCTTGCTGCCATGTTTAAATCAGTACTTGGAAGCAAAAGCCATGAGATATTGTATATCTAAGTTGCATATGTCCCCCAGAGTTCCCTAGAGCAGTGTTTCTCAACCGTGGCCCTCAAGTACCCCTAACAGGCCAGGTTTTTATTATATCTGAACTAGACCACAGGTGAAATAATCAGCTGATGGGTTAGAGCAGGTTATTTACCAAGGTTGCTGATCAGTTGATTATTTTGCCTATGTTCTAGTTCAGCTATAATGAAAGTCTGACCTGTTGGGGGTACCTGAGGACAGTGGTTGAGAAACACTGTCCTAGTTCATTGGTAACAGTGTATATAGAGTACTTCTGGGGGAAAGCAAGAAGGGATAATTGCCTAGATTTGCTTATGTTCTATACAATATTTATATATTTCTTACTTCTATGTAATGGAGGACTTTAATCTCATGGTGTTATGGTCTTGTCTACACCATAACTCAAATGAATATATATATATATATATATATATATATATATGTGTGTGTGTATATTATAAGCACTTCATATTAAAACTTTGTTCTCTAAAAGCAAGGTTTTAATATAAAGTACTAATACATTCATTGTCTGATTAATTATTTGTGCATGGAATCCTGACATTTTTCCAATCCCTTACACACATTTTCACCTTTTTTTTTTGTATACATACCTTAATATTATTCTATCCATCTAGTCAACTTCAAAGAGAGGGATATTTTCACGTATTTTAGAGATTGGGTAGTAGAAAGGTAAGTATGAAAATGCTGTCTCCCAAAAAAATAAACGTAAAGAAATTCCACTGTAAAAATTTTAAGTCACCCCTATGTTTTTCTATTTGCCTTTTACCAGATAATACTTCACTTGCTTTAGTATATGGAGCAGGTTATTTGTTTTATTTTTACAGACTTTTAAAATATTTTTTATTGATTGAATTTTTACCCACTCCATTTATGGGCAAAAAAATAAAACTGATATAAACACACACACTTAAAGGGACAGTCTAGTATAATTTAAACTTTCATTATTCAGATAGGACTTTTAATTTTAATCAACTTTCCAATTTACTTTTATCATCAAATTTGCTTTTTTTTCTCTTGGTATTCTTAGTTTAAACTAAACATAGGTAGGCTCATATGCTAATTTCTTTTTTTTTTTTTTTTTTGTAAATATTTTTATTGAGGTAAAGTTTGGTATACAAATAAGATATGTAAAACATTCCATAATTGCCATAACAAGTAACATAGTGCAAGGTTCATCATATAGTAAAAATGCTGCAAAGTGTTAACAGTAATATAAACTGGTATAACAACAAAGTAAATAAGGTTAGAAAAATAGAAAAGTTTTGTAAGAACACGATACAGTCTTGCCTGTGATGATTTAAGCCCCTCCTCTTATAAAAAGGGCCACTCTTGGACCCCTGACTAAGTGTGAGTTTTACCATGGTGGGGGGCTACAAACTACGTAGGAGATCACTCATGGATCTTATGCTATTTACCTCAGTTTTATTTATTTTTTAAAGTTATAGTAATTTTATATTTCTACATATTTAAATGCGAAACAATCAAACTATCCTGCTAAATTAGAAAAAAAAGAAGGATAAATGTTGAATTCAGTTATGTAGCAGGGCATACTTATAGAGAGTTTGGGGATGCGGTATAGGTTAGAGAAACCGCTTATTTAGTCCTCCTACTACAGGAGGCACATTAAGTAAAAAAAGGAGGGGGGAGGAGGTGGTAATTCAAGTTTAATAGTCTAGGTAGGAGACTCGTGAGTGCATAAATTGTCAGCTGTTATATACGATAGTTAGCTGATTATATACTGGATTATGATTGCACTCAATTTAGAGAGGTCTAAGGACTGAACTACACCAATTGTAATGGGTAACATGAGTCGCGGAGGGTATTATGGCTAGGAGATAGTAGGGCTTTGGCAGGTCCAGCCCGCGCTAGTCATCTAAGGGGCGTTTTGATACAAGACTGCATGTCCCATTTTAGTACCTGTAGGACTACAAAATGAGCTGTGGTGCCAATATTTAATTGATTTAATCCTCCTGCTAAGGGATGCTTATTATGTGGGGTGGGGGGGTAGGAGGTGATGAGTTGCATGTGTTAAGCAGATAAGATGTCTGACTGTCATCCGTGTGCACCAAATATTTATACATGTAAGAGAGTTTGTTAGGACAGCTAATACAATATCAATAATCTTCTACTGCTGTTTGAATTAACATATCTATATAATAATATATTATAGAATAGCTGATAATAACATATATGTGAGGGAGAAAGGGTAATAATGTCATAGGCAGGCCAAATAATTTGGGCAAGATATACACTGCATTATGCGGGGGTAAAAACTGGTCTCCCTTAAATATGCTGAACACCTCTATTACTTGAATGTGTGAAACATCAGATCCCCTTAGTCTAGCTATTTTAACAGTAGTTCTACTCAGGGATTTTTATCAATGTTAAATGCCAAAGTGTGTATATAGGATTCTCATAGGGGGGACATAAAAGCATGACAAACCATCACTATTCAAGTCACACATATTTACATAAGCTAAAAAGAGTAGAGAATTAGTAAACAGATCTGCCACAGGACATGGGCCCTATGCCCTGCAGCATTAGACATAAAGTTCCAACAAACAGTTGAGTGCATTATATATTCTCTATGATAATACCCCCAGAATTCAGCAAATACATTACCACCCCTATCCCAGACTGTTCCATCCATATATAGACCTTAACAAAATCCATATGCATATATACATTTATGCCAATATACTATGGGGATAACTTAAAAGAGCTAGAGAATAATTCTATAGAAATGTGCTGTAATACTAGACTCAAGATGTTAGGGTAAGACAAATAGGTCAGATACAATGAGTAATGGCGGGAGAGCAACAGGCTCAGCCAACATGTAAACACATATATATAACTGTAATATGAACAATATACTGCTCCTTTGATGTTAGTCTTATGGCATCTTAAACGTTAAGACTTAGAAGTTCGGCAGAGGCTCTGTATCTAACCCTTCTCATAATAATTTAATTTCACTAGTGGGTTCCCTATTAGTCTCTCATTGTGATGGTGCTGCTGCAGTAGTCGGCATTCTCTCTCCGTAACACATAGCCTGAGGTGCCATGAGGTAAGAGCTGCTAACAGTTTGTAAGGAAACCACTTCAAACCCGACACAGGCAAATCTTTAGTTTGGGCTGATATAGCGTGTAGGTCCCCTGACCCTTTTACTCCTTCTATAGGCAGTGCGTCCGCATATGAGGATGCGGCATTAGTGGTAGCAATATCCTCACCCAGGCTATGGGGCAGGGCTGTATCTCGTAGCTCATGTGTCAGGAGATTCACACGTACCTCCAATTCTGCCCGACCATCAGGTAAGCGACAATACATCTTGTCCTGTGCTTGCTGGGCTCCCCTCCGCTCCACCTCGTGAAGGGCCACAGCATCGAGCGGGGTACTGGGGTCAGTAATACAAGTGAGATTACTTGCGGAAGGCCGGTCAGGAGCTTTACATGTCTGCGTCGGGTAGAGTGAACTGCTTGCGGTAGTCAGGGGCTTAACAACTTCAATTTGTGGTAGCTTGAATATGGATGAATGTTGTTGGTGTTCCTCGGAAGGAAAATTACCGCTGCCAAATGAAAAGGCCAGGGTTATCTCGCATTCCAACCTCTGAAAGTGGGCACTTAGCAGATTCTGCATGCATATCTCCCAACTGGAAGCCATGTCCCTTGACCTCCACGTGGGAGAGAAAACGGTGTTCTCTGGAAGGCCTGATTGCTGGGTGACCCAATATCTTGCCAATCTCTCCTCTTTACATCTCTTATTAGACAGAATATCCGTGAAACATATTTGTATTGGGCTGACGGTCAGTTATAATATTTTTATGAATAATATCAGCAGAGCTGAACTGAAGTGCGACCGTTCAGATCCCAGGCTAGCTCCGCCCCCCATATGCTAATTTCTAAGCCTTTGAGGGCTGCCTCTTATCACATGCTTTTTAAATCTCTTTTCAACAGAAAGAGACAGAAAGTACATGTGGGCCATATAGATAACACTGTGTTCAGGTACAGGGGGTTATTTAAGATTTAGCACAAACCAATGATAAATTTAAGACAATAGAAAATAAACAGTCACAGTCATGTGATCAGGGGGCTGGAAGAAGGTTCCTGGATACAAGGTAATCACAGAGGTAAAACGTATATTAATATAACTGTGTTGGTTATGCAAAACTGGGGAATGGGTAATAAAGGGATTATCTGTCTTTTAAAACAATAACAATTCTATGGTAGACTGTCCCTTTAAATCAATCAACCAATCTCTATATTTCTATCTATCTATCTATCTATCTATCTATCATTTATCTAGGTATAAAACATCAAATTCATCTATCTGTGGTTAGATATCCAAAAGATATTTATATTTAAAATGCATTTACATCCAGGCTCCTTTGTAGATCGTAGCAATTGAGCCATGGATAAATAATGTTGTATAACATTGCAACATAGTTCTATTTTAATATGAGTATATTTTTTACTTTAAGGCATGTATTAATATTGCTTTATTTTTATGCTACTGCTTTTAGTTTGACTTTCTAATTTATTTATATAGAGTTTGTTTATTTTTATATATTTATACAGATTTTTCTGTGTTAAATTGCGGCAATATTATATTTTGACATTTTTTACTTTGTAACAATTTGCATAAACATTCTTTTTAATCCTATTTACATTCAAGCTTCTTTGTTGGACAGCCAGCTAAATTTATCAGGCATAAACAATATATTGTCAGGGTACCTGTGAAGTAACATTAAATAAACTACAGATGTATCACATAATCTAATATTTCATTTTGGCTAATATCTAATTTGATATGAATTGGTCTCACTATAGCCCCTGCCCCCTCACTGCTTAAGACAAGTTGAGAACAAAAGAGATGATACAATTGTTCACTTAGTGAAGATATATCACTAATTAATCCTTTAAAGCTCATAGCTCCACAGGAAGGGAAAACATGGGCCTGGTAATTACCCAAGCCAGGATGCATCCTGGGGTGGTGGAGACATGATTCTGTACATAAAGTCAGATAAACAAACAGAAATTTTGAGGATGTAGTAATTAGCACAGGTCTGTTAATTGCCACTGAACCTCAAAGACACATCCTGCTGGCTAGCAGAAACACATTTTGCATTGTAACTTTGAAATTATTTTTAAAGTACAACTTATGTTTAATTTTCAGTTAAGGTATACCTCAGTATTGTATAATATGTAGCTATGTAGTCAATTAAAAACAATTAACCAGTTTATTTCAAGATAAATACATTTTTCTTTGTTTTCCAGAAATCTAATGAACATTACAGGGAAGGACTGATGTGACGGTGAGGGTTCTAAATAAGATGCTATGAGTTGACATACAGATGCATCATATATTTTTAGCCCATGTCTTGGGCACTGTTGAGACATGTATTAATAAATAACTATAATGCTCATGTATATCTATGATATAAGATGTGACTAGGAAATGAAATATGTAACAGTATATCAAATGAACTGATATATATATATATATATATATATATATATATATATATATCTGACTTATTCTGTATATTATTAATTGATACTACTAGTCCCTCATAAAAATGCAACTTTATAGGCATCTTCTAAAATATTATAAGAAATATATATCATGTTTAGTATTGAAATAATCAAACAAAATAGCCCTATATAGTCCCATGTGTATTGATCATGTGATTTGTTGATGCTGGAAATTGTATAGTGTATTTGATAAAAAAATTCTTTTAGATATTAAACTGTAGCAGTATTGATAGTGAGACTGCATTTCTGGTTGCCTGCTGCCACCTATAGTTTAAACATGGTATTATAACCAAAATATATTTTGCTGCTCAGGAAGGCGTTTCCCAAATAACCAATGATATGCTCAGCTCTGAGGGCCAATCAATGCTAAACTCCGTTAAGGGCCTATCAGACAAGCTTTAGTAAAAGCGTATCCAAATTTTTAACAATGATTAGAATAATAAAAGGTGGGCCTTATCACATGATATAGTCTTTTGCACAGAGGAAAAAAGAGGTCATGCTGCTGAGTTTTAACTCAGCGTTATCTTGCTGCCTTGGTTTACAGAAAGTTACATTGGGCCTAAACTAAAATTGGAAATACCTTGCTTATTTATGAGGTGAACTGGACTTATCTGAAAAAGCTGAAACTTCAATTTGGGTTAACTAGTATTGTATAAAGGGTTGTTTCATACTTTTATATTTAAAACAAAGGTATTCTATAGCTATAGTTTAATTGAAGCTGGTGATTTAAAAGGGCACTTTGTATTTTAAGTTCATGTTCACAATCCTGTGTAGTTTAGAACTAGTCATATTGATGCTAAGTAATCTTATTTGCTAGATAAAGGTCTTTTGTATTTCATATCTCTAAGTCAGGTTTATTATTGTGGAATCCCATATAAATTGGTTATTGTATTTAAATATCTGATTGTTGTAAATTAAGCAAAGTGAGCTTGTAATCTATATTGGGCATTGAATTAGAGTTATTGGCTATTAATAGATTCTGGTATTTTATTGTGATATTTTAATGTGATTCATTGTAAGTAAGGTTCATTTTAGAGATATAGTTTTGGTTTACTTTGTAAAGAATATTATAACAGCATACGCGTGTATAATTGATTCAGTGTGTATATACATTTAACTAATATAAGAATTTAGGAATAAGTATTAATTTCAATTGTTTTGTATATACATTTTAATTGGAGGTTATTTTAAAGAATAATAATAAATAAAATTATATTGTAACCCTGGTATATACAAACAAGATACTTTTTAAAACACCCGCTGATTTTTGGCATAAGAAACACATTGCAAAATAATAAACAAACTTACTGCTTCATGTAATTTTTAGCAGTTTTTTTTATACATATTGGATATGTGTACTCGCTGCCCTTATACTCTACTACATCTTTAGTTTCTCCAAGCTGGTCACTGAGAATGCCAACACAACTCGTTAGAACTACCAAAGTTCCTACAAAGTTGTGAGTGCAATTTATACAGAGCCTGCTTCACATAATAATTTATGCATGAGTGTGTTAAGCTGTGCAAGTTTCTTTTATTTGTTAATTTAACATTATTGCACTGTGAAATATTGCTTGCAATATGAAATAAGGTATTTATTAAACCCAAGAATAAGATGAATCACAAAAAAACATTTTTTATGCTTACCTGATAAATTAATTTCTTCATGGTGGTAAGAGTCCACGATCCATTACTCCTGGGAATTACCTTCCGTGCCACTTGAATGAGGCAAAGATTCAAAAACCCCAAGAACTCTATATATATTCTCCCACCTCACACATACCTCAGTCTAATGCATAGTCAAGCAGAAGTGAGGTAAGGAAAAAAACAAGAGCCAACAAATGGAGCAGGGAAAAAGATGATTATCCCTACAATGAGAACTGTCAAAACTAGACAACAACTGTTCTTTAGCTAAGTGGGAATTGAAAACACCACCCTAATCACCAGGAAACTGAGAGTTCTCTACAGAGGGATGACATAAGTCACTACTGTGACCCTGTCTTACTGCAAGAGGAAAATAAACTTTCTCTTCAACAAGCTAAGCCTAAAGAGCCTTTAAAGTTGCACAGAGACTCAACATTGGAAACCCCGCCTCCCGAAGAAGCCAGACCCATTGAACTCTTAGAAACCTCTATACAATTGACAGGACCTTTAGAAACAAAATCTTGATTCCCAGTTTCAGGAGAGACTGGAAAAGAACTTGAAATTTTAAAAGAAAGGTTAGTACATAGAACAGACAAAACGTCTCTCTGAGAATCTCTAGTCTAAATTCTATCTGATCTTCCTAAAGAAACTTGAGCTGTAGCCAGAGAATTATGACGGACTGTAACTAAGCCTCTTAAAAGAACACTGGATCGGGGGCCACACCTTGATGCATTTTTAGAAGTAGGACTAGATTTCTTAGCCTGCTTAACCTTATTTCAGCTAGCACTGAGTCTCCAAACTGAACAAGAAGTACAAGGTTTTTGATCAGAGGGAACTTCACTCATTTGTTCCTTATTCTGGCAAAAGAAACAGAAATTATTAAAGGCCTTAGATTTTCCCTTAGATTTGTTATCCTGAGGTAAAAAGGCAGCTGTACCACCGGTAACAGTAGAAATAATAGAATCTAAATCTGAACCAAACAATTACTTACCCTGAAAGGAAAGAGATAACAATCTAGATTTAGGGACGCAACAGACAAGTCCTGCAACTGATTATGGAAAGTTTATGAAGAAATTCCCATGAGGTGAATAAAAGAAACAATACCCCAAATGCATCTCTCTGATAAACACTGCACACTGAGGGAAAACTGGGCCTCAACATACACTGAAAACCCTCACTCTGAAGAATCCCATGCACATCTTCATTCTTTAATCACCAACAGCGGAGGCAAAGGAAAGACTGAGGTGTGAGTGGAATATGAGGGGGTATGTAGAGCTCTTGGGGTTTTGGAATCTTTGCCTCTTCCAAGTGGTAGGGAAGGTAATTTCCATGAGTAATGGATTGTGGACTCTCACCACCTGTATAAAAGAAAAAATATATATATTGACTAATCCTATGAAACTTTATATTTGATACTGCTTTTTATTTTCCCTTTAATATAGTCTGTCATTTGCTCTATGGCTAATTAACCTTTAATTCAGTGAAATATGGGGGCAATTGAAATGTTTTGTGCAGTGTAACATGATTCTATTATAGTCAAAAGAGGCTAAAAAGCTTAGAAGGTATATTATGCTGCAATGCTCTCCCATTTGTTTCATTCTTGTATAATTTGTTAAATAAAATCATTTATTTAGTCTCCCTCAGGTCACTGTTAATGATCATTCTTTCATCACATTTTAGTTATCCAATATTTTACTTAGATTTCTTGACAATTATATACATGGAATATCTACAAATTGTTGCAATTGTTTTTAATTTTTAGCCCATCTGATTTCCTTTTTGCATGATTTTCTGTATTCCTTATACGTGGATGGATGAATTAGTACCTTAAATGTCATATTTGTCTAATTTCACCTTAAAGGGACAGTCTGGTATAAATTAACCTTTCATTATTCAGATAGGACTTTTAATTTTAATCAACTTTCCAAGTTACTTTTATCATCAAATTTGCTTTTTTTTCTTGGTGTTCTTAGTTTAAACTAAACATAGGTAGGCTCATATGCTAATTTCTAAGCCTTTGAGGGCTGCCTCTTATCACATGCTTTTTAAATCTCTTTTCAGCACAAAGAAACAGAAAGTAAACTTGGTTATATAGATAACACTGTGTTCAGGCACAGGGGGTTATTTAAGATTTAGCACAAAACAATGCTAAATTTATGACAATAGATAATAAACAGTCCCAGTCATGTGATCAGGGGGCTGGAAGAAGGTTCCTAGATACAAGGTAATCACAGAGGTAAAAAGTATATTAATATAACTGTGTTGGTTACGCAAAACTGGGAAATGGGTAATAAAGGGATTATCTATCTTTTAAACAATAAAAATTCTATGGTAGACTGTCCCTTTAATCTTTTTTTCATTAAGCCACATTACTTTTTTCTCGGCGTGGTAAGTTTTGAGATTTATATTTATATTTTTCTATTTGTGTTTTTATTTAAGAAAACATTGTTCAAATAAAATGCACCCTTGTAACACTTACTATCTCCTAGATTTAGAGTTCTGCGTTAGCCGTCAAAACCAGCGTTAAGGGGTCCTAACGCTGGTTTTGGCCGCCCGCTGGTATTTAGAGTCAGTCAGGAAAGGGTCTAACGCTCACTTTCCAGCCGCAACTTTTCCATACCGCAGATCCCCTTACTCCAATTGCGTATCCTATCTTTTCAATGGGATCTTCCTAACGCCGGTATTTAGAGTCTTGGCTGAAGTGAGAGTTAGAACTCTAACGACAAAACTCCAGCCGCAGAAAAAAGTCAGGAGTTAAGAGCTTTATGGGCTAACGCTGGTTCATAAAGATCTTAACTACTGTGCTCTAAAGTACACTAACACCCATAAACTACCTATGTACCCCTAAACCGAGGTCCCCCCACATCGCCGCCACTATAATACATTTTTTTAACCACTAACCTGCCGACCGCACACCGCCGCCACCTACATTATCCCTATGTACCCCTATTCTGCTGCCCCTAATATCGCCAACACCTACATAATATTTATTATCCCCTAATCTGCCCCTCCCAACGTCGCCGCTACCTAACTACACTTATTAACCCCTAATCTGCCGACCGGACCTCACCACTACACTAATAAATGTTTTAACCCCTAAAGCTAAGTCTAACACTAACACCCCCCTAAGTTAAATATAATTTTTATCTAACTAAATAAATTAACTCTTATTAAATAAATTATTCCTATTTAAAGCTAAATACTTACCTGTAAAATAAACCCTTATATAGCTACAATATAACGAATAATTATATTGTAGCTATTTTAGGATTTATATTTGTTTTACAGGCAACTTTGTATTTATTTTAACTAGGTACAACAGCTATTAAATAGTTATTAACTATTTAATAGCTACCTAGTTAAACTAATTACAAAATTACCTGCAAAATAAATCCTAACCTAAGTTACAATTAAACCTAACACTACACTATCAATAAATAAATTAACTAAACTACCTACAATTACCTACAATTAAATCAACTAAACTAAATTACAAAAAAAACCAAACACTAAATTACAAAAAATAAAAAAAGAATACAAGAGTTTGCACCTACTCTAAGCCCCCTAAAAAAATAACAAAGCCCCCCAAAATAAAAAAATGCCCTACCCTATTCTAAAATAAAAAGTTACCAGCTCTATTACCTTACCAGCCCTTAAAAGGGCCTTTTGCGGGGCATGCTCCAAAGAAAATAGCTCTTTTGCCTGTAAAAAAAACATACAATACCCCCCCAACATTACAACCCACCACCCACATACCCCTAATCTAACCCACCCAAACCCCCCTTAAAAAACCTAACACTAAGCCCCTGAATATCTTCCTACCTTGTCTTCACCCAGCAGGGTATCACCGATCCGTCCAGAAGAGGGTCTGAAGTCTTTATCCTATCCGGGCAGAAGAGGACATCCGGACCGGCAGACATCTTCATCCAGGCGGCATCTTCTATCTTCTTCCATCCGGCGCGGAGCGGGACCATCTTGAAGCAGCCGACGAATGAAGGTTCCTTTAAATGACTTCATCCAAGATGGCATCCCTCGAATTCCGATTGGCTAATAGGATTCTATCAGCCAATCGGAATTAAGGTAGGAAAAATCTGATTGGCTGATTGAATCAGCCAATCAGATTCAAGTTCAATCCGATTGGCTGATCCAATCAGCCAATCAGATTGAGCTCGCATTCTATTGGCTGTTCCGATCAGCCAATAGAATGGGAGCTCAATCTGATTGGCTGATTCAGATTTTTCCTACCTTAATTCCGATTGGCTGATAGAATCCTATCAGCCAATCTTGGATGACGTCATTTAAAGGAACCTTCATTTGTCGTTAGTCCGTCGGTGAAGAAGGATGGCTCCGCGTCGGCTGCTTCAAGATGGTCCCGCTCCGCGCCGGATGGAAGAAGATAGAAGATGCCGCCTGGATGAAGATGTCTGCCAGTCCGGATGTCCTCTTCTGCCCGGATAGGATGAAGACTTCGGACCCTCTGGAGGAGCTCTTCTGCCCGGATAGGATGAAGACTTCGGACCCTCTTCTGGACGGATCGGTGATACCCGGCTGGGTGAAGATAAGGTAGGAAGATCTTCAGGGGCTTAGTGTTAGGTTTTTTAAGGGGGGTTTGGGTGGGTTAGATTAGGGGTATGTGGGTGGTGGGTTGTAATGTTGGGGGGGGTAGTGTATGTTTTTTTTACAGGCAAAAGAGCTGTTTTCTTTGGGGCATGCCCCGCAAAAGGCCCTTTTAAGGGCTGGTAAGGTAATAGAGCTGTTAACTTTTTATTTTAGAATAGGGTAGGGCATTTTTTTATTTTGGGGGGCTTTGTTATTTTTTTAGGGGGCTTAGAGTAGGTGTAATTAGTTTAAAATTCTTGTATTCTTTTTTTATTTTTTGTAATTTAGTGTTTGTTTTTTTTTGTAATTTAATTTAGTTGATTTAATTGTAGGTAATTGTAGGTAGTTTAGTTAATTAATTTATTGATAGTGTAGTGTTAGGTTTAATTGTAACTTAGGTTAGGATTTATTTTACAGGTAATTTTGTAATTATTTTAACTAGGTAGCTATTAAATAGTTAATAACTATTTAATAGCTATTGTACCTAGTTAAAATAAATACAAAGTTGCCTGTAAAATAAATATAAATCCTAAAATAGCTACAATATTATTATTTGTTATATTGTAGCTATATTAGGGTTTATTTTACAGGTAAGTATTTATCATTAAATAGGAATAATTTATTTAATAATATTTAATTTATTTCGTTAGATAAAAATTATATTTAACTTAGGGGGGTGTTAGTGTTAGGGTTAGACTTAGCTTTAGGGGTTAATACATATATTAGAGTAGCGGCGAGGTCCGGTCGGCAGATTAGTGGTTAATAAGTGTAGGTAAGGAAGCGGCGATGTTGGGGGGGCAAATTAGGGGTTAATAAATATAATATAGGTGTCGGCGATGTTAGGGACAGCAGATTAGGGGTACATAGGTATAACGTAGGTTGCGGCGGTGTACGGAGCAGCAGATTAGGGGTTAATAATAAAATGCAGGTGTCAGCGATAGCGGGGGCGGCAGATTAGGGGTTAATAAGTGTAAGGTTAGGGGTGTTTAGACTCGGGGTTCATGTTAGGGTGTTAGGTGCAGACTTAGGAAGTGTTTCCCCATAGGAAACAATGGGGCTGCGTTAGGAGCTAAGCGCTGTTTTTTTGCAGGTGTTAGGTTTTTTTCAGCTCAAAATGCCCCATTGTTTCCTATGGGGATATCATGCACAAGCACGTTTTTCAAGCTGGCCGCTACCGTAAGCAACGCTGGTATTTAGAGTTGAAGTGGCGGTAAATTATGCTCTACGCTCCCTTTTTGGAGCCTAACACAGCCGTTCAGAGAACTCTAAATACCAGCGCTTTTTAAAAGGTGCGGGGGAAAAAAAACATGCGTAGCTAACGCACCCCTTTGGCCGCAAAACTCTAAATCTAGGTGTATGAAAATTAATTTCCAATTTGACATTACTACTAAATTATATGATGTACTTTTTCTATGAAATTTGAAAAACACTATTTACTACTGCAAGCACATTGTAGTGCAAAATAAGGCTGTTTAAAACTTCTGTTAAAACTATATTGGCTATATATTAAATCTTAATTGGCCGTCTGGTGCATCTGTGGGGGCTGATTGGTAGATTTAATGTGAATGTTTACAGAACCCAGAGCATAATTACCATGGTTCAAGAAAAGACTGTTCTTTCTATTACTTTATTAATTTGTGTTCTGCCATACAAACTTGTTCCTTTTAAAAGCGACCCTTTCCTATTCCATGTACAAACTGCAGTTTCTTCACAGACTACACTGTTTGCCAAGGTATGATCTGGCATAGAAAACAGAGTGAATGCTCGCAAAATGAATGTTTATTTTTTTCTTACAAAATGTAAAACAATTTTCTTCACACATTTTTAGGGTAGTGAGTAGCAATCCAAGCCAAATTAATTGAACTGTTCCAAAGTTGTAAAGATTTGAAAAACTGTATTTAACATAAAATGCTTGGTCAAATGAAATACTTGGATGATTCAACAATATGGTAATACAAGTTAGACATATAACAGTCAAATAACTAACCTGTATTTGTCCTCTAATTCCCACATAGTTATAATTACAAATCCTGAACAGTGTTTTGTCTAATCATTGGCTTAGTACTCTTGACCTTAAATATAAAATGCCTATCACTGTGGCAACCTCAGAAGCTAAAGAATAATTGAGTAAATCAGAGTAGCAACAGTATGAATATCAGGTACACAGCAAGCTCTAAAAAGAAAAAAAAGAAAAAACTTTACCTTACCTTTTAATTTAAAGTAAAACTTAAGGGATAGATTACAAGTGGGTGCTAATTTATCGTGTGCCGTTTGTGGGCATGCAATAAATAACCAGCCATTACAAGTGTCTGGTTATTGCTACCGCAAGCTCATGGTAGCAATTAGTGCTCAGAAAATTAACCAGAGATCAGGGGGTCCATCCGATAAAAATCGTCGCCCGCAAAAGCCGGCAACGCCAATATTTACGCTGGTTTGGTATCACATATACGGCGTAACCTAGAAGTTATGCGCGTATATTTCTGCCGTCGCCCATAGTTTTTTGGGCTATAGGCAGGTATACCAAACCAGCGCAGTTTGGTATCCAATATGCAGCGTAAGGACTTACGTGGCGAAAATGGAGAAAACTTACTCCATTTTCACCTCGCCACAAAAAGCAGCCGTAAGAAGCCTTACGCTGACTATTGGAGCCCCGTAACTCCCTAAACTGGCTGCTAAAATAAACCTAACACCTAACGCATGCGCAATGTCTATCTACCTGTCAACCGCGATCCCCCCCCCCCCGAAATCCCTAATAAAGTTATTAACCCCTAAACCGCCGCTCCCGGACCCCGCCGCCATCTACATAAACTAACCCCCTACTGTGAGCCCCTAAAACCGCCGCCATCTACCTTATCTATCCCCTAATTAGAACCCCTTACACCGCTGTCATCTACCTTATCTATCCCCTAATCTGACTCCTTACACCGCCGCCACCTATATAAAAATTATTAACCCCTAATCTAATCCCCCTATACCGCCGCCAGCTATATTAATATTATTAACCCCTAATGTAAGCCCCTTACACCGCCGCCATCTCTATTAAAATAATTAACCCCTAATTTAATCTACCTACCCCGCCGCCAGCTATATTATCTATATTAACCCTAAGTATATTATAGTTAATATAGTTATTACATTATATATATTAACTATATTAACTCTATCTAACCCTAACACCCCTAACTAAATTTATATTAAATTAATCTAATTCATTTATAAACTAAAATATTCCTATTTAAATCTAAATACTTACCTATAAAATAAACCCTAAGATAGCTACAATATAATTAATAATTACATTGTAGCTATGTTAGGGTTAATATTTATTTTACAGGTAAATTGTTAATTATTTTAACTAGGTATAATAGCTATTAAATAGTTATTACCTATTTAATAGCTACCTAGTTAAAATAATTACCCAATTACCTGTAAAATAAATCCTAACCTAAGTTACAAATACACCTACACTATCAATAAATTAAATAAACTACAAACATCTATCTAAAAATACAATTAAATTAACTAAACTAAATTACAAAAAAAAACAAACACTAAATTACAAAAAATAAAAAAAAGATTACAAGATTTTTAAGCTAATTACACCTATTCTAAGCCCCCTAATAAAATAATAAACCCCCAAAATAAAAAAAATTCCCTGCCCTATTCTAAATTAAAAAAAGTTCAAAGCTCTTTACCTTACCAGCCCTTAAAAGGGCCTTTTGTGGGGCATGCCCAAAGAATTCAGCTCTTTTGCATACAAATACAATACCCCCACCCCATTACAACCCACCACCCACATACCCCTATTCTAAAACCACCCAAACCCCCCTTAAAAAAGCCTAACACTACCCCCCTGAAGATCTCCCTACCTTGTCTTCACCACACCGGGCCGAACTCCTGATCCGATCCGGGCGATGTCTTCCTCCAAGCGGCAAAGAAGAATTCTTCCTCCGGCGATGTCTTCCTCCAATCGGCAAAGAAGAATTCTTCCTCCGGCGACGTCTTCCTCCAAGCGGCAGCAAAGTCTTCATTCTTCCGGCGGCATCTTCAATCTTCTTTCTTCGCTCCGCCGCCGCGGAGCATCCATCAGCCAATAGAATGCAAGCTCAATCTGATTGGCTGATTGGATCAGCCAATCGGATTGAACTTGAATCTGATTGGCTGATTGGCGGTTTAGGGGTTAATAGCTTTTTTATTGTTAGGCTAGTGAGGGGGGATAGCGGATAGAGGGTTAGACGTGTCGGGCTATGTTTAGGAGGCGTGTTAGACAGTGCGGGTGATTTAGACTTTAGTCAGGTTTTATAGGCGCCGGCAGTTTCTAACGTGGCGCAAGTCACTGGCGACTCCAAAAATCTGTACTTACGCAGATTTCTGGACATCACTGGTTTGTGAGACTTGCACCACTTTAGCAAGTGATGGCGCCGCATATTGGATGGCTCGAGTTGCGAGCTGAAACTGCGGGCGACGTGGGTTCCCTCGCTTGCGCCGCAAACTGCGATCTATATCGGATCGCGCCCCAGATCTCTGGTTCATTTTCCAAAGGTCCCCAATTGGCCCCAAAATTCAATATAATAATCTTTATTAAAAAATAAAAATAGTAGCATCTTTATTTTTTTAATAAAGTAGCTGCAAAAGGCAATTATAAAAAACTAAATATGGTGGCTGAGGGGTGTTTGAAAAAATAAAATAAAATCAGCACTCAAAAGTGCCTTTACATAGCGTTCTATGGTAACTGTGTTCCCTGTAAGTATATATGTATATGAATATGAATATATATATATATATATATATATATATATATATATATATATATATATATGTGTGTGTGTTAATATGTGTTTATACACATATTAACACATACATAGATATGTATATATTTATATACATACTGTATATATTTAAAATTGCTGCCCATCGATGTAAGACTTACCTCTCTCACTGCGCTAGTTCTCATGTCATGTCTGACGGCATGAGAATGAGGCTCCCATTGGAGGCTATGGAAATGCGCTCTCGTGAGCACAATGCTTCCGTACAATGCAAGCGTGAGAGCTGAATTCTTTGGGGCATGCCCCACAAAAGGCCCTTTTAAGGTCTGGTAAGGTAAAGAGCTTTGAACTTTTTTTAATTTAGAATAGGGCAGGGAATTTTTTTTATTTTGGGGGTTTATTATTTTTTTAGGGGGCTTAGAATAGGTGTAATTAGCTTAAAAATCTTGTAATCTTTTTTTTATTTTTTGTAATTTAGTGTTTTTTTTTTTTGTAATTTAGTTTATTTAATTGTATTTTTAGATAGATGTTTGTAGTTTATTTAATTTATTGATAGTGTAGGTGTATTTGTAACTTAGGTTAGGATTTATTTTACATGTAATTGGGTAATTATTTTAACTAGGTAGCTATTAAATAGGTAATAACTATTTAATAGCTATTATACCTAGTTAAAATAATTAACAATTTACCTGTAAAATAAATATTAACCCTAACATAGCTACAATGTAATTATTAATTATATTGTAGCTATCTTAGGGTTTATTTTATAGGTAAGTATTTAGATTTAAATAGGAATATTTTAGTTTATATTATGAATTAGATTAATTTAATATAAATTTAGTTAGGGGTGTTAGGATTAGATAGAGTTAATATAGTTAATATAAATACTATATTAACTATATTAACTATATTAACCCTAATATAATTAGGGTTAATATAGTTAATATATATAATGTAATACCTATATTAACTATAATATACTTAGGGTTAATATAGATAATATAGCTGGCGGCGGGGTAGGTAGATTAAATTAGGGGTTAATCATTTTAATAGAGATGGCGGCGGTGTTAGGGGCTTACATTAGGGGTTAATAATTTTAATATAGATGGCGGCGGTGTTAGGGGCTCACTTTAGGGGGTTTTAGATATAATATAGCTGGCGGCAGGGTACGGGAGCGACGGTTTAGGGGTTAATAACTTTATTAGGTTGCGGCGGGGTCCGGGAGCGGCGGTTTAGGGGTTAATAGCTTTTTTATTGTTAGGCTAGTGAGGGGGGATAGCGGATAGAGGGTTAGACGTGTCGGGCTATGTTTAGGAGGCGTGTTAGACAGTGCGGGTGATTTAGACTTTAGTCAGGTTTTATAGGCGCCGGCAGTTTCTAACGTGGCGCAAGTCACTGGCGACTCCAAAAATCTGTACTTACGCAGATTTCTGGACATCACTGGTTTGTGAGACTTGCACCACTTTAGCAAGTGATGGCGCCGCATATTGGATGGCTCGAGTTGCGAGCTGAAACTGCGGGCGACGTGGGTTCCCTCGCTTGCGCCGCAAACTGCGATCTATATCGGATCGCGCCCCAGATCTCTGGTTCATTTTCCAAAGGTCCCCAATTGGCCCCAAAATTCAATATAATAATCTTTATTAAAAAATAAAAATAGTAGCATCTTTATTTTTTTAATAAAGTAGCTGCAAAAGGCAATTATAAAAAACTAAATATGGTGGCTGAGGGGTGTTTGAAAAAATAAAATAAAATCAGCACTCAAAAGTGCCTTTACATAGCGTTCTATGGTAACTGTGTTCCCTGTAAGTATATATGTATATGAATATGAATATATATATATATATATATATATATATATATATATATATATATATATATATATGTGTGTGTGTTAATATGTGTTTATACACATATTAACACATACATAGATATGTATATATTTATATACATACTGTATATATTTAAAATTGCTGCCCATCGATGTAAGACTTACCTCTCTCACTGCGCTAGTTCTCATGTCATGTCTGACGGCATGAGAATGAGGCTCCCATTGGAGGCTATGGAAATGCGCTCTCGTGAGCACAATGCTTCCGTACAATGCAAGCGTGAGATCGCATTCACATTGTACTTTTAGCTATAAATACCAGAACACATTACCGTGTGCTGGTATTACTCAGTTGCGCAAATATCTCTTTTGTGTAAGCAATATTTTGCATTCAGCTCATGATCTAGCTCTAAGTTTTATTTCTGTCATAAACTCATTAAAGGGACATGGAATAAAAAAAAATTCCTTTCATGATTCAGATTAGGCATGCAATTTTAAACAGCTTTCAAATGTACTTCTATTATCAAATTTGCTTCATTGTCTTGGTATCCTGTGTTGAAGGAGCAGCAATGCACTACTGGGAGCTAGCTGAATACATGAGTTGAACAAATGACAAGAGGCATATATGTGCAGCCACTAATCAGCAGCTAGCTCCCAGTAGTGCACTGCGGCTCCTGAGTTTTCCTATTCTTTTCAACACCGGGTATCAAGATAATTAAGCAAGTTAGATAATAGAAGTAAATTGGAGAGTTATTTAAAATTGCATGTTCTGTTTGAATCATCAAAGAAAAAAATTAGGTTTTATGTCCCTTTAAAAATATAAACACACCGGGCGGAGCCTGGAGGAGCTGAGGAATGGCTGCCTAAGAGGAAAGCTCTGTGCAATTTACAAGTGCTAAAGGCAATTCAGATGCGAAAGAGGCAGAGATCGCAGATCATAGGTGACTGCAGGGAAACCTGAACTCCCGGTCACTACTTTATTAACTTCGGAACAGGAGTTTACTGATGCAGCAGATATTTTGAACGGGGCCTGTGAAGAGAGGGGGCAGATGCCATCCCTGCAGCCCACGTGGCGGTTAAGTAAATTGGCTGCTTGAGCCCACACAGTGTTCTCCGGTGGAGAGTGAGGGAAGATACAGTGGAGACAGAGGTGAGACAAACGGATCTGAGAGGGAGACGAAGATTGTAATGTTGATCGGAGGAGGAGGGAAATAGTATAGCTAGACTCTGCAGCTCCTAAGCTACGGCTCGACAAACAATGAATGGCGGCTTTATAAGTCAGGCCAGATCATTAAATGCCAAATGCAGGACTTCCCCAGGGATAGTTCCAAGTTAAAGAGACTTTTAAAAGGGGTGGCCTCTGACCTTATATAACACAGAGGGAAGACAAGTAAGGATCTAAATGACAAGGAAGCTATGAGTGCAAAAACAGAAAAGGAGGAGCCGGTTGCAATATAAAATAAGAGAACAGGTCTGGATAGCTGCTGTACACATAGTACTGACCCAGAGGAGATAATGGAGCTCATGTCCCCAACGCATTAAAACTTCCATTTCTGTATATTATATTGATCCCTGGCAGTGAGCCAATAATATATCTACTTGAGGTGGACTCTAAAATTGTGTATTTATAATTACTGTGTGGCTGCTGAAGAAATATTAGCTGTTGCATAGCAGAGGGTCGGCACACACTACCACTAAACATATCTAGACATCAAGAGCAATATGACAGTGCTATATAGCGCACCACATTCAGGAGGGAGGAGGAGGTGTACTAAGATGGCTGCTAAAAAGAGCGCCAGAGCGACCCCATTGAACAAACAATCTACCACTAGCCTCTTTTGTAAATCTACGAAGGGAGAGAAACCTCTTGATCCGCTAGCACAGCAGTCAGATGAAGAGGGAGATACGGATGGGGACACAGAGATGGGGCAGAAGACTCAAGGCCTATAACGAAAGCTGATCTGGAAAACCTGGTTTCCAAGCACGATATTAATGTGAACTTTGAGAGACTTTTAGAAAAGATGGAGAGCTTGCAAAACTCTGTGACTAGCAGTATTGCGGAACTGAAACAAGAGGTGATGGAGCTAGGTTCGAGAGTAAATTCCCTAGAAGAAAGCGGGGATGTTCAGATCAGGTCTCATCCCAACAGAAAGACATAGAAGATATATACAACAAGCTGATATCTAAATTTATCAGGGAGAGATCTGGAGAATCGCAGTTGCAGATCTAATCTGAGACTGAAGGGAGTATCAGAGTCTATAGGCCCTAAAGAGTTAAATGCTTTTTCATAGCATCACAGGATCTGAGGGGGAGGTGAAGTTCCAGATGGAAAGAGCTCACCGGGCCCTCAGGCCTAAGCCTAAAGGGGAGGAACCCCCCAGAGACGTTATTATAAGGATGCTGAGGTTCCAGGAGAAAGAAGAAATTTTGGCCGCAACACGAAGGAATCCCACATTCAAGCACCAGGGCAATATTATACAAGTTTTTCAGGACCTTTGTCTGAGGACATTGCAGAGGAGGAGTTCTCTCCGACCTCTCACTCTCCTTCTGAGGAAAAATCAAGTATCCTACAGATGGGGCTTTCCTTTTGCCCTTCATGTCACATGGGAGAACAGGACTTTCTCCATTAAGGAGCCTCAGGAGATATTGGAAGCATGCTGCAGGATGAAGATGGAACCTCCAGTTTTCTTACAGCAGGGAGATTCCTCAGAGAACACTCATCAAGGGGGAAGACCTTGTCAAAAGCAGTGGTCCAAGATACCGTAAAAGAAACGAAAGACCTGAATTGTTAGGATGAAAGCTAAGGAAGCTGAGTGGGGGCGATCTGCTCTCTTCTTTATCAATGTTCGTATAGAGAAGGGGAACATTCTGTGAAAACTCATGGATTACTTAGCCACTGGACTGTTGGCAGATGAGTATAAGAATGATTTATTTGTATATCTTGTCTTCTTTTCTCCTCTTTCTATTTCTTGTTAGGGAGACTAGCTTTCACTACAGCATTGAGAGGTCAAGTTGACCATCCGTAAGGACTATGAACATTGGCGTACAGCCGAGATTATAAAAATACTGTTGGATAGGATGTTTATTCCATGTCAACATTAAAGAGAATATGTTTTCTGTTTAAGTAGTTATATTATTATAGAAATGTTTATTTTTTTATTCGAGTTCCTGAATTTCTAGGATTGAGTCATATGAGGTCTTCAAAAGTTAATGTCTATATCTTGCATCCATGATTCACTTATTTCCATAGCAACTACAATATGTAAAAGATGTGATGTAACTGCACTTAGGTGCAATATGAGATGGGGTCCTAAAGGGACCAACAAAGTTACTGTATGTGTTTTTTGTTGTTATTTATTGTTCTTTTTTTCAAACCAGGTATTTGCCTATAGATATATAATAGTGGAGCAGGTGAGAGAGCGAGGTGTAGGGAGGGTATGGGTGTTATGGGGTATTGAAGCATGATGTCTTTACCACAACATAGCCATTTTATCAGGGATAGCAAGTAATGGGGGGACGGAGAGAGATGGGTGGATAAGCTTAGATGTCACATAACCTAAAATTAATCTCCCACAATGTTAGGGATCTAAATACAGACAATAAGAAACGCACGTCCATGACACATTATTTGAAACTGAAAGCGAATATTATATTTCTCCAGGAGACTCATTTTTTATCCCAGACAATACCAAAGTATTGGTTACACCAGTTCCCCCAGCATTTCCATTTCACTACAGACTCAAAAAAAGGGGGTTGACAATTTTATTACATAAGTCCTTGGACTTTAGACCTGAAAAAGTGATTAGAGATAAAGAGGGTCGATATGTGATAGTTCAGGGTATAATTCAAGACACTAAAATTACATTATGCAACATTTACACCCCTAATGAAACACAGAATGCCTTCTTTCGACAGGTCTCGCACCACCTTACCCGGTGGTCTCAGGACAGAATAATTTTAGCGGGAGATTTCAACGTGTCTATGACTTCTTTCTCAGCGATAGGAACCTCCAAAACTAACAGTAAACAACACAGCCATAACGCTAATGTTAAGTCATTTAGGGAAACATTGGGGACACATAATCTTATAGACTCCTGGGTGGCGGTGGGTAACTCAAAACATGATTATACATACTACTCACCGGCACATAAATCATACTCTACTCTAGATTATATTTATGTGAGCCAAATACTAGCCCCTAACCTGGTTACATCGGGCATGCAAACGTGTGTCTGGTCAGACCATTCCTTAGTGATGTTAGAGCTTTCAGGGATACAAAATTTTTCAAGACAGAGATCGTGGACATATAATCCAATGCTCCTTAGGAATCCAGAGGTACACGGGAAAATAACAAAAGCACTGCAGGAGTACTGGAGGATAAATGTGGGGTCCACTAGTAACCCGCTAGTAACGTGGGCTGCTCATAAACCTTACCTGAGAGGCCTTCTTATCAAAGAGACATCGATGCTGAGGAGAAAATCCACACAGTCAGTAAACACACTTCAGAGAGAGGTTGAGGAACTTGAGAAAGAGCATAGACGCACACTAATGCCGGGGGTTTACAAAATTCTCCAGCCTAAGAGACAGGAGTTATCTAAAATCTTAAACAAGTCTTCTATTAGAGCAGCTCTGAGGTTGAAAGCACACTATTATGTTTACACAAATAAGCCGGACAAATACTTAGCATTTAAATTAAGGGAAAGATCCAAATCCATACCCACCATTCACAGACAGGAGGGGGCCGCTACTTCAAACTCACAGGAAATCAATGAAACTTTTGCCCAATACTATGAAAAATTATATGATGGGAAGAAGGTGTCCATGGGGGATCTCACTTTGCAGACTGATAGTCTTCTACAGCAGGCTAATTTAAGGGTGATTCAGGACTCAGATCTCACAAATCTTAATTCACAGATCACAGCAAACGAGATTCTGGCAGTCATTAAAGACCTTAAGGCAGGTAAAGCGGCAGGCCCAGATGGCTTCATAGGAGAATATTACAAACTATTTAGGAAAGAATTGTTGCCCCATCTACTAACCTTTTGTAATGGAATTTTGACGGGATGGGTGCTACCCCGGGAGATGTTACGAGCTAAGATAGTGGTTATCCCTAAGGCAGGGAAGAATCCAATATATTGTCAGAATTACAGGCCTCTCTCCCTGATAAATTTTCGCAAAAATGATGGCAAATAGGCTGAAATTAATATTGCCCTCATTGGTACACCAGGATGAGGTGGGGTTTGTTAGGGAACAAGAGGCCCCGGATAATGTAAGGAGAATAGTGACCTTAGTGGATTATTTTGCAAAATCTGGAACGCCAGCTCTACTTGATGCGGAAAAAGTGTTCGATAGGGTAGATTGGAATTTCATCTTTCGAGTACTGGCTAAAATGGGATTTAAGGGCGCTTCTATGAAGGCACTTGAAACCATATACTCAGGGCCGACGGCTGTGGTGGGCGCGGCAGGTTACATCTCAAGATCCATAAATATTTTAAATGAGACCCACTAAGGATGCTCGCTTTCGCCTCTGCTGTTTGCCATCTGCATTGAGCCATTGGCGGCGCTTATCAGACAGTCGGTGGATGTGTCAGGAGTTAGGCTGGCAAGTGGGGAATATAAACTTACACTATTTGCAGATGACGTCTTATTAACTCTGATTAGATCTTTGATCTCTCTACCTTACCTTTATAACATTCTACGGGGTTTCTCAGTTATATCAGGGTATAAGTGTGAGGCCCTCCCGATCTGTCTCCCCACTCACACATGGAAAATGATAAAAAAACGAATTTCGAACTGTCGTGGGCGAAGGATCACATTACATACCTCGATGTCAAGCTTAATAGCAATTTTTCAGATTTATATAAATTAAACTACGTTCCCATTTATAAAACTGTCAGGAAAGACCTTGATAACTGGAAAAAGGGCAGGTTCTCATGGTACGGGAGACTATCGGCCATAAAAATGAATGTTCTTCCTAGGGTCATGTATCTTTTCCGAGCTCTGCCGATTGAGATCCCCCTGGCAGACCTAAATGCTTTACAGGCAGATCTGGTCCGTTTTCTGAGAAGGGTCAGGAGGACAATAACAGGGCCGGCCTTTGGGCAAGGCGAGCAAGGCGGCCACCTCGGGCCCCGTGGTTAGGGGGGCCACACCGCGCAGGTTCAAACAAACATGTTTATTTTGTGTGCTGACACTTTTTTTTTTTTAACTTTTTTTTTGCGCCATTTTTAATTTTTTTGGGGGCGCAATTTATTTCCCGGGGAAGTTGTGAGGAGCGGCTGAGCGGAAGCACAGGAGGAGGAGAAGTGACAGGCACTGGGCAGGAACAGGCCAAGAGGTACTGGGAGAGTCAGGTGTGTATCAGCATAATCAGCCTGCCCAGCACCATTACACAACGCTAACACACCTACCTGCAGGCAGAAACACCCCCCGGAAGAGGCCGAGCACGGCAGGTAAGGGACTGTCATGTGTGTGCTGTTAGTGAAGGGATCTTTAGCCTAGGTAAACTTAGATGACAGTGAGTGAAAGTAGCAGGGACAGGGGGTGACACTTGGTAGTTGTTGGGTGGTAGGAGGGTGGCAGTTGATAGCTTTTATGGAGCAGGGGGACCACAAGGCTGTCGGTTATTTGGCCGCAGGCAGGGCTATCAGTTCCTGGCTATTAGAGAACTGGCTAGTCTGGCTCAGGTTGTACCTGGTAGTTATAACAAAGCGGTGGTGCACACGGCACTGCATAACTATTGTTGGTTATCAGGGGATGGGGACTTTTAGTCCACAACAAATGCTGTTTCTACCTGTTTTTCTGTTGGGTGTTTTTATTGATTACTGAATCACAGTTAATATCACATTTCAGGGTTATCAGCATCTCAGTAGTAAGACATCTTTTGAGGAAATGAGTGGATAAGAATAGCATTCTCCATCTTTAATATCTATGTGCATATTTCTGTGAGAGAGAGAGACTGTTGTAGCCACATATATGGAAGAGAAAACGAGTGAGGCAGATCAGTTTCTAATTATAGCAGTAATATATTTGTACATCAACTTATTTTTTTTTTTGCTTTTGCCCTATATAAATTATATAGTAAATCATATATAGTGTGCCGTATAGATGGATGTGTGCTTGCAATTGTATGACTGCTCATGGACGAGGTGACCTTTATTAGAAAAACCACCAGTGAGTGGACTGTGATTGCACAGGCCCAGCAGAAATGTTGGCTGCTCTAAACTGCAGTCAACATCACCTCTGGACTAAAGGCATTAATGTTACTGCACAGTATTTATTAATATTTGCAAATTCTTCCTTTCAAGACTCCTCTTATCTAAATATGGAAATCAGCCTTGCTGTAAAATACCTTTAGAAAGTACTGATGCCACTGTACTGTATGTGTGTGTATATAAGCATGTGTGTATATATTTATGTGTGTGTATATATACGTGTGTGTATATATTTGTGTGTGTGTGTATTCATGTGTGTGTATATTTGTGTGTGTGTATATTCATGTGTGTGTATGTATGTGTGTGTATATTCATGTGTGTATATGTGCGTGTATATTCATGTGTGTATGTGTGTATGTTTGTGCATGTGTGTATGTGTGTATATGTGCATGTGTGTATGTGTGTATATGTGCATGTGTATATGTTTTGTATATGTGCATGTGTGTATGTTTGTATATGTGCATGTGTGTATGTGTGCATGTGTGTATGTGTGCATGTGTGTATGTTTGTATATATGCATGTGTGTATATGTGCATGTGTGTATGTGTGCATGTGTGTATATGTGCATGTGTGTATATGTGTATGTGTGCATGTGTGTATGTATGTATATGTGCATGTGTGTATGTATGTATATGTGCATGTGTGTATGTATGTATGTATATGTGCATGTGTGTATGTATGTATATGTATATGTGTATGTGTGTATGTTTGTATATGTGCATGTGTGTATGTTTGTATATGTGCATGTGTGTATGTTTGTGTGTGTATATTCATGTGTGTATATGTGCGTGTATATTCATGTGTGTATGTGTGTGTATGTGCATGTGTGTATGTTTGTGCATGTGTGTATGTGTGTATATGTGCATGTGTGTATGTGTGTATATGTGCATGTGTATATGTTTTGTATATGTGCATGTGTGTATGTGTGTATATGTGCATGTGTATATGTTTTGTATATGTGCATGTGTGTATGTTTGTATATGTGCATGTGTGTATGTGTGTATGTGTGCATGTGTGTATGTTTGTATATATGCATGTGTGTATATGTGCATGTGTGTATGTGTGCATGTGTGTATATGTGCATGTGTGTATATGTGCATGTGTGTATATGTGTATGTGTGCATGTGTGTATGTATGTATATGTGCATGTGTGTATGTATGTATATGTGCATGTGTGTATGTATGTATGTATATGTGCATGTGTGTATGTATGTATATGTATATGTGTATGTGTGTATGTTTGTATATGTGCATGTGTGTATGTTTGTATATGTGCATGTGTGTATGTTTGTATATGTGCATGTGTGTATGTTTGTATATGTGCATGTGTGTATGTTTGTATATGTGCATGTGTGTATGTTTCTATATATGTATGTGTCTGTAAGCATGTGTGTATATATTGTGTGTATATATGCATGTGTATTTGTGTATATGTGTTTAAATGCATGTGTAGTATGTGAGCATATGCGCAAGTGTAGCTTTTTTACTAGTCTATCACTCTGTATTAATAGTCCGAATTCCCAGACCTTTTTTCTTTAAATATTATTTAAATTAAAATATATTATTATCTGTGATTGTATCTGTATTGCTGAGATAGCACAGTTAATCCAAACTGCATGTTTTAGCACCAGTCTGTGATTAGGGAGCATGTCCTCTCCTAAATGGTTACTTTTTCACTGACTGTTAACAATGATATCTTTCCATTGTCCCAGACTACACATCATGAACAAGTAGTAAAAGCACCTACACATATACACACAAATGCTGTGCAGTGGTCCGTGGACTGTGGATGATGGCTGAAGCCTGAAGGTATGAGCGCAAGGCTATGGGGCCTATCTATCAAGCTTCGAATGGAGCTTGAGGGCTCGTGTTTCTGGCGAGTCTTCAGACTCGCCAGAAACAGCAGTTATGAAGCAGCGGTCACAAAGACCGCTGCTCCATAACCTGTCCTCCTGCTCTGAGCAGACGGACAGGATTCGCCGGAATTCAACCCGATCGCGTACGATCGGGTTGATTGACACCCCAGCAGGGGGCGTATTGCTCTCCGCATTCAGCGAGGTCTTGCGGACCTGATCTGCACTGTCGGATCAGGTCCGCAAGACCTTTAATAAATAATATTATATATATTATATTATTGGAATAATTAGTTAATAGATATTCCGAGTCAGGAGTGTGTGTGTGTCTGGTCACTCAAGAGCAAAAGACCGCCCTGCAAAAGCACTGTAGGAACCTTGTCCACCTGCTAAATAATAAAAGGAGCCCAAAGACTTCTGAAGTTGAATAGACTGCACAATACCTAATTCCAATTTAAAAAGTATGGTTTGATAATTTATTTTTAGCAAAGCTTGATACTTTTTAGTAGACCAGAATATTGCTAAATCAAGATATTGGGGCATATGTATCAAGCTCCTGCAGGCTCGCCAGAAACAGCAGTTATGAAGCAGCGGTCACAAAGACGGCTGCTCCATAACCTGTCCGCCTGCTCTGAGCAGGCGGACAGACATTGCTGGAAATCAACCCGATCGAGTTGATTGACACCCCCGCGAGCCTGCAGGGGGCGGCGTTGCACCAGCAGCTGAATGCAATGCTGAATGCTCGCCGTATTCAGCGAGGTCTGGCAGACCTGATCTGCACTGTCGGATCAGGTCCACCAGCCCTTGATAAATAAGGGCTATTGTATTTAAAAATTTTTGTTGATATGACAGGTCTTCAGATTATTGCAATATTCCCATATACCAGAGGTGAAGCCTGAGTGCTTTGCTGCAGGAGTCATGGTGACACTGTGGATTAAGATTTCCAGTCCCTCTCACCATATATGTTGATCCATTGACGCTGGTTTGCATTAGTACCACAATGCATTCAGCAGATTAAGAGCATTTAATGTTCTGGTCACCTGAGATCTGAACTTTAGTAATTATAAATATATGGAAATGATTTGCAAAGACAATAATCAGGGCAGAACATCAGTAGGTACAAAAGAGACTGGGGGACCACCTGCTACTCACAATACTTTGCTTACTGCTTTTTGTTTGCATTGATAATTGTCTTATTTTGAAATAAAGTGGGCTTCAAGCTCCATACATCTGTTCTGAGGTTTCACCAGGGAATATCACTGGCATTAAAAGGGGCAATAATTTTTATGTATCTGATTTGGGATTTCATTTGACACAAAATTTTCATTAAGGGGGCTGCATGTGGAAAGCATATGATCTGAAGCCATACAGAAGCCTCTGGGACAGTGGAACTGCATGGGCATGTATGTGATCTGAGATCTCATTTGGACTCTGGGATATGATTTGGACATACAGCTTAAATAAAGGGGTCTATAGTGGCCAAACATCAGATAATAGTTCCCTCTTAGTCACGTAGCTGGCAAAAAAGGAGACTACAGAGGCTGTGTGTGTGGGGGGGCTATGTGTGTGTGGGGGGGCTATGTGTGTATGTGTGGGCTGTGTGTGTGTGTTGTGTGTGTTTTGTGTGTGGGCTGTATGTGTGTGTGGGCTGTGTGTGTGGACTGTGTGTGTGGGCTGTGTGTGTGTGGGCTGTGTGGTGTGCTGTGTGTGTGTGTGTGGGCTGTGTGTGTGTGTGCTGTGTGGTCTGTGTGTGCGTGTGTGGGCTGTGTGTGTGTGTGTGTGGGCGGGCTGTGTGTGTGTGTGTGGGTGGGCTGTGGGCTGTGTGTGTGTGTGTGGGCTGTGTGTAATGTTCTTGTTATCATAAGAAAACACATAAAAATAAGGCCCAGTTCAACTCAACTGTTCCTAATTGTCAGCATAATTCTTCATTATATACATAAACCGTTGTTCCAAGAGTACAAATGGTATATTGCAATATATTCAATGTTATAGTGCTCCACTATAGTGGATTTATTTGTTTTTTTTATTTAAAATGTTGTGCATTACCTTAAATGATTTTTCTCCCATTTTTTTATTTGTAAAAACGGTGGGGGTGGGGTTAGGGGCGGAGATTGGGCATTTTGTCATCCTGCCTTTGGCCCCACAATGGCTAGGGTCGGTCCTGGGCAAGAATAGCATCACAGTTGCTGAAGCAGCATAGACAGATGAGGGGAGTGGGGGTACCGAATCTAGTGGAATATTACCAAGCCTCTAGACTGGCACAATCTATTATTCTGGGGAAAAACTTAAAGGAGATAATTTGGCCTAGGATAGAAGCGGATATTGCGGGATGTGAAAGCCCTGCAGATATTTTGTGGGACCCCACAATGAAAGCAAATCCACTTAAATATAAATCCCCAGTAACATTGGAGACAGTTCGTATGTGGCATAGGCTTACCCAAAAAATTAAGTTATATCCATCTCACTCTTTGTTATCACCCTTAAAATTCTTGCTGCCACCAGAACTTAGACAGTCAGTCGGGAAATGGGAAAACAAGGGTTTATATAGGGTATCAGATTTCTTAGACAAAACTAAAGTATTTACTTTTAATCAGATATGAGACAAAATTCAGCCATATAAACTATCCTGGTTCCTTTATTTGCAGATCTCGTCAGTTATCACTAAATATATAATAAGTAGACCGGAGCAACCACTTACTACCCTGGAAAGGATTTGCAGTGCACCATCTAGGGAAACATGTGATTTCTTAAATGTACCTACTGATCCAGAGAGCAAAATATACCTCAAAATCTCCTCTGATGGAGAAATGGGAGAGGGACATTGGGGATGTATTTGAGAAAGGGAAATGGGATGAAAATCTCTTAGAATCTAGTAAAGGATTATTAAGCACAGATATGAAGGAATATTGCCTTAAGGTTTCTTTCCGGTGGTGTCTTACACCTGAGCGGACAACACACTTCACCTCACAAATGCCAGGGACTTGCTATAGGGGATGTAAGGAGAGGGGGACGTACAGACATATGGGGTGTGATTGCCCAAAGGTGCGACTACTATGGACAAAGCTTTCAGGGCTTCTAAGCAACACACTAGATGAACACATTACCCTGACGATCTCCCAGGCACTACTGAATGATAGGGAGAGACCGTTTAACTCTGTTGTCAATACATATATTAAAACCCTTTGTACATGCTTGAGAATCTGCATAGCTAGGCATTGGAAGGTAGGTGCGCCTGCGTGGACAGAGGTCATGGATAAAATTAAAGACACATATATAATGTCAGAGTTGGCAGCGTGGTCACAGGGATCTATTGATCAATTTAAAAAAGTGTGGTTCCACTGGATAAGGAGAGAGGATAGATGAGTAGGACATTCTTGGGAGGAGGATGAAAAGGTGGTCTGGTTAGGACGGTCGGGGAGGCGTGCTGAGGGCTCTTAAACACCCGCTATTTATGTACCTAGGCACAGACAATTTCTTTAGCAACTTGCAGATAGGAGGCCGCTAAACACACCTGATATTAGATGGAATCTATGGAAATACCTGGTGGGGGGGGGGGGGGGGAAGGGGTTATGGTTCATAGCTACCTAAGTTTTGCTTATTGTTTATTTACGTAGGATAAAGGACATTTAGGACTGAGTTGAGGACTGCACCTCAGTTATGATGGCTCTAGGGGAGGGTTAAACCTTTCCTACTCACTACTGTTCTATCTTCTGAATTGCAATATTAATGAGGGAGGGAGATCCCCATCCTGTATGTGTTATGTGTGAACAGGAAGTGGGCGATTTGGCACACCTAATTTGGAACGGGGTCACATTGCTGACAGAGGTGCGGGTGCTTGTTAGTATCTGTTTCTCCGACATGTCTGTATACTTAGTTCTTTTTGTTTTTTTATGAAATGTTGCTAAAGAAAACCAATAAAAATAATTTCAATTAAAAATATAAACACACAAAGGAACAATTATAAAAACATCTGTTTTTCAGTTTGGCATTTGGTTTCACTAATCTTTACTTTAATAATGCAGCTGTACAATTCAATGACAAATTTGTACCTAAAATCAGGGGGTACATCATCCAATTGATTTCTCTAGGTCACAGTACAAACCTGAAGAGTCAGTTACATGCATCACTTCTGCTGAATCTTTTTTTTTTAAAGGTTAATAATAGTTTTTTTTCTTGGCAAAATAAAAACCACAGGTGAAGGGAGAGAGTGAATAGCTTAAAGCAGACTGTGATTCTATCGTGTAATGTTTCTTGCAATACTAATCTTCTTGAGCTTGTGGACTTTATAATAAAATAAAGCTAGTAATAAATATAAAATTATAATATCAGTAAAAATAAAAGCACCTGCACTACTCAGGAAGTTACTGTCAATCAAAGCCCAAGACTTACTATTTCTTATGTATACAAACCCAGTTTTTTCAGATGAAAAGTCAGTTTGAGTGATGGATATGCACTATGTTGGGAGAACTTTATATCCAGTCTACACATTTTAGGAGAAGTGAATGGAAACTTGGAAATAGTTTTGTGTTGAATGTTTTTGACATTTCCTATCTGGAACAGTTCACTTCTCCTTTTTTGTTTGTTTTATGTACTTTGTTTTAAACTTAGTTCACTTCTCCTTTTTTGTTTGTTTTATGCACTTAAAGGGACATCCTCCTCAATTTGTATTTGTTTTATTTAACACAGGGTATTTTCATTTTATTGTACTATTTACATTCATAAGATAGAACAGCATTTAACATGGTGGAATTATGTAAAACAAATATCTGTCTGTCCATATATAATACAGTAGTATCAGTTGTGTTCTTTCAACTAATACTCACTGGTGCATTTGTACATATCTGGCAATGAACATTAGGGGGAATTACACATATAATACAGCTATATTAATGTCAATTAAAATTTTAATATTTCTTACTTCACAATTAAAATAAATTAATCATTAAAATCAATATGTTTAAAGTCCACTGTTTCATAGCGCAAAAAACATTGCTATTGAAATTTTGTTCAACTAAATCAAGGCATAAATTATATATTCATCACATTTATTTTTAAATATAATTTGTTTCTTGTTATCCTTTGTTGAAAAAGAATATGTTCATAGCCTACATAATTAGAGCTAGCTGGTAATTGGTGGCTGTAAATGTTAGCACGACTGGAGACTTGAAGTAAAGTTCTAGGGCTAAAATAAAAGTATATCAAAACTATGTAAAACATATTCAAATAAAAATAAGTAAAAGTAATATATATGTTTTTTCCTTTAAAATAAATGTTTTAACAGTGATTCAAAGGGATATGGTATATGACAAGGTGTTAGATTGGGTAGGGCTCAAATCTGTATATGTATGTGTGTATGTATACAGGGAGTGCAGAATTATTAGGCAAGTTGTATTTTTGAGGATTAATTTTATTATTGAACAACAACCATGTTCTCAATGAACCCAAAAAACTCATTAATATCAAAGCTGAATAGTTTTGGAAGTAGTTTTTAGTTTGTTTTTAGTTATAGCTATTTTAGGGGGATATCTGTGTGTGCAGGTGACTATTACTGTGCATAATTATTAGGCAACTTAACAAAAAACAAATATATACCCATTTCAATTATTTATTTTTACCAGTGAAACCAATATAACATCTCAATATTCACAAATATACATTTCTGACATTTAAAAACAAAACAAAAACAAATCAGTGACCAATATAGCCACCTTTCTTTGCAAGGACACTCAAAAGCCTGCCATCCATGGATTCTGTCAGTGTTTTGATCTGTTCACCATCAACATTGCGTGCAGCAGCAACTACAGCCTCCCAGACACTGTTCAGAAAGGTGTACTGTTTTCCCTCCTTGTAAATCTCACATTTGATGATGGACCACAGGTTCTCAATGGGGTTCAGATCAGGTGAACAAGGAGGCCATATCATTAGATTTTCTTCTTTTATACCCTTTCTTGCCAGCCACGCTGTGGAGTACTTGGACGCGTGTGATGGAGCATTGTCCTGCATGAAAATCATGTTTTTCTTGAAGGATGCAGACTTCTTCCTGTACCACTGCTTGAAGAAGGTGTCTTCAAGAAACTGGCAGTAGGACTGGGAGTTGAGCTTGACTCCATCCTCAACCCGAAAAGGCCCCACAAGCTCATCTTTGATGATACCAGCCCAAACCAGTACTCCACCTCCACCTTGCTGGCGTCTGAGTCGGACTGGAGCTCTCTGCCCTTTACCAATCCAGCCACGGGCCCATCCATCTGGCCCATCAAGACTCACTCTCATTTCATCAGTCCATAAAACCTTAGAAAAATCAGTCTTGAGATATTTCTTGGCCCAGTCTTGACGTTTCAGCTTGTGTGTCTTGTTCAGTGGTGGTCGTCTTTCAGCCTTTCTTACCTTGGCCATGTCTCTGAGTATTGCACACCTTGTGCTTTTGGGCACTCCAGTGATGTTGCAGCTCTGAAATATGGCCAAACTGGTGGTAAGTGGCATCTTGGCAGCTCCACACTTGACTTTTCTCAGTTCATGGGCAGTTATTTTGCGCCTTGGTTTTTCCAGACGCTTCTTGCGACCCTGTTGACTATTTTGAATGAAACGCTTGATTGTTCGATGATAACGCTTCAGAAGCTTTGCAATTTTAAGAGTGCTGCATCCCTCTGCAAGATATCTCACTATTTTTGACTCTTCTGAGCCTGTCAAGTCCTTCTTTTGACCCATTTTGCCAAAGGAAAGGAAGTTGCCTAATAATTATGCACACCTGATATAGGGTGTTGATGTCATTAGACCACACCCCTTCTCATTACAGAGATGCACATCACCTAATATGCTTAATTGGTAGTAGGCTTTCGAGCCTATACAGCTTGGAGTAAGACAACATGCATAAAGAGGATGATGTGGTCAAAATACTAATTTGCCTAATAATTCTGCACTCCCTGTACATATGTATGCATTTATATATGTGCGGGTACACATACATATATACACACAGTCACATGTATACCTGCACACTTACAGACACACACAGAAGTAAACCGTTGAGCCCTTCCTAGTCAAGCACCTTGTCATAACCAATAACATATCACCGTTAACATACTGGTGTGCAACTAGGGCTGAGAGTTTTGCAGGGACATAGGATGCGCACCCAGTCCGGTGCAGTTCATTTCTGTATTTTGTATGTGTCTAGGAAAATTACAAAGGGCCTGTGCGCCACCTTGTTTGTATCTCAGTGTGTTTGGCTGAAGGCATGAATTGTATGGCTATAGGTTAGGGACCCAGGGAGGGAGAGACATTGATGTGGTCCTGGGCCTATCATTATTTGGCCAAATGCTGTAACTAACACTTGCATTTTGCTTTTAATCTAGCTGTGTACTTGCTATACCATGGGAAGAACTCCAGTTTTTCTTCTTTTCTGTTAACGCACCTTTGGCTTAGTGCACTTTTGGTTCGAGTTGTTTAGCAATCCCCATAAAAGTCTGTTAGGTGAGGGACGGTCACGCTATCCAACGTCCAACACTCAAGCACTATCATTTTACTTTCAACTTGAAGTATTTAGTAAAAACAGGAGCGTTACGGGTTATGCTCTAGCGACGTTAGCGCACCATAGCACTTGTACTCCTGTGTGTTTAATCCCTTTGTATACAAGCAATAGTGCAATAATACCATTTTTGTATAATAGTATTTTCATTTTGCACCTTTATATCCCCTTAGTTGCAACAATTGTATACACTTTTTTGCCTACAAAAAAGCAAATGATTACAATATTTAAAATCACCCTCAATGCTTATTGATGATGTAACTAATAAGTTTGGTACAATCAATATATTTTCAGTTACATAAGGTTGGATTACAGACAGCATCATATTAAAAAGGATTCTAGCGCCTTATACAAACAATCAGTTGCTGCTAGTGCAAATTAAAATATTCTGAAAACATTCATTTTTAATATGTTTGTGTTTATAAAGTACATTTTTAACTCTTCCTCCCATTTCTTCCTCCCACATTGTGGTTTCAAAGACAATATTTAATTTAGTGTCCATGGGCAATCTGCAAGCTAATTACTAAATAACAGGGGTTTTTCATTGCTTATATAAAGACACAATATGTGTTTAACAAAAATATCCTTTTCTTAATGCTTTTATTAATGAATGTTATATGTGTTGTTAAGATTAAATTCATTGCTGATATCTTATTTTATCAGATACACATTAAACAGGAATTAAGCTTAAATATTTCTATCATGTATATAAAATAAAGGCAATTAAACATCTTAAAAAAAAAGGTTAAAGGCATAGCCACCAGTCAGCATGCTCTACCCAGGTTCTGAACCAAAAATGGGCCAGCTCCTAAGCTTACATTCCTACTTTTAAAATAAAGACACCAAGAGAACAAAGAAAAAAATGATAATAGGAGTAAATTAGAAATGTACTTAAAATTGCATGCTTTATCATGAAATAAAAAAATTGGGTTTCATATTCTTTTAAGTTAAAGCTGTTTAAGTTTATATTACAATTAACAAAACTGTTTCCATGCAGCGAATTCCAAAGGATCAGTTGCTTACTGGCCAATAAGGACAACTCCCACTGCTGTATTAGAGGACAGAGACATGCTTGTACAATCAGGGAATTTAAAGGGACACTGAACCCAAAAAAATTATTTTGTGACTCGGATAGAGCATGCAATTTTAAGCATCTTTCTAATTTACTCCTATTATCAAATGTTCTTCATTCTCTTGGTATCTTTATTTGAAATGCAAGAATGTAAGTTTAGATGCCGGCCCATTTTTGGTGAACACACTAAGTTGTTCTTGCTGATTGGTGGATAAATTCACCCACCAATAAAAAGTGCTTTCCATGGTTCTGGACTAAAAAAATAGCTTAGATGTCTTCTTTTTCAAATAAAGAAAGCAAGAGAATGAAGAAAAATTGATAATAGGAGTAAAATTGGAAAGTTTCTTAAAATTGCATGCTCTATCTGAATCACAAAAGAAAAGAATTGGGTTCAGTGTCCCATTAAGTGAACAAAGAAAACCATATCCTTTTAGTAAACAATTTACTATTTAGCCATATCCTTTTACTAGATAACCATGCTTGATTACTGAATCATTTTGGAATCTGATATTTCTTAAAATGTGAAGTTCTTTGGTAGACAAGAGGAAATTAGAGTAATAGAGGGAACTTTCAAACAAGACATGCTAATATTTAACAAGTACCCTAATGTTGCTTAGAAATGACATTTGTTTATTTATTGTGGCTGTGCATGCACATCTCTAGTGGCATTTGTGCTCATAAACAGGTTTAGTTGTCTCTTTTTATGTGTGTTTAGAACATATAATTTGTGGGTATCATTAGTTAACACTAACTGCATTATTCTGTATTTTTTTTTATAACTGAGAACCAACAACTCCTTCAGTTAATACTTAATGAAAACAAAATACTAGATTAGCCAACCATGACTGCTGTGTTGTGGATTTGTGATTAACAGAATGCACTTTCAAAGGTCAACTCAATGTCAGCACTTAAAATGACTTTAATTTAATGAGGCTGCACAGAACACTAAAGAAGAATAAACAACTTTATTTATTGAAATCCATATACATGAAACATATAAATACATATGAATGAAAATGAGTACTTGTGCAGTCTTGCTATCGTTTCACAATATCCTAACTTGCTTCAAAATACTAACTTTCATAAGAAAAAACTTATTTGGCTCAGTTGTATAAACAGTTTTCTTTACCATTCTATTTAAAAAAAGCAAAACATTGAAGATTAACTTGAATTTACAGTTTTCTTTAGTTAGAAATGTAGGGACTTAGGCCTAGATTTGGAGTTTGGCGGTAGATGGGCTGTTAACGCTCCGCAGGCTTTTTTCTGGCCGCAGCATAAAATTAACTCTGGTATCGAGAGTTCAAAAAAATGCTGCGTTAGGCTCCAAAAAAGGAGCGTAGAGCATTTTTACCGCAAATGCAACTCTCGATACCAGCGGTGCTTACGGACGCGGCCAGCCTCAAAAACGTGCTCGTGCACGATTCTCCCATAGGAAACAATGGGGCTGTTTGAGCTGTAAAAAAACCTAACACCTGCAAAAAAGCAGCGTTCAGCTCCTAAGGCAGCCCCATTGTTTCCTATGGGCAAACACTTCCTACGTCTGCACCTAACACCCTAACATGTACCCCGAGTCTAAACACCCCTAACCTTACACTTATTAACCCCTAATCTGCCGCCCCCGCTATCGCTGACCCCTGCATATTATTTTTAACCCCTAATCTGCCGCTCCGTAAACCGCTGCAACCTACGTTATCCCTATGTACCCCTAATCTGCTGCCCCTAACACCGCCGACCCCTATATTATATTTATTAACCCCTAATCTGCCCCCCTCAACGTCGCCGACACCTGCCTACACTTATTAACCCCTAATCTGCCGAGCGGACCTGAGCGCTACTATAATAAAGTTATTAACCCCTAATCCGCCTCATTAACCCTATAATAAATAGTATTAACCCCTAATCTGCCCTCCCTAACATCGCCGACACCTAACTTCAATTATTAACCCCTAATCTGACGACCGGAGCTCATCGCTACTATAATAAATGGATTAACCCCTAAAGATAAGTCTAACCCTAACACTAACACCCCCCTAACTTAAATATAATTTACATCTAACGAAATTAATTAACTCTTATTAAATAAATTATTCCTATTTAAAGCTAAATACTTACCTGTAAAATAAACCCTAATATAGCTACAATATAAATTATAATTATATTATAGCTATTTTAGGATTAATATTTATTTTACAGGCAACTTTGTATTTATTTTAACCAGGTACAATAGCTATTAAATAGTTAAGAACTATTTAATAGTTACCTAGTTAAAATAATAACAAAATTACCTGTAAAATAAGTCCTAACCTAAGTTATAATTAAACCTAACACTACCCTATCAATAAATTAATTAAATAAAATACCTACAATTACCTACAATAAAACCTAACACTACACTATCAATAAATAAATTAAATACAATTGCTACAAATAACTACAATTACATAAACTAACTAAAGTACAAAAAATAAAAAAGAACTAAGTTACAAAAAATAAAAAAATATTTACAAACATAAGAAAAATATTACAACAATTTTAAACTAATTACACCTACTCTAAGCCCCCTAATAAAATAACAAAGACCCCCAAAATAAAAAATTCCCTACCCTATTCTAAATTAATAAATGTAAAAGCTCTTTTACCTTACCAGCCCTGAACAGGGCCCTTTGCGGGGCATGCCCCAAGAAAATCAGCTCTTTTGCCTGTAAAAAAAAACATACAATACCCCCCCCCCCAACATTACAACCCACCACCCACATACCCCTAATCTAACCCAAACCCCCCTTAAATAAACCTAACACTAAGCCCCTGAAGATCTTCCTACCTTGTCTTCACCATCCAGGTATCACCGATCCGTCCTGGCATCCGATGCTGAAGAGGTCCAGAAGAGGCTCCAAAGTCTTCCTCCTATCAGGCAAGAAGAGGACATCCGGACCGGCAAACATCTTCTCCAAGCGGCATCTTCGATCTTCTTCCATCCGGTGCGGAGCGGGTCCATCTTGAATCAGCCGACGCGGATCCATCCTCTTCTTTCTGTGTCTCCCGACGAATGACGGTTCCTTTAAGGGACGTCATCCAAGATGGCTTCCCTCGAATTCCGATTGGCTGATAGGATTCTATCAGCCAATCGGAATTAAGGTAGGAATATTCTGATTGGCTGATGGAATCAGCCAATCAGAATCAAGTTCAATCCGATTGGCTGATCCAATCAGCCAATCAGATTGAGCTCGCATTCTATTGGCTGTTCCGATCAGCCAATAGAATGCGAGCTCAATCTGATTGGCTGATTGGATCAGCCAATCGGATTGAACTTGATTCTGATTGGCTGATTCCATCAGCCAATCAGAATATTCCTACCTTAATTCCGATTGGCTGATAGAATCCTATCAGCCAATCGGAATTCGAGGGACGCCATCTTGGATGACGTCCCTTAAAGGAACCGTCATTCGTCGGGAGACACAGAAAGAAGAGGATGGATCCGCGTCGGCTGATTCAAGATGGACCCGCTCTGCACCGGATGGAAGAAGATCGAAGATGCCGCTTGGAGAAGATGTTTGCCGGTCCGGATGTCCTCTTCTTGCCGGATAGGAGGAAGACTTTGGAGCCTCTTCTGGACCTCTTCAGCACCGGATGCCAGGACGGATCGGTGATACCTGGATGGTGAAGACAAGGTAGGAAGATCTTCAGGGGCTTAGTGTTAGGTTTATTTAAGGGGGGTTTGGGTTAGATTAGGGGTATGTGGGTGGTGGGTTGTAATGTTGGGGGGGGGGTATTGTATGTTTTTTTTTACAGGCAAAAGAGCTGATTTTCTTGGGGCATGCCCCGCAAAGGGCCCTGTTCAGGGCTGGTAAACCCCCCTTAAATAAACCTAACACTAAGCCCCTGAAGATCTTCCTACCTTGTCTTCACCATCCAGGTATCACCGATCCGTCCTGGCATCCGGTGCTGAAGAGGTCCAGAAGAGGCTCCAAAGTCTTCCTCCTATCCGGCAAGAAGAGGACATCCGGACCGGCAAACATCTTCTCCAAGCGGCATCTTCGATCTTCTTCCATCCGGTGCGGAGCGGGTCCATCTTGAATCAGCCGACGCGGATCCATCCTCTTCTTTCTGTGTCTCCCGATGAATGACGGTTCCTTTAAGGGACGTCATCCAAGATGGCGTCCCTCGAATTCCGATTGGCTGATAGGATTCTATCAGCCAATCGGAATTAAGGTAGGAATATTCTGATTGGCTGATGGAATCAGCCAATCAGAATCAAGTTCAATCCGATTGGCTGATCCAATCAGCCAATCAGATTGAGCTCGCATTCTATTGGCTGTTCTGATCAGCCAATAGAATGCGAGCTCAATCTGATTGGCTGATTGGATCAGCCAATCGGATTGAACTTGATTCTGATTGGCTGATTCCATCAGCCAATCAGAATATTCCTACCTTAATTCCGATTGGCTGATAGAATCCTATCAGCCAATCGGAATTCGAGGGACGCCATCTTGGATGACGTCCCTTAAAGGAACCGTCATTCGTCGGGAGACACAGAAAGAAGAGGATGGATCCGCGTCGGCTGATTCAAGATGGACCCGCTCCGCACCGGATGGAAGAAGATCGAAGATGCCGCTTGGAGAAGATGTTTGCCGGTCCGGATGTCCTCTTCTTGCCGGATAGGAGGAAGACTTTGGAGCCTTTTCTGGACCTCTTCAGCACCGGATGCCAGGACGGATCGGTGATACCTGGATGGTGAAGACAAGGTAGGAAGATCTTCAGGGGCTTAGTGTTAGGTTTATTTAAGGGGGGTTTGGGTTAGATTAGGGGTATGTGGGTGGTGGGTTGTAATGTTGGGGGGGGGGGTATTGTATGTTTTTTTTTACAGGCAAAAGAGCTGATTTTCTTGGGGCATGCCCCGCAAAGGGCCCTGTTCAGGGCTGGTAAGGTAAAAGAGCTTTTACATTTATTAATTTAGAATAGGGTAGGGAATTTTTTATTTTGGGGGTCTTTGTTATTTTATTAGGGGGCTTAGAGTAGGTGTAATTAGTTTAAAATTGTTGTAATATTTTTCTTATGTTTGTAAATATTTTTTTATTTTTTGTAACTTAGTTCTTTTTTATTTTTTGTACTTTAGTTAGTTTATGTAATTGTAGTTATTTGTAGCAATTGTATTTAATTTATTTATTGATAGTGTAGTGTTAGGTTAATTGTAGGTAATTGTAGGTATTTTATTTAATTAATTTATTGATAGGGTAGTGTTAGGTTTAATTATAACTTAGGTTAGGATTTATTTTACAGGTAATTTTGTTATTATTTTAACTAGGTAACTATTAAATAGTTCTTAACTATTTAATAGCTATTGTACCTGGTTAAAATAATTACCAAGTTGCCTGTAAAATAAATATTAATCCTAAAATAGCTACAATATAATTATAATTTATATTGTAGCTATATTAGGGTTTATTTTACAGGTAAGTATTTAGCTTTAAATAGGAATAATTTATTTAATAAGAGTTAATGAATTTCGTTAGATTAAAATTATATTTAACTTAGGGGGGTGTTAGTGTTAGGGTTAGACTTAGCTTTAGGGGTTAATCCATTTATTATAGTAGCGGTGAGCTCCGGTCGTCAGATTAGGGGTTAATAATTTAAGTTAGGTGTCGGCGATGTTAGGGAGGGCAGATTAGGGGTTAATACTATTTATGATAGGGTTAGTGAGGCGGATTAGGGGTTAATAACTTTATTATAGTAGCGCTCAGGTCCGCTCGGCAGATTAGGGGTTAATAAGTGTAGGCAGGTGTCGGCGACGTTGTGGGGGGCAGGTTAGGGGTTAATAAATATAATACAGGGGTCGGCGGGGTTAGGGGCAGCAGATTAGGGGTACATAAGTATAACGTAGGTGGCGGTCGGCAGATTAGGGGTTAAAACATTTTAATCGAGTGGCGGCGATGTGGGGGACCTCGGTTTAGGGGTACATAGGTAGTTTATGGGTGTTAGTGTACTTTAGGGTACAGTAGTTAAGAGCTTTATGAACCGGCGTTAGCCCAGAAAGCTCTTAACTCCTGCTATTTTCCGGCGGCTGGAGTTTTGTCGTTAGAGCTCTAACGCTCACTTCAGAAACGACTCTAAATATCGGCGTTAGAAAGATCCCATTGAAAAGATAGGATACGCAATTGACGTAAGGGGATCTGCGGTATGGAAAAGTCGCGGCTGAAAAGTGAGCGTTAGACCCTATTTTGAGTGACTCCAAATACCGGCGGTAGCCTAAAACCAGCGTTAGGAGCCTCTAACGCTGGTTTTCACGGCTACCGCCGAACTCTAAATCTAGCTGATAGTTAGCAGTTAACTTATTTATGCTTATGATATTTAAAACATGTTCTAATGGTTATTATATCATAAATAACATCAGGGCCGTCTTTAATATTGACTGGACCCTGGGCAAAAATGTTCTTGGGCCCCCCCCCACCCCATGCAATTTCGCTCTCCACCCCAACATCCCAAAAAATAACTAAATCATTTTTTTTATTTTTTTATTATTAGCCCAGCGGTGGATCATCCACTACTGGGCTAATCATTTAAAAAAAATGAAATAAATTGCAATATGTGAAACTGGACCTAAGCAGTACTAATAAGTAAATAAATATATAAATTCCTCCACTGTGGATTCATTTAATATTCTTTTGAATGTGATTCTGGTGTGAGGTTTGCTGGTTAAAGAGATTTAGGGCAGCCAACAGGAGCAAAGCAAGGTAAAGACTGAGGAGGAAGCATGGAGGTGCAGACAAATATAAGTTTAGTGACTGGAACAACAGAACTACTATGGGAAGCTGTAAAATCTGAGACAGAGAGAAAATAAGAACTATAAAAATAAACCTTACATTAATGTGTGAAGTATCAGCATGACACTATACATCAGCCACAGCAGCATAGGTCGCTTCTTTACTAGGAACAAGTTCCCTCTCACCCTGCACTAGACAATGCTGCATGGGGAGGGGAGTGTGTGCACTCACTTATTCTTCCCACTGACACCTTTCTACAAAGCACTGTTCCCCTAACAAACTTCAGTTAGTTGATCTTAGGGCCACAGCAGAAAGAGCAGGGCTAAGGGGACCAGTAGACTGGATGCTGTCTGTCCAAGGCTGCATGGATACAGTGTGAGATGAGTCACACAGCCTCAAGACTGAAGAGAGCAGTGTATGCAGCTGCACAGATGCTCAAATCCTCACGTGCCTGCCGCTCCAGCTGGATGTGCCTACAGTCAGCCCTACCCAGAAACAATCCCCACAACCAGAGCAGTTACCTGGTAACAGTGGTAACCCCAGTAGGACCTTTTCTGATTCAGTGGAAATGGCTGGATGCTGAGTTAGGGCTTTGCATTCAGTGCTGCACAGTGCACATCTAAAACAGCACATGGCAATAGCTTGGCATGTCACATGACACAGCACGGTCTGGCATAGTTTTTTTTAAAAAAAACAATATATAAGCAGAGTACTTTTGACTGTGACAGTATTAGGAATGACTGTGTGTGTTCCCCATGTCACATCAGCAGTCTGGTATGAACCATAAAAAAAAATAAAAAAAAATTGTTTTTTTTTTTTTTTTTTTAGGACTCTTGGGCCCCTCAACAGAGACTGGGCCCTGGGCAGCTGCCCCTTTTGCCCTGTGTTAAAGACGGTCCTGAATAACATTTAAATCTATTCATAAAAGGAAAATAAAAACAAAATTTATTCTTACCTGATAAATTATTTTCTTTCTAGATAGTGAGAGTCCATGAAATCCATTCTTACAAGTGGGAATACAACACCCAGCACCAGGAGGAGGCAAGACACCCCAACCAGAACATTCAAGTATCGCTCCTACTTCCCCTTCCCTCCCAGTAGTTCATATTCGAGGATAGGGAAAGCAAGTGAGATAAAAGATGTAAGAGGTGCAAACTGGAACGGCCGCCAACCCAAAAACAGGGCAGGTTCGTGGACTCTCACTACCAAGAAAGAATATAATTTTTCAGGTAAGAATACATTTTGTTTTCATTCTAATGGTAGAATCCATTTTTACAAGTGGGAAACTATACCAAAGCTGTGGAGTCCACAAATAAAGAAGGGTGGGACTAATAGGCAAGGCAGTTACTTAGTTACCAGACACGACCGCCTGAAGGACTTTCCTGCCAAATGATGCCTCAGCAGAGGCAAAAACATCAAACCTGTAAAATTTGGTGAAAGTATAAAGAGAAGACCATGTAGCAGCCTTGCAAATCTGTTCTACCGAAGCCTCATTCCTAAAGGCCCAAGACATAGCTACCGAATGAGTGGAATGAGCAGTGATACATGCCCAGTGACCTGCATCCATGTAGGCCATACAAATAAGCTTCTTCAACCCAAAAGACAAAAATTAGCGGTCGCCTTCTGAACTTTACGCTTGCCAGAAGAAAGAACAAACAAGCTTTGTGACTTCCGAAAATCCTTTGTAGCATGAAGGTAAAACTTTAATTTAATTTTATTAATAATAAATAAAAAATTCAAGAAAAAGGGTCATGATCTCAAGCTGAAGGGTAGTAGATTCAGGAGTAATTTGAGGAAGCAGAGTGATTGATTTATGGAATAAACTTCCTCAAGAGGTAGTAGTGACAAACACTGTGGGGGACTTTAAAAATGCATGGGACAAGCATAAGGCTATCCTACAAACTAGATAAGTTTATACTGTTAGGTAATATCGGGCAGACTTGCCGGGCCTATGGCTCTTATCTGCCGTCAATATCTATGTTTCTATGTTTAAAGCTCTAACCACATCTAGATTATGCAACAATCTCTCCTTAGAACAGGGATTAGGACATAAGGGCCTCCATTACATATGCAGCGTCGCCCGCAAAATCCTCTGCAGCCAGATTTTACACGATTTTGGTATTACATATACGGCTTAACTTACAAGTTACGCGCGTATCTTTTACCCTTCGGACTTATTTTTTTTAGCCATAGACTAACATAGAACAGCTGCGCAATTTGGTATCCAATATGCAGCGTAAGGACTTACGCGCGCAGAATTCAGAAAATCTACTCCATTCTCATCTCGCCACATACTGATGGTGCAGCAACCCTTGCACTGACTAAAAAAGCAATGTAACTCCTTGGAAGCCTTAACAAACACATACATTTAAGCAGCATCTCAAGGGTAAAGGGACAGTATACTATGATATAGGTTTTTTAAGGTTTATTTGTGTAGTTGAAATAGTTTGAAGCCACAACATAATCAAATAGATTGAGCTTTTAGGTACTTTATCACATTGTGGACATATACTTGCTTATTTACTTTAAATTGGATTACCTTCATCACTTTAGAACCCACTGGAGTGTAATTTATTCTAATGCTAACACAGCTTGGCACTGATGCCAAAATATATAAAGGGACAGTCAAGTCCAAAGAAAACCTTCTTCTTTTAAATAGGGCATGTTATTTCAAACTACTTTCAGATTTAATTAGAACACTTGCTTTGTTCTTTTGGTATTCTTAGTTGAAAGCAAAACCTAGGATGGCTCATATGATCATTTCTAAGACCTTCTTGAAGGCTGCCTCTTTGCAATTGTGTCAAACCAATCACAGACACCACAACCTCTCACCTGCAGACTTAAAACACCTGATAATGCCCATCCTATCAGTAACATCACTACTATATATACCAATGTGTCAATTTATATTGGATGTGAGATACATTGATTTACATCTTAGAAGTGAATATGTACCCTTCATAAACAACTATTGTGGATGTGAGTTATAGTACAAGAATATGTCATAAACAGGATAATATTACCTTTTTTTGCCATTTTCACACAGGCCTTATTATATGTTTTAACAATATTAGTGTACTAAAACACACCTTACATGGATGTGGATGACAATTATATGGTAAATAACAGAGGACAAGATTTATGGTGAACTATAAGAATATTTATTTATTTTTTGGCTTCTTGGATGAGGGAGCTGAGGTGGCTGTAGTGGATTGCCTTGTTCTCCTGGTTTGAGAAGAGTCTGATGTTTCTGCTGGTGTGCTGGCCACAGATGATAGGCTGGAGGCAGTGTCCTGCTGGTGTGTACATGAATGTGTGATATTAAAGGATGTTATATCTCAAATACATGTAATACTGGTGTGTGGGATGTTACTCACCAGCATGATGTGCTGTGGTTGCAGCCCCTGAGTCACGAGCCCCTGGAAGTCCACGGACTGCTGTGATACTCAGGGACCTGCGTATCATCTCCTGCCAGGTGTTATATTCTATGTCCAGGGATGGACCACCGCCTGTTCCCTTCAGGTGCATAGCTTCCTGCCCCATCTTTTCTTTCACCCGCCTCTTGCAGTCATTCCACCGCTTTTTAAGGCCCTCAACAGTCCTCCTCTGCGGGGTGTTGACGGCATCCTCTACCGCCAACCATGCCATTTTTCGCCTTTTGGCACTGCCTTTGCCCTTCTCCTGCCCAAAGAGGGCACTGTAATTGTCCATGATGGCCTGGACTAGGGCAACATTTTCATCAAATGAGAAAAATTGGGACATCTCAGCCTCTCATCCTCCATGGACACCTGGCTTGCTCCCTGTGATGTCCCTGGTGTGGGTTCCTCCCTATCCTCTCCCTCATCCCCCCTTCTGTCCCCATGTGCACCCTCTGTCCCTCTCCTAGATGTGCCTGGTCTCTGGGGCTCTCAGGCATCTCCCCTCCCATCATCCCTTCTAGTTCTCCCTCTCCCCACTCCACTTACTCCCTGACGGGAACCCCACTGCTCCTCCTGTCCTCTACAATACTCCTCTCCCTGCCACTCCTCTCCCCTCCGCCCTACCTCTCCCTGCCATCCTCACACTAAATCACACTACACACACTCACACTCACTCCCAGTTCAATCACACACAATCACAACCAAACACTCAGCCTATCACACTGTAAAATTCAAATAAAATGTGTGAGTTGTTAGAAAAAAAAGTGTGGTGTATTTGTATATGTATGTATTCAAAATGTGTGCAATATGTAAAAATATGTGTAAGTGTACAAGCTTAATCAAACAACAATGTGACCTAACTAACTCCTCTGTTTGCACCTCTCTCTCTACTCTCACTAATCCTCCACTCCAGTGTAGTGTGCTGTAGCTTAACGAACCATCCAAACACACTGAAGAAATTGTCGCATTTTTATATGATATCGCGGTTCATTTTTACGAGTGTTAGCCTAATTTGCATAAAACTACTCTTTATTGAGACTTTATGTGGACAAAATACTGGCGTAAGTTACTTGCGACGACTAAAATGTGTATTTGTGCACATTTCGGAAGATTGCCAGTTTGTCCTACTTACGCCAGTTTAGCATCTAGTGGCGCAGTATATGTAGTACCCCGATGTGCGAGGTGAAATTACGGGCGGCACGGGTTCCCACGCTTGCGCCCGAAACCTGCGCCGTATATTTGATCGCGCCCAATGACGGCACCACAATCTCCTGATTTATGTTATCGGACAAGACCACTTTAGGCAGAAGACCACTCTTGGGTCTAAATATATTTGAAAAAATTGGGGAAAGGGTAGCGATGATGTCACAAGGTCACTCATGGACCAGCAAATCAATAGAGCTACATTTAAATATATGTAATGCTAAAGGCTATAAACTAATAGCAATTAATAAATTAGCAATTACAAAATGATCTGCTAAATAAGAACAAATTATAAAGTAATAATATATATCCTATAGACCAAGTAAGATAAAAATAGTAATAAAAAAAACACCCAACAACCATCACTCAACAATTATGGTACTTTAAACATGAGGGAGAGACTACTTACTTTCTGCTTGTATAGTACCTCTAAATAATCATGCAAATAGAAGATGGCTTCCAAGATAGTACATCCACATACAGGCTGTTTAGCATTTACCTATAGTGTGCTCAAACCCCCCCCCCCAGCAATATAGTAGCTTATTTTATGATTCCAATAACAAAATGAATGTAATATTAAATTAGAAACATAGCCTGAGTTAAGTTAGTTAGGAGTGTGATACTTGGTCTGGAGCGCCCTCTGCTGGTTAGGAACTTATATGACTTCTAACTTAAATTATCTTTGAAATGACAAGCAGCGTTAAAGAATCACTAATATATGACTAACAGTAGGGACCTAATTGCAAAGTCATACTAAACAAGTATCACAAAAAGCCAAAAACTGTACAGCACCTTCCTTTATTACTCACGTGCAAGCAGCAGGGCCCTACAACCCCAGAAATAAATGTAAAATAGAAGACCAGCAGCACTGTGGATTCAATTCAAAATTCAATTTATTCCAGCATAGAGGGAACAAGCACTGACCACGTTTCGGGCCTTCTGCCCTTAATCCTATATTATAAAAGGCCAAGTGTTTGTCTGAAGCTGTCATGCGCAGTAGAGACAAACACTTGGCCTTGAGATAGGGAGCGCGAGATACACAGCATAGAGATATTGAGCGTGAGGTACACAAACAGCTGTGAGGTCTGGGGAGCGCGAGGTAAGCTGATTGAAACAGCCTGTGGCAAGAGATATGGAGTGCGAGCTACTCAACAGCTGCTGCATGAGAAGCGGCAACACGCTCCCCAGACCTCACAGCTGTTTGTGGCCGACGGGAGCGTTGTGATGGGGGCGTGTCCGGGCGGGTGCCGCCGTGATGGGGCGTGTCCGGGCGGGGTCCCGCGATGTGAAGACTTCAAGACAGAGCCAGAGAGGGAGAAGGAGAGGGGGGGAGAAGGACCAAAGAGGGGGGGAGAGAGAGCCAAAGAGAAGGGGGGAGAGCCAAAGAGAAGGGGGGGGGAGAGCCAAAGATAAGGGGGGGAGAGCCAAAGAGAAGGGGGGGAGAGCCAAAGAGAAGGGGGGGGAGAGCCAAAGAGAAGGGGGGAGAGCCAAAGAGAAGGGGGGGAGAGCCAAAGAGAAGGGGGGAGAGCCAAAGAGAAGGGGGGAGAGCCAAAGAGAAGGGGGGGGGGGAGCCAAAGAGAAGGGGGGGCAAAGAGAAGGGGGGGGAGCCAAAGAGAAGGGGGGGGGCAAAGAGAAGGGGGGGGAGCCAAAGAGAAGGGGGGGGCAAAGAGAAGGGGGGGAGCCAAAGAGAAGGGGAGGAGCCAAAGAGAGGGGGGGGGGAGCCAAAGAGAGGGGGGGCAAAGAGAGGGGGGGAGAGCCAAAGGGGGGGGGAGAGAGCCAAAGGGGGGGGGGGAGAGAGCCAAAGGGGGGGGGGGAGAGAGCCAAAGGGGGGGGGGGGAGATAGCCAAAGGGGGGGAGAGAGCCAAAGGGGGGGAGAGAGCCAAAGGGGGGGAGAGAGCCAAAGGGGGGGAGAGAGCCAAAGGGGGGGGGGAGAGAGCCAAAGGGGGGGGGAGAGAGCCAAAGGGGGGGAGAGCCAAAGGGGGGGGAGAGAGCCAAAGGGGGGGAGCCAAGGGGGGGGAGAGAGCCAAAGAGGAGAGAGAGCAAAAGAGGGGAGAGAGCCAAAGAGGGGGGAGGAGAGCCAAAGAGGGGGGAGGAGAGCCAAAGAGGGGGGGGGGAGAGCCAAAGAGGGGGGGAGAGCCAAAGAGGGGGGGGGAGAGCCAAAGAGGGGGGGAGAGCCAAAGAGGGGGAAGGAGAGCCAAAGAGGGGGGGGAGAGCCAAAGAGGGGGGAGAGAACAAAAGAGGGGGGAGAGAGAGCAAAAGAAAGGAGGGAGAGAGCCAAAGAGGGGAGAGAGAGAGCAAAAGAGGGGAGAGAGAGAGCAAAGGAGAGGGGGGAGAGAAAGCAAAAGAGAGGGGGGAGAGAAAGCAAAAGAGAGGGGGGAAGAGAGAGCAAAAGGGAGGGGGGAGAGAAAGCAAAAGAGAGGGGGGAAGAGAGAGCAAAAGGGAGGGGGGAGAGAGCAAGGGGTGGGACCGCTGTACTGCAAAAAATGGCCCGTGTACACGGGCTTTAGTACTAGTCATGTTATAAAGGCCAAAAGGTCCGAAACGTGGTCAGTGCTTGTTCCCTCTATGCTGAAATAAATAGAATTTTGAATTGAATCCACAGTCCTGCTGGTTTTCTCTTATACTTAACAAGTATATAATTACATATGTATAAATATGACAGTCTAAGAAAACCAGCTAAAGCTCATGCACCAGTAGCCTTAGATACATTATTAAAAAGAGGTAGAATCTTCACAGCAACAATACGCTTAAAGAAATTAGTAGATAATTATTGCTCAGCAAAGGTGGCTAAAGCTAGGGATGCACCAAAATGAAAATTCTGGACTGAAACCGAAAATTCAGGATGCCCTTGGCTGAAAACTGAAACTAAACCGAAAATGCCTTTTTTTTTTTTTTTCACTACAGTGTACAGGGAGTGCAGAATTATTAGGCAAATGAGTATTTTGACCACATCATCCTCTTTATGCATGTTGTCTTACGCCAAGCTGTATAGGCTCGAAAGCCTACTACCAATTAAGCATATTAGGTGATGTGCATCTCTGTAATGAGAAGGGGTGTGGTCTAATGACATCAACACCCTATATCAGGTGTGCATAATTATTCGGCAACTTCCTTTCCTTTGGCAAAATGGGTCAAAAGAAGGCCTTGACAGGCTCAGAAAAGTCAAAAATAGTGAGATATCTTGCAGAGGGATGCAGCACTCTTAAATTGCAAAGCTTCTGAAACGTGATCATCGAACAATCAAGCGTTTCATTCAAAATAGTCAACAGGGTCGCAAGAAGCGTGTGGAAAAACCAAGGCGCAAAATAACTGCCCATGAACTGAGAAAAGTCAAGCGTGCAGCTGCCAAGATGCCACTTGCCACCAGTTTGGCCATATTTCAGAGCTGCAACATCACTGGAGTGCCCAAAAGCACAAGGTCTGCAATACTCAGAGACATGGCCAAGGTAAGAAAGGCTGAAAGACGACCACCACTGAACAAGACACACAAGCTGAAACGTCAAGACTGGGCCAAGAAATATCTCAAGACTGATTTTTCTAAGGTTTTATGGACTGATGAAATGAGAGTGAGTCTTGATGGGCCAGATGGATGGGCCCGTGGCTGGATTGGTAAAGGGCAGAGAGCTCCAGTCCGACTCAGACGCCAGCAAGGTGGAGGTGGAGTACTGGTTTGGGCTGGTATCATCAAAGATGAGCTTGTGGGGCCTTTTCGGGTTGAGGATGGAGTCAAGCTCAACTCCCAGTCCTACTGCCAGTTTCTGGAAGACACCTTCTTCAAGCAGTGGTGCAGGAAGAAGTCTGCATCCTTCAAGAAAAACATGATTTTCATGCAGGACAATGCTCCATCACACGCGTCCAAGTACTCCACAGCGTGGCTGGCAAGAAAGGGTATAAAAGAAGAAAATCTAATGACATGGCCTCCTTGTTCACCTGATCTGAACCCCATTGAGAACCTGTGGTCCATCATCAAATGTGAGATTTACAAGGAGGGAAAACAGTACACCTCTCTGAACAGTGTCTGGGAGGCTGTGGTTGCTGCTGCACGCAATGTGGATGGTGAAGAGATCAAAACACTGACAGAATCCATGGACGGCAGGCTTTTGAGTGTCCTTGCAAAGAAAGGTGGCTATATTGGTCACTGATTTGTTTTTGTTTTGTTTTTGAATGTCAGAAATGTATATTTGTGAATGTTGAGATGTTATATTGGTTTCACTGGTAAAAATAAATAATTGAAATGGGTATATATTTGTTTTTTGTTAAGTTGCCTAATAATTATGCAAAGTAATAGTCACCTGCACACACAGATATCCCCCTAAAATAGCTAAAACTAAAAACAAACTAAAAACTACTTAAAAAATATTCAGCTTTGATATTAATTAGTTTTTTGGGTTCATTGAAAACATGGTTGTTGTTCAATAATAAAATTAATCCTTAAAAATACAACTTGCCTAATAATTCTACACTCCCTGTATGTGTGTGTGTGTAGTGGATGCAGTGTGTTTGTAGTGGATGCAGTGTGTGGTAGATGCAGTTTGTGTGTGTGTGAGGGTGAAGTGGATGCAGTGTGGGTGTAGTGGATGCAGTGTGAATTTGTGGGATAGGGGCTGTGGGGAGTGAGAAGTTTTGTGGGGAGGGGGGACTACATTCCCTGGTGGTCATGTGGCTTCCAGTGCGGTCCTGTCTAGGTGCAGGGGGCCCAGGACACATTAGATACTCCCTGGTGGTACATGGAGGTACAGGAGTGTGCCCATCTCAGTAGGAAACATGCTGACTATTCTGCGGCAATAGGCCCACCCCCTCTCTTTAGCGCCCCGAGCTCTCCCTGTATGTGTGTGTGTGTAGTGGATGCAGTGTGTTTGTAGTTGATGCAGTGTGTGGTAGATGCAGTTTGTGTGTGTGTGAGGGTGAAGTGGATGCAGTGTGGGTGTAGTGGATGCAGTGTGAATTTGTGGGATATGGGCTGTGGGGAGTGAGAAGTTTTGTGGGGAGGGGGGGACTACATTCCCTGGTGGTCATGTGGCTTCCAGTGCGGTCCTGTCTAGGTGCAGGGGGCCCAGGACACATTAGATACTCCCTGGTGGTACATGGAGGTACAGGAGTGTGCCCATCTCAGTAGGAAACATGCTGACTATTCTGCGGCAATAGGCCCGCCCCCTCTCTTTAGCGCCCCGAGCTCTCTGTGCGTCGGAGTGTTGCCATGGTAACCCACGCAACACTCTGACTGCCGGCCTCGTGAGAGCGGGGGGAGGACCTACCACAAGTGAATCTGGAGTCTCCTGTGCCAGATCCTGCGTGGAATAGCCAGCATGTTTCACAGAATGGACCCGCTTCATTGAGAGGACAGCAGTGACCAGGGGCCCCACAGATACAGTAATATGGGGGGGCGTTACTGGTATTGTGCCGAAAAAGTTTTCCCTACCGACAACAATTTCCCCAGGCACTCTGCAATCTCCGGTGCTCCGCCCCCGCTACAGCTACTCCCACTATCCTTGCCTCACTCATTAAAATTCAATCTTCTAACACCTCCATATTCTTTGCACTCCGCCCCCGCTGCAGCTACTCCCTGCCCCATTCAGTTTACAATTGTCATTATACCGTGCGCGTGCACGCAACATGTTTCCACAAAAATAAGATATAATATAAACTTTATAATACTTAAGCTGAAAAAAGTTTCAGAAACATATAAGGTAAGATAAACATACTCCTTAAGCTTATTTTTGTGTGTGTGTGTATAATATATATATATATATATATATATATATATATATATACAGTATATACAGGGAGTGCAGAATTATTAGGCAAATGAGTATTTTGACCACATCATCCTCTTTATGCATGTTGTCTTACTCCAAGCTGTATAGGCTCGAAAGCCTACTACCATCACTGGAGTTCCCAAAAGCACAAGGTGTGCAATACTCAGAGACATGGCCAAGGTAAGACAGGCTGAAAGACGACCACCACTGAACAAGACACACAAGCTGAAACGTCAAGACTGGGCCAAGAAATATCTCAAGACTGATTTTTCTAAGGTTTTATGGACTGATGAAATGAGAGTGAGTCTTGATGGGCCAGATGGATGGGCCCATGGCTAGATTGGTAAAGGGCAGAGAGCTCCAGTCCGACTCAGACGCCAGCAAGGTGGAGGTGGAGTACTGGTTTGGGCTGGTATCATCAAAGATGAGCTTGTGGGGCCTTTTCGGGTTGAGGATGGAGTCAAGCTCAACTCCCAGTCCTACTGCCAGTTTCTTGAAGACACCTTCTTCAAGCAGTGGTACAGGAAGAAGTCTGCATCCTTCAAGAAAAACATGATTTTCATGCAGGACAATGCTCCATCACACGCGTCCAAGTACTCCACAGCGTGGCTGGCAAGAAAGGGTATAAAAGAAGAAAATCTAATGACATGGCCTCCTTGTTCACCTGATCTGAACCCCATTGAGAACCTGTGGTCCATCATCAAATGTGAGATTTACAAGGAGGGAAAACAGTACACCTCTCTGAACAGTGTCTGGGAGGCTGTGGTTGCTGCTGCACGCAATGTTGATGGTGAACAGATCAAAACACTGACAGAATCCATGGATGGCAGGCTTTTGAGTGTCCTTGCAAAGAAAGGTGGCTATATTGGTCACTGATTTTTTTTTGTTTTGTTTTTGAATGTCAGAAATGTATATTTGTGAATGTTGAGATGTTATATTGGTTTCACTGGTAAAAATAAATAATTGAAATGGGTATATATTTGTTTTTTGTTAAGTTGCCTAATAATTATGCACAGTAATAGTCACCTGCACACACAGATATCCCCCTAAAATAGCTAAAACTAAAAACAAACTAAAAACTACTTCCAAAAATATTCAGCTTTGATATTAATGAGTTTTTTGGGTTCATTGAGAACATGGTTGTTGTTCAATAATAAAATTAATCCTCAAAAATACAACTTGCCTAATAATTCTGCACTCCCTATATATATATATATATATATATATATATATATATATATATATATATATATATATATATATACATACATACATACATAGTATATATATATATATATATATATATATATATATATATATGTATATAGATACATACAGTCACATAAATATATATACAGCATATATAAAAAAACATATATATATATATATATATACATACATATAAATATATACACACACACATATATTTATATATATATATATATATATATATATATATATATATATACATATATATATATAAACCAAAATAAAAAATTAACCGGCAAGAGTCCTATTAGCATTAAAAAACAAAGCTTTATTTTACCAAGTTAAAAATGGTTAGCTACGAGAGTCTGACATGTTTCGGCAAAGGGTGCCTTAATCCTAGACATGACCTTAATTAAAAACTGCATACATTTAAACGAAAGCCTTCATTTCTATTGGTAGTGCATTGTGATCACATGTTAAGCTTCAGGTTACATTTAAAGGGATTATATGTTGGAGCGCTAAGTGACTAGTGGGTGAAATAACATTTAGTGCTAATATTACTAAGAACACATAAACCAAATGTACAAAGGATAAACATAAAGTTACATTCATCCTTAATTATATACATGTTATAGTGTCTATTCGCAATATTAAAACATAGATCATTAACTGGAAATAAATTCACATATGTCTGATTTTCACTAAATATAATTTGTCACAACCATTGCACAGCGCTGCCATATAATATTCTATTGTGTATAAATCTCTTATCATGAAAGAATAGATGAATTTCTATGATGTTTGAAAATATCCCTAGACTACATTGTCAATTTATAGTAATCTAGTTGGATACAATATTAGCTAATCAGTGTATTTATTATATATTAAAGGAAACATCTAGAAACATTTTCTACAACAATGTGAATGTATTTTCAGAGTAAATTAGACCCTGATTAAGTGTGTATGGAATACAAAAATGTGATATAAATAGAGCATATTTACATATGCCTGACATGATGTAAGTAAAAAAACCATGAATACTCAGTAAATAAATTGTGTCATTTGTCTCAACTTACTGAATACTTGATCTAAGGCAAATGTATAAAAATAAGCAATGTAGATTAAACAATTATTCGGTTTGAAAGGATCTTATTTGAATATATCAACTATTCCCAAAAGTTGATATCAAAAACAGAGTTATAGCCAATTGGTATGCGTGTATTTAGTGTGAATATCCAAAATGCTTCTCTTTTGTGAAGCAATTTTATTATATCACCCCCTCGTGAGGAAAGGTTTGTTTTTCTGTTACCATCCATCTCAAGGTGTCATTTTTGCTACTGTGTTTGGTAATAAAATGAGTAGCTAATTCAGATGATTTATGGGACCTATTTATATCCGACAGATGCTGCCTTATCCTTTCTCTCACCTCTCTTGTAGTACACCCCACATACTGCCTGGTATTGCAAGTACACCATATAAGATAAACCACATTTTTGCTTCTGCAGTTGACATAGTCGCTGACTGTATATCTTTTACTTCTGAAAGTAATCAAACCTTGTACTGAAGCTACAGGGTATGCATGGGCCATAGCTACACTTGTGCATGCCCTTGGTATTTAGCCACGTTTCCTCTCTCTGGTTTGAACTTATTTCACTAGGAGAAAGTATGTTCCCTAGGGTGATACACCTTCTTTATGAGTAACGGCATCCCTGTTAAATGACTTTCTGTAATCTGTCATCAGCTGACAACATGGGAATGTGCTTGCGTATAATTTTGCACACATCCTCATAATCAGAGGAGTATTATGTAACAAAAGTAATTGGTTGGTCTCTGCTATCATGTCCTGACTGTCTCTTTCTCTTATTCTTACTTTGTTTGCTTTTATCTATAAGTAAAGAAGATCTCTCTAGAGCATCTACTTCTTCCTTAGCCTTTAAGATTACTGTTTGAGTATATCCCCTTGCTACTAGTCTATGTGTGAGTTCAATGGCTTGTCTGTTGTAATCATCATCATTAGAACAGTTTCTTTTGGTTCTTATGAACTGGCCTTTTGCTATTGAGTATGGTACCATTTTGGGGTGATTGCTCTTCCCATGAAGAACCGTGTTGCCTGAAATGGGTTTACGGTACACTGTTGACTCAATGCATCCACTAGACCTATTAGCTTTGAGAGTAACATCTAAATAGTTAATAGTGTCAGGATGGAACTCATAGGTGAATTTAAGACCCCAGGGATTATTAATGAGATCTAATATGAAGTCCCCAATTTCTTTTGGGTCTCCGGTCCAAATAAAAATTAGATCATTAATAAAGCGATAAAAAAGGGCTATATCAGTGCCAAAACGGTTGTTAACACCATATACATAGGCACTTTCCCACATGCCCATGACCAAATTTGCATATGAGGGGGCAAATTTTGTCCCCATTGCAGTGCCCCATGTCTGTAGGTAGTAGCCTTCATTGAACCTAAAGAAATTATGTGTCAATAGAAAATGGGTTACTTCAAGTAAGTAATTGACAAACTCTTTGCTAAAAGTTGTTTCTGTGTTTAGGTACAATTTTATGGCTTCCATTCCCATGTCATGTGGTACAGAAGAGTACAATGAAACTACGTCTATAGTTAGCCACCCATAATGATCTTTCCATTCTATGGCCTCTAGTTATCAATGTGTCTACCTCAAATACGCTGGAATTCCACAGCGTATTTGAGGCGAGGCTGATTCGCCTTAGTTATCAAGCCCTAGACACCCGCAAAAGTAGAATTTAGTAAGCTTCGATCCGCCGAACTCAGTCCGACACATATCGATTCTTACGTCACTCCAGATGTTCTACACACAAGTGCGGCACAATCTGACTACTTTTGGTAGTTATCAAAAAACTAGCAGGTACGCTCGGCCCTTTTCCGGCCCAGCGTACCTGGTTTTCAAACCGCCGCCCTAGAGGCGGCGAATCCCATAGGAATCAATGGGAGTCTGACCATAGCGAAAGTTCATGTTCGCTGCTGCCAGACATCCCATTTATTCCTATGGGAGCTGTCTACACCTAACACCCTAACATGTACCCCGAGTCTAAACACCCCTAATCTGCCCCCCCTACACCGCCGCAACTAAATAAAGTTATTACCCCCTAAACCGCCGCTCCCAGACCCCGCCGCAACTATAATAAACTTATTACCCCCTAAACCGCCGCTCCCGGAGACCACCGCCACGCTAATAAACTGATTAACCCCTAAACCGCCGCTCCCTGTCCCCGCCGCAACTATAATATATGTATAAACCACTAAACCGCCGCTCCCGGACCCCGCCGCCACCTACATTATACCTAGTAACCCCTATCCTGCCCTCCCTATACCGCCGCCACCTATAATTAAGTTATTAACCCCTATCCTGCCGATCCCGGACCCCGCTGCAACCTATATTAAACTTATTAACCCCTAATTTGCCCCCCCCTACACCGTCGCCACCTATAATAAATTTATTAACCCCTATCCTGCCCCCCCTACACCGCCGCCACTGTAATAAAATTATTAACCCCTAAACCTAAGTCTAACACTAACCCTAATACCCCCCTAACTTAAATATTAATTAAATACATCTAAATAAATTTAACTCTTATTAACTAAATTAATCCTATTTAAAACTAAATACTTACCTTTAAAATAAACCCTAATATAGCTACAATATAAATAATAATTACATTGTAGCTATCTTAGGATTTATTTTTATTTTACAGGCAAATCTCAATTTATTTTAACTAGGTACAATAGTTATTAAATAGTTATTAACTATTTAATAGCTACCTAGTTAAAATAAAGAGAAATTTACCTGTAAAATAAAAACTAACCTAAGTTACAATTACACCTAACACTACACTATACTTTAATAAATTATTCCTATTTAAAACTAAATACTTACCTGTAAAATAAACCCTAAGATAGCTACAATGTAATTAATAATTACATTGTAGCTATTGTAGGATTTATATTTATTTTACAGGTAACTTTGTATTTATTTTAGCTAGTTAGAATAGTTATTAAATAGTTATTAACGATCAACCCCGGCACAGCAGCTCCTAAAAGACCTACTCTTAGATTTTAACCTCATAGACAGCTGGAGAGCATTTAACAAAGGAGTTAGAGATTATACCTTTTATTCTACGGTTTATGGCACATATTCTAGAATAGACCTAATATTGGTTAGCCAGTTGCTCTTACCACTAATAACATCTGCTACCATACGCAATTGTGCATGGTCAGATCATGACATGGTGATAGTGGAGTTGGAAGGGATGATTAATCCACACAGAGCTAGGTCCTGGTCTCTACACCCTAGTCTACTTCAAAATGACATACTACTGCAGAAGATACAAAAGCATATTAAAGACTTTGTAAGTATAAATGAAGGGACCACGACAAATCCAAACTTTGTTTGGAGTGCACTTAAAGCCTCTTTGAGAGGATTACTGATAGAAGAGTCAGGTAGACTTAGGAAAGCACACAACTCCAGAATAGATGAGCTTAGAAATGAAATTGATACCATAAGGGACCAGGTAGTAAAAAAGAAGCAAAATAAACTAGTGAAACTACTCAACAGCAAAAACGAGGAACTAAATCAACTTCTAGACAGGGAGGCGGTCCAATCGATCAAAGTGGGAGTCAGGGGACCCTTCATTAATGCTCTAAAAAGAATATATTCCACTCCTGATGCATTCATTAGGCTTTCAGGATATCAATCAACACGAATTCAAATTCGAAATGGCACAAGACAAGGGTGCCCCCTGTCTCCCTTGCTTTTCGCAATATGCATTGAGCCATTAGCAGTGCTAATAAGAGATAACCCAGATATTGCAGGACTTAGGGTAGGAGATAGAGAATATAAAATATCCCTTTTTGCGGATGATGTCATCCTTGCAGTAATGAAGCCGCTTCTTTCCTTGCCAGTAATATATTCTATTATAAATAAATTTAGTCTATTATCAGGTTATAAAATTAATGAAAGTAAATGTGAAGCCCTTAGTACTCACCTCCCAAATACGACAAAGAAGTTATTAGAAATAAACTTTGCGTTTAATTGGGTTAGATCATCCCTTAAATATCTAGGTTTTAATCTCACAAATGATATCAATAAACTATACAAAGAAAACTATACCCCCATGTTCTTACAGATTAGAGAACTTCTACTTAAATGGGCCAAATATAATATATCACTCTACAGGAGGATCATATCAGTCAAAATGACAATACTCCCTAAACTCTTATACTTATTCAGAACCCTCCCGATAACTATCCCAACTGCTGAGTTACATAACTTGCAAAAGGAAATTTTAAAGTATATCTGGCAGGGTGGGAGAGCAAGAATAAGCAAACAAAATTTGATGAGGCATAGGAGAAAAGGAGGGATTGGATTACCGAATCTAATTGCATACTACTATGCAGCCAGAATGGCACAGACCACACATTGGTATAGGATAGGTCAAACACCCCAGTGGGTACAGTTAGAGGAAGATTAGACACTATTCTCTGGAAATGGGAAAACAAGAGCCTTTATCGAATAGCGGACACACTCATAAGCAATGAAATACTGACCTTTTCCCAATACAAGGAATTAGGCACCCCAGAACAAAATGAATGGTATCATTACCTACAGCTCACATCTAGGGTACGAGAAATAATGGGATCAAATAAACCCCCATCTAACACCACATTAGAGACAATATGTCTGTCCAATACTCATGGGAAGGGATTAATTGCACTATTATACCCATTATTTAGTGAGGGAATCAGCAAAGAGAAGAGTCATTTTATGACCAAATGGGAACAGGACTTAAACAGGACCTGGACATTAGAGACGTGGCTTTCAAACATTGATAGAGGCCTTTCATTCTCCCCAAATGCATTGCTAAAAGAAAACTATATCAAGGTTGTATATAAATGGTATATGTACCCCACAAGACTTACCAATGCTCAGATAGATAATCCCCATATGTGCTATAGGGGATGTGGAGAGACTGGTACATATTTACATATGTGGTGGCAGTGCGAGAAAGTTAAAAGAATATGGGACATGACATCAGCTTATTTAGGAAATATCCTTGAGACTGAGATTGATCTAACCCCAGAACAAGCCTTACTACACTTCCCTACAGAAGGCATTAGTAAAAGACACCATAAATTAGTAGCAATGATTTGTACCATAGTAAGGATCTCTATAGCTAGATTTTGGAGGGGAGACCCCCCCACATTTGATTATATCGAGAAGAGAATCAACTATCACTACAATATGGCGAGTGCCCCAGCAGCCATACTGAACACTAGAAACAAATTTATTCAACAATGGGAACCGTATATTATGCATATAGAAAAGGTAAATAGAGCTAGAACCTTAGCCACTTAGATAACATCAGAACCTAAGGTCTGTAAGGGAATATATCAGGGGAGGATGAGTTCCAGATCACTAAGATTATTAAAATTAAACTGAGATATAAATATATTGAGGAGGGGAAAAATTAGATTGTAAGATGGGAGGCTAGTTCAGAATGTTATCCGATAACCCCTGAGATTTGAAGGTTACAGTTTGGGGTAAGGAATCTAGAGAGAAAAAAGTAAAAGATTTGAATTGTACTAATTGAATGTATAATGAGAAATAATTTGAAGACTGTATTGTTACTGTTTGATTGTTTATTTATTGTTATTGATGATGTTACATGTACATTTTACATAATATGTGAAAAATCAATAAAAAGATTTCAACAAAAAAAAATAATAATTTACAAACATTATAAAAATATTACAACAATTTTAAGCTAATTACACCTACTCTAAGCCCCCTAATAAAATAACAAAGCCCCCCAAAATAAAAAAAATCCCTACCCTATTCTACATTTAAAAGATACCAGCTCTATTACCTTACCAGCCCTTAAAAGGGCCTTTTGCGGGGCATGCCCCAAAGAAAACAGCTCTTTTGCCTGTAAAATAAAAATACAACCCCCCCAACATTAAAACCCACCACCCACATACCCCTAATCTAACCCAAACCCCCCTTAAATAAACCTAACACTACCCCCCTGAAGATCTTCCTACCTTGAGTCGTCTTCACTCAGCCGAGCCGAATTCTTCATCCAATCCGGGCGATGTCTTCATCCAAGCGTGGCGCTGAAGAGGTCCATCATCCGGCTGAAGTCTTCATCCAAGCGGGGGCTGAAGAGGTCTTCCATCCGGCTGAAGTCTTCTATCAAGCGGCATCTTCAATCTTCTTTCTTCCGGCTCCATCTTCATCCCGCCGACGCGGAACATCCTTCCTCCACAACGAACTCCCGACGAATGAAGGTTCCTTTAAGGGACGTCATCCAAGATGGCGTCCCTCGAATTCTGATTGGCTGATAGGGTATACAAAAGAAAAATAACGGTCTGTTACAAATTATTACAGAGTGTTCTCTGTTCTTAACCCCAACAGAAAATTAACTGATTATTACATCAAAGATTGCAGAACACATCAGTATACAAAAATTCCAGCACTTATTTTATATGACATCATTGCAAAGACTAATTTTGTACGATATAAAACATTTCTATACCTATACAACATCTTTTATGCCCTCAGTATGTGCTGGGACGTCTCCTGTTATATTTTCCCAGGTTTAACTAACATTTTATGTGGTTATTTGCCCTCCAGTTATCAATTAACACGTGACCTAACTTAATATCATAAAAGTCTTACTAAGAAAAGAAAGAAGAAAAGAAGAAAAAGAAACAAAGGAGGAGAAAAGAGAAGGAAAAAAAAAAAAAAAAAAAAAAGGGGGAGGGGAGGGGGGTCGCTACTGGTTAGTTTTTATGTATTGTGCCTGTATTTTTGAATAAAAACTAACCATTTTTTTGCAAAGCTAATTTGTTGCTGGGGTCCATTGTTAAAATTGTCCGTCTGTTCTATTATGTATTGGGAATGGAGTAGATATGTTAGATTATTAAGTGTTGGTGGACGAATTGCTTGCCAGTTTTTTAATATAAGATATCTGGCGCCCAATATTACAGTGTTGATGAAGCTGTTATTGCGCATATCGTGAGTAGTGTTTGTTAGAAAGAATATATTGGCTTGTGATAGGGTAATTTGTGCGTGAAACAGTTGATTCAACCAAAACTGTATCCGTTTCCAGAATTGCAAGATTTTTGGGCATGACCAAAACATGTGGACCAGGTCGGCCGTCACGGATCTACATCTTGGGCACAGTTTTAGCGTTTGGTCGTACCATTTATTTATATCTGCAGGAGCTATGTACAAACGATTTAAAATTTTAAATTGTGATTCGCGCCAGGTCGCCGATAGGGTAGCACGTTCCGCCACTGTTATACTATGTTTCAACTGTTCAATATCTATTGTAGGAATATCAGATAGCCATTTAGCCTGAATTCTTACAAGATTGGCTTCACCTTTCTGTGTTAATATCATTCTATACCAATAGCTGATGGAATGCTTTCCTGCTTTATATAAGGATAGGCCCATTCTTATACCAGGATGAAGCCAGTATCCAGTTTGATTTTGAACTACTTCATTGTACCAGTGTCGCACTTGCAAATACGCATAAAAATCTCTATTCACGAGTTGGAACTTAGATTTGAGAAAAACAAAAGTGTGTATGTTCGTGTTCTCAGTGTCACGAAGATGAATTAAGTGAGTAAGACCTTGTGTCGCCCATCTATTAAATACTCTATTACTTAATCCAGGACTGAAGCACGGGTTCTTAGTGATAGGCACTAGCTCCGAAATTTGGGGATTGTCTTTCATACATAAACGAATGTGTTGCCATGCTTTAATGACATTTACTATGGTGCATTTAGTCTTAAGCTTAGCTGGGAGTGCCTTAATAGGACAATGTAATAGAGCAGTTAATGAATAGGGAAAGACTAGTTTTTGTTCAACTTCAAGTGAAGTGATATAAGATCTTTCCGTAATCCAATCCATGGCGACCTTAGCCAAACAGATATTATTGTAGAGTGCGAATATGGGGAATGATAGTCCACCGTATTGTCTAAGATGAGCCAATTTGTCAAGTGCGATCCTGCTCTTACCCATGCCCCATAGAAAGGTCCTGAATCGTTTGTCCAAAAGCTTGATATCTTTTTTTGCTAATATAAGAGGTGAATTTTGCATGGTATATAATAGTTTTGGTAGTATAGTCATCTTAACTAGGTTAATTTTAGCCGTTAGTGAGAGGGGTATTTTCGTCCAGTTCAGCAGGTCGGCTTCAATTTTGTTTAGAAGTGGGGCGAAATTCAGTTCGTACCATTCTATTGGATTTCTACTGATTCTGATACCAAGATATGTAATGTAGTGCTCTGCTACATTAAATGGAGGCGTATAATTTGTTTGCGGGTTTGGGTTTAGCCAAAGTAGGTCAGACTTGTTAATGTTAATTTTGTAGCCTGAGAATGAACCAAACAGTTCAATAGTATTCAATATATGGGGAATCTCGGCTTGCGGATCGTTAAGAAAGATTAGTACATCGTCTGCGTAAAGCAGTATTTTAAAAGATTTATCACCTATGCTAAGCCCTTCTAATTGAGTTTTTAGCATTAGTGCTAGAGGTTCTAATGCCAGATTGAATAATAATGGTGAGATTGGACACCCTTGACGAGTACCCGTCTTGATATCAAAAGAATCTGTGAGTGAGCCGTTTACCAATAACATTGATGATGCATTTGAATATAATGCCCTAATACAAGTTGGGAAGTTCCCTATAAACCCGAATTGTTTCATGGTGTAAAATAAATGATCCCAGGTAATAGAATCAAATGCTTTTTGGGCATCGAGAGAGAGAATAGCTGGGTCGGCCTGTTGATGGGTTTTATTAGCATGCAGGAAGTCTATTAGCAAAATTTTTTTCCTAGTACTGGCCATTGAGTTCCGCTGTGCCATAAAGCCGACCTGGTCCACATGTATTAGGGATTCAAGAATGGGTTTTAACCTATGTGCCAGAATTGCGGTGAATATTTTATAATCAACATTTAGGAGTGATATGGGGCGGTATGAATCAGCTATTTCTGGGTCTTTTCCCTTTTTTGGGATTAATATAATTTTTGATGCAGTGAAGTATTTAGAAGGTGTCTTACCCTTGCCTAGATAATCATTAAACAGATTCGTTAATGCTGTTGCGACCTCATCTCTCAGTATTTTATACATTTCAGCCGGGAGTAAATCAGGGCCTGCAGCCTTACCCAATATTAGTCTGTCTATGGCTTGTATTACTTCAGCGTTAGTTATGATTTGATTAAGCTTTTCTGCATCTTGTCGGGGTAGAACTGGGACCTGGATTTTTCCCAAAACTTCTCTTTGTTCTGAATGTCTATATTTGGGTCATTATATAGTCTCTTAAAAAATTCATGGAACCCGGTCTTAATATCCTCTGACTCAGTTAATCTTTTCCCCCCAATCTTAATAGCTTTTATAGGTTTGTGTGCTTGATGTATCCTAACACAATTTGCCAATAATTTCCCAACCTTGCTACCGAATCTGTAAAACTTAGCCCTTTGTTGGCTTTCTTGTGTCATAGCTTTCTGAAGTGATGCTGTATCCCATTCTAGTTTGGCTTTACAGTATTTCTGCCAGTGCAACTGGTTAGGTTCAGTAATGTACAAATTATAGGTGTTTCTAAGATAATTTGATAACTCTCTCTCTCTTAAGCGTGTTTTGGCCCGGATCCTGCATGTATATTTTTTAATCTCACCCCTTATTACTGCTTTAGCTGTTTCCCAGTAAGTTTCCGACTTATGGTTATATGAGCTGTTCTGTAACTTATATTCTCGCCACACCGCATGAATGTGTTTTTGAAACTCCTTATTACTAGATAGATAGCGAGGAAAAGTATATCCTCCAGCAGGTTCAAAAGAGGTGTTGAAAGGCTTAATTTCTAAGAGTATGGGGGCGTGATCAGAAATGATAATGTCACCTATCTGCGCTTTCGTGCAGTTCCCGAGCACCCTATCTGATCCCAAAAAGAAATCAATTTGTGAGAATGTTTTATGATGTTTAGCTTCACATGTGTATGCTCTTGTATTGGGGTTCTTGTGACGCCAGATATCTTGTAATTGGAGTGTATTGCAGAAAGTTCGTAATATTCTAGATATTTTTTGGGGAATTCTGATTGGCTTTGCATTGTTAATGTTCAGACGATCTATGTTGGTTGCAGCAAGATTGAAGTCCCCTGCCACTATCATGATAGTGTCCATATAATTGAACAATTTGGCCTTCAATTTTACCCAGAATAACTCATCATAATTATTGGGGCCATATACATTGCATATCGTATAAACGATTGAAGCAATTTTTATTCTCATAATGATATATCGTTTCCCGGAGTCTAACTCCTGAGAAATAATTTCATAATCCAAATTTTTCCGGATTAATATAGCTACTCCACGTTTTCGTGATGCACATGGAGTAGATATAATCTCCTGGACCCAATTAACTTTTAATTTTTTGTGTTCTTGTTCGGATAGATGTGTTTCTTGGAGTAAGTTAATATCTGCTCTGTATTTATTTATATGTGTTAAGATTCTTTTGCGTTTGATTGGGTTTGTGATACCGCCCACGTTCCATGACATGACCTTTAAAGTCATTTTAATCTATTTGTATCATTGTCTATAGGCATCGTGAGAGAAGAAAAAAAAAAAAAAAAACTTTTCCTCCTAGTCTCTCCCCCACATCATATCTAGCTATGTGAGCTTGCTTGTGAGGAGAAATCTTGTATAGGAATCTTAACTTCCTATTCCCCTGTATCATACGAAGGTCTAAATGTATAAGCATATTTGTGATTTGCGTGATTCACTCCTGCCTCTTCTCCCCAACCTTTTAACTATTATCCTGCCTATGTTGGTCTAAGTAGGCCTTGGCCTCTGTAGGTGTGTTTAACATGATTGTTTCATTGTTAATGAAAAGCTTAATTTTAGCAGGGTAAATTAGCCTGGCCGAGAGGCCTTGGTTTATTAGTGTGGTACAATATGGGGCCATTGCCCTCCGTTTGTTAGATGTCTGCAGTGAATAGTCCTGAAATAATAAAATTCTGTTCTGGTCTATTTCTACGTTTTGAATTTTTCTGTAGGCCCTTAATATGTTGGTTTTATCATGGAAGTTTAGGTATTTCACCATGATAGGGCGCTTCTGTGTGCTACCTTCCTCTAGTTGTCTAAGATTTCCCATCCGATGGGCTCTCTCTACCTGTATTGGCTGTGTTTGCTGGTTAAGCCCCAAGAGTTGTGGTAATTTTATTGCTGCAAAGTGAATAAGGTCCTGGTACATGGGACTTTCTGGCAAACCAATTATTTTTAGATTATTTCTGCGTGATCTATCCTCAAGATCTTCCAGTTTTTCAGTTAACTCCTTAATTTGAGTGTTGTGCTGTTGACTGAGTTGTTCTAATTTATATGTGGAGTCTTCCACATCTGATATTCTGATTTCAGCATCTGCTAATCTTGTAGTGAAGTTTTTCATTTCAGAAGACAACGTGGAAATCTCCAATTTGATAAATTCAAACTGTGGAAGTAGCAAGTGGGCTACCTGTTTGGATATTTCCTCGATGTCTGTTTTATTTATGTTTAAGCTACTTGTATCTGGTCTTGGTTCAAAATTGGGTTCTAGGCTGCTCCTAGGTTTCCTACTGTCCTTCGTCTTAGCTGGCATTGCGTGCACGCTAGGTGATAAAAACTTATCCATATATTACTTTATCGACATGTGCCAAAAGTGGTGAGGGAGGGGAGTGAAAAAAAAAAAAAAAAGGGACAAGTGAAGGTGGGAAGGAAGTGAATAAGGGGGGGCAAGTGCGTGGAATGAGTGCGCTAGGAAGTGCAGGGAAACGGGGTACTGTTTAAATCTAGTATTGGGGATAAACCCCTGGTGATAGTGAATAATGCAATTGCCAGAAAAGGAAGAGGGAAAGAATATGTAATGGGCAGTCCCTGTTGGGGTTCCTAACTAGATTTCCTAGGACTGCCTGCACCACTGTTTAGCCCAGAAAGTGTTATCCTGTGTTGCTTGCCTGATAGACTCTCTCTCAAAAAAGGAATACCTTCCTATATGATTCTGAGATATTCGTTACTTGTGTCATCAAATACTATTCAGGGGTCCTAAAAGTGGTATCGCAATTAACATTTAAACTCTGGCTAAACATTAATGTGCTGCCTTCAGATAGTGCCTAATGTTTATAGTGAGAGATATCCAGTTGCTCCACTAGTATAGGTGATATTAACAATGCAATTGTTCTCTATTAATAATCAGATGTGCGTTTTAAAAGGGCAACGTTCACTTAGTAACCAAGTATAGATTTGCAAGATCACATTGCAATTACTACTGTAAACCAAGCTCCATATGAATTAAGTCACGGTTAGCCTATGCACTTTAGTCATAGAGTCACCGCCCCACAACAGTTATGCTATGCGGTATTTACAATAACAATTAGTAAAGTCAGTTACTGTTGGTGAGGAAAAATGTGCAGTGAAGGAAAAAGAGAAAAAAAAAAAAATTTTCCCCTCTCATTTGTTACCCATATATAGCCATATACCATGCACGCTTTGTTTGTTGTGGGAGGTACCTAAAGAAAATTCTTGAGAAACTTTATCTATATACTTTGTACATTGCAATATTGAATCGAGATATGGTCCACATGACAGTAATATTCATCACATTTCAAGTACATATTTCTAACAGATATGTTATGCACAGTGCCCTTAATTAAGAGGGCGTTTTCTGAGTTGAGTCAGTCGTTATATAGTCTGTTTATGTGGCTAGTATCGCCCCTAAACAAAAAGGTTGACAAAAAAATATGACTCCAGCAGTTATGTGTGGTAACCAGCAATAATATAGGACTCTCACTAAGGAAAGTCAGCTGACTTATCCTTTTCACAGCTTCCGCTAGGGGCCACGAAGCTTATAATGATCCTAAGTGATTCTCGAGTATATCCGATCTGCGGTTACCCGGTCAGATCCAGCAGATTCCTTGGTATAGAGTAATCCACCTTCTAGTATCAAGTGTCTGAGGTAGTACGTATAAAACCTTAATGAGCAGTAGTGCCACAAACATGCAATTGCAGTTATTATATTCTTGTGACCACTATATTCCACCTTTGTAGGTATTAGCGATAGCCAAGCTATATGTGTGAACTGTTAGTGTTTTGCTTTATGATAACTTATGGGCATATGAAACTTGCAAGAAGTTATAATATGCGCTATGCAACCTCCTCTTCTTATCTTTCTCTTCTTACCTTCACCCAGTCGATCTCTGGGACTTTAAGTTGTAGGATTCAGTCTAGTCAGACCGTGTGTGTCTGGTCCGAGCAGGCAGGTGAGTTAGAGTGACTCCGTCGCTCTCCCCCAACCAGGCGGGGGGGTCTGGAGTTGCGCAGTTCGTCGGCGTTGCTTCGGCTCTAACAGTAAGGGCTTCCAAGTGCTTCCCCACCTCACGACTGGGGGTCCATCTCAATCCGCAACAGCCGTGCTGAACTCAGGTCTCGAGCGGCAAGGTTATGGTCTCCGCCTCCTCCTGTGCTGATCTACCAGCGTGACCGTAGCCAGGCGGTCAAAAGGCTTTGTGGGCACTTCTTGAGCAGTAACGGCAGCCAAGCTCCACCGTTCAGGCCTCTGGGTTGCGGTGTACCTCCGCATCCAAAGAGTAGCAAATGCTCTGCACGTTTACCAGTGCAAATGTCGGCGGGTGGTTTCACACAGCGAGCCTCCTCACTCCTCACAGCTTCTCACCATGCGCCTCCTACCGGAAGTGCCAATCACCCTGTTCTTGTCTCTCTCTCAGCTTGCTGCTCTTGGCTGATAGGATTCTATCAGCCAATCGGAATTAAGGTAGGAAAAACCTGATTGGCTGATGGAATCAGCCAATCAGATTCAAGTTCAATCCGATTTGCTGATCCAATCAGCCAATCAGATTGAGCTTGCATTCTATTGGCTGATCGGAACAGCCAATAGAATGCAAGCTCAATCTGATTGGCTGATTGGATCAGCCAATCGGATTGAACTTGAATCTGATTGGCTGTTCCATCAGCCAATCAGATTTTTCTTACCTTAATTCCGATTGGCTGATAGAATCCTATCAGCCAATCGGAAATCGAGGGACGCCATCTTGGATGACGTCCCTTAAAGGAACCTTCATTCGTCGGGAGTTCGTCGTGGAGGAAGGATGTTCCGCGTCGGCGGGATGAAGATGGAGCCGGAAGAAAGAAGATTTAAGATGCTGCTTGATAGAAGACTTCAGCCGGATGATGGACCTCTTCAGCCCCTGCTTGGATGAAGACTTCAGCCGGATGATGGACCTCTTCAGCGCCACGCTGGAAGATCTTCAGGGGGTAGTGTTAGGCTTATTTAACGGGGGTTTGGGTTAGATTAGGGGTATGTGGGTGGTGGGTTTTAATGTTGGGGGGTTTGTATTTTTATTTACAGGCAAAAGAGCGGTTTTCTTTGGGGCATGCCCCGCAAAAGGCCCTTTTAAGGGCTGGTAAGGTAATAGAGCTGGTATCTTTTAAATGTAGAATAGGGTAGGATTTTTTTTTATTTTGGGGGGCTTTGTTATTTTATTAGGGGGCTTAGAGTAGGTGTAATTAGCTTAAAATTGTTGTAATTTCTTTTTTATTTTTTGTACTTTAGTTAGTGTATTTATTTGTATTTATTTGTAGGTATTTGTATTTCATTTATTTAATTTATTTAATGATAGTGTAGTGTTAGGTTTCATTGTAACTTAAGTTAGGATTTATTTTACAGGTAATTTTGTATTTCTTTTAGCTAGGTAGTTATTAAATAGTTAATAACTATTTAATAACTATTCTAACTAGCTAAAATAAATACAAAGTTACCTGTAAAATAAATATAAATCCTACAATAGCTACAATGTAATTATTAATTACATTGTAGCTATCTTAGGGTTTATTTTACAGGTAAGTATTTAGTTTCAAATAGGGATAATTTATTAAAGTATAGTGTAGTGTTAGGTGTAATTGTAACTTAGGTTAGTTTTTATTTTACAGGTAAATTTCTCTTTATTTTAACTAGGTAACTATTAAATAGTTAATAACTATTTAATAGCTATTGTACCTAGTTAAAATAAATAATATATAGTTAAGATAAATTTGCCTATAAAATAAAAATAAATCCTAAGATAGCTACAATATAATTATTATTTAGATTGTAGCTATATTAGGGTTTATTTTAAAGGTAAGTATTTAGTTTTAAATAGGATTAATTTAGTTAATAAGGGTTACATTTATTTAGATGTATTTAATTAATATTTAAGTTAGGGGGTGTTAGGGTTAGTGTTAGACTTAGGTTTAGGGGTTAATAATTTTATTACAGTGGTGGCGGTGTAGGGGGGGCAGGATAGGGGTTAATACATTTATTATAGGTGGTGACGGTATAGGGGGGGCAGATTAGGGGTTAATAAGTTTAATATAGGTTGCGGCGGGGTCCGGGAGTGGTGGTTTAGGGGTTAAACTATTTATTTAGTTGCGGCGGGGTCCGGGATCGGCAGGATAGGGGTTAATAACTTTATTATAGGTGGCGGCGCTATTGGGGGCAGGATAGGGGTTACTAGGTATAATGTAGGTGGCGGCGGGGTCCGGGAGCGGCGGTTTAGGGGTTAATACATTTATAAGAGTTGCGGCAGGGTCTAGGAGCGGCGGTTTAGGGGTTACTAACTTTATTTAGTTGCGGGCGGCTCCGGGGGCGCCGGTATAGGGGGTAGAACAGTGTAGTTAGTGTGGGTGCTTAGCGACACTTTGTCAATAAAGCTGTAAAAAAGCCGAAGAGCAGCGAGATCAGATGAGTGATAACTATCACGCGGCTTTTTGACAGCTTTTTTGATAACTTAGGCGAACGTATTCAGGTCAGCGGCGGCGATGGTAGGCTAGCTTAGGCGGGCGTATTGGGCCGGCGAAGGCAGGTAAAGTAGAGGCCTATGTGTTCTAATCTCTGGAGTAAATGTTTTGTGTCCCTTAAATAACTGTTAAGCTTTACAACTAATGGTTGCAGAATACTGTCAAGCCATTGTGAAAGGGGTTCACACAGAGAACCAATTCCCAACACTATTGGTCTACCCTGTACTTGTTCAATGAACTTTAGGTAGAATATGAATTATTGGAATAATATGCCTTTCTACGTAAAGATAATTAAATGTTTCTTTATCTAGATGTAGTGAATATAATTATTTTTGGAATCTTAGCATGGGGTTGTAAGGTAGTGCTCTATAGTCCTCTGAGTTAGTAATTTGTCTCATGACTTCCTCGACATAAGATGACTTATCCCATAGGACAACACTTCCTCCCTTGTCCGCAAATTTGATTATTAACTCTTTATTGTTTTTCAATCTCTCTACTGACTCTCTCTCTTCCTTTGTCAGGTTAGACTAACTTTGTCTCGTTTGTTTGGATAAACTGATCAGGTCAGCCTCAAAAGATATTATTTGCAACAAAATTGCAAAATGAATAGCGGGCAACATCCAGTGCCTTAAACTTAAGCAGCGCATAAAAGATACTTAGATAAAACTAGCCATGTCTAGTTTTTCATTCATACCATTCGGGGAAAGTGTCTTAAGGGTGTAAATCCACTTGCATTCTTTTTGGAGGAGGCATTTGTTATTATCTCCTCCCCTCCCATGCAAAATACCCTTGTCAACCCCTGTGAATTTTAAAAAACTCGGATTACTTCTGTGTTTTTCTTGATAATGTCTAGCAACACTGCTCGTTTGAATTTGTCCTTTTATATCGTCCCTATGCTCTTTAATACGGTCCTTGAAGATCCTTTTCGTTTTGCCCACGTAAAACGCCGGGCATGAGCATTCTAGGAGGTAGACTACCCCTTCCGTGTTGCAGTTGAAAAAATGATTAATATGAAAAACCTTATCACAGTTACCCGAGAACACCTTCGTCCTTTTCATATATTCACAGGTGACACACTTGCCACAGGGAAAGTTACCACTGAGTATATGTTTTTTTAACCAACCCCCTTGTTGTAACGTCGGTTTGAATTGGCTTCTAACCAGGTTGTCTTTTAAATTCATGGCCCTTTTTGCCGTTAGACTGGGATAGCTTCCTACCTCCTCAGCGATGCTCTCATCTCTGAGCAAGATAGGCCAATGTTTTTGTAGAATGGACCTAATAGATTGCCAATGGCAATTATAGGTAGTAGTAAGACGTATCACTGAGTCTGTCTTTTTAGGCTTCTTGAACAGAAGGTCATCCCTATTGATTTGTCTAGCAAAGGCAAGAGCCTTATGAACTTTTTGTTTGGAATAGCCACGTTTAAAAAATCTGTCCTGCATCATTACTGCATGCATGTCAAATCTTTCTTTGGATGAACAATTCCGCCTTAAGCGAAGAAATTATCCTTTTGGGATTCCATCGATCAAATGTCGTGGGTGGTGACTACTTGCCAAAAGCAAGCTATTAGTAGCAGTTGCTTTACGGAAGTTCTCAGTGACCAAATAATTATTAAGGTTTCTTACTTTTATATCCAAAAAGTCAATTTCAGAACTGCTATAGTGCATAGTGAGTCGTATATTAGACTCATTGTTATTCAAAATTTTAACAAAATTCAAAAGCTCAGCACTATCACCTTCCCATATGAGAAACACGTCATCCACATATCTCAACCAAAAATTAACATGTTTCATAAACAAATCATTCTGGTATACTGTATCCATTTCCCATTTACCAAGATATAAACAGGCATACGTGGGGGCACATGTGGCCCCCATGGCAGTCCCCCTCAACTTATTTGTGTGTGTGTGTATATATATATATATATATATATATATATATATATATATATATAGCGTGACATGGTTAAAATAAAATCTGTCTTAAAAATAATTTGAAATCATGGGAGTAATTTTAAACATAAAGGCAATTGCTTTTTATTCTTTTTTAACTTACAATCATGTATTCACCTGTAGCATACAGCGAAGCCACAATTAATTTCCTATCAATCCAAGCCAGCCAATTAGCCATTTGGCAGTACACGTTCCTACGTATATGAATGTGTGATGCTATAATTGGTCACATACATGTTACATGTTTTTGACCGAAGGCCTTGCATTGTGGCATACAGAGAAGCCATCAGTCCAAGGCATCCAATTAGCCATTTAGCATCACACATACATGAATGTGCGATGCTATAATAGCTCATATACATTTTACATGTATGTAAGTCAAGGTCTTTGTCTGTGGCCTGCAGAGAATCCACAGTGAAACACCCATCACTCCAAGTCAGCCATATAGCAATTTAAAATCACACATACATGGAGGCCCTCGGAGTGATAAATACTTTTTTCACTCTCCCTTGACTCTCTGCAGCCAGAGGAAACTGAGGTATCTCACAATAACACTGCGGCTGTCAGATTTGTTTTCCCCAGCTTTTCAATGGTTAAACCGATTACAACCCCCTGAGTGGCCATTATTTGTGCCATCCCAACTAAACTATGCTCACCCTTTTTTCACTCCCTGGACTCATTCTGGCCAAGGGAAGCAGGGCAAACTCACAGAAACACTGCTGCTGTCAGATTTGGTTTCACCAGCTTGTCAAGGGTTAAACTGATTCCTATTCCCATTCCTTGGACTCATTTTGGCTAACGGAGGAACGGGAAATCACTAAAGCACTGCTGCTGTCACATTTGGTTTCCCCACAAATATGATTTCCCCTGAAATATGGTTTCACAAGGGTTAAACAGACTCAGTTCTGCTTTCCCCCGGGTGCCCTACACCCCTGCCATCCCTAATAGAGTATCCTCACTGTTTTCTCTCTCCATGGACTCTCTCTGTCCAGGGAAAACAGGGATCTCACTGTAACAATGCTGCTGTCAGATTTGGTTTCCCCAGCTTGTCAAGGGTTAAACTGATTCCTACCCGCTTTTACTCACTGTACATCACTCGTGCCATCCCAGCTAAACTGTTCTCACTCAGAGTCCATTCCTTGGACTCATTTTGGCTAAGGGAGGAACGGGAAATTATTAACCCCTTAACGATGCATGTCGTACAGGGTACGTCTTACACAAACTGGTCTTTAAAGACCAGAGACGTACCCTGTACGTCGTTAAGGGTTTCAAGCGGCTGGAAGCGATCCTGATCGCTTCCAGTCGCTTTCAAGGTATTGTAGTGATGCCTCGATATTGAGGCATCACTGCAATACCTTTTTAGGCACACCAATGCAGAGAGAGCCACTCTGTGGCCCTCCCTGCATCTGCCAGTGGTGGTGCCAATCGTTGGTGGGTGGGAGCCATTGAAGGGAGGTGGGTGGGCGGCTCATCACTTGGTGAAGTTCCTTCCGGCTAGTCTCTGTGCCGGGTATGTGCGGGAGCGCATGCTGACGGTGAGGGGCGGGTGCGCGCGCGCACCCGCAATCTAAATCAGACAGTTGCTGGGGGTTTTTTTTGGTAAGAGAGGGTGGTGGCCGTAGGTGCAGAGGAGCAGTGATCTGGGGGTGATCTGAAAAAGATCTGGGAGGGGGAGGGTGTAGGTTATGGAGGGGGGCAGCTACACTACAGAAAAAGTTAGGTTTATAAAAATTAAAAAAGTTATGCAAAGTGGGTACTGGCAGACAGCTGCCAGAACCCAAAATGGTGGCTAATAGTTAGTGGGGGGAGGGTTAGAGAGCTCATTGGGGGGGGGATCAGGCAGGTTGGGGGCCAAGGGGGGATCCTACACAGCAGAATATTATATATTTTTTTTTAATAATTAATAAAAACAAAATAAAACTTTTATTTTAGTACTGGCAGACTTTCTGCCAGTACTTAAGATGGCGGGGACAATTGTGGGGTGGAGGAGGGAAGAGAGCTGTTTGGGAGGGATCAGGGGGTGGGATGTGTCAGGTGGGAGACTGATTTCTACACTAAAGCTAAAATTAACCCTTCAAGCTCCCTACAAGCTACCTAATTAACCCTGTCACTGCTGGGCATAATACAAGTTTGGTGCGCAGCAGCATTTAGCGGCCTTCTAATTACCAAAAAGCAATGCCAAAGCCATATATGTCTGCTATTTCTGAACAAAGGGGATCCCAGAGAAGCATTTCAACCATTTGTGCCATAATTGCACAAGCTGTTTGTAAATAATTCCAGTGAGAAACCCAAAGTTAGTGAAAAAGTGAATTTTTTTTTTAATTTGATCGCATTTGGCGGTGAAATGGCGGCATGAAATATATCAAAATTGGCCTAGATCAATACTTTGGGATGTCTACTAAAAAAAAATATATAGATGTCAAGGGATATTCAGGGATTCCAGACAGTTATCAGTGTTCCAATGTAACTAGCGCTAATTTTGAAAAAAAAAAATGGTTTGGAAATAGCGAAGTGCTACTTGTACTTATTACCCTATAACTTGCATAAAAAGCAAAGAACATGTAAACATTGGGTATTTCTAAACTCAGGACAAAATTTAGAAACTATTTAGCATGGGTGTTTTTTGGAGGTTGTAGATGTGCAAAAGATTTTGGGGTTCAAAGTTAGAAAAAGTGTGTTTTTTTCCATTTTTTCATCATATTTTATAAAATTTTTTATGATAAATTATAAGATATGATGAAAATAATGGTATCTTTAGAAAGTCCATTTAATGGCGAGAAAAACGGTATATAATATGTGTGTGTACATTAAATGACTAAGAGAAAAATTGCAGCTAAACACAAACACAGAGGAAATGTAAAAATAGCCCTGGTCCTTAAGGGAAAGAAATTGAAAAATGGACTTGGTCCTTAAGGGGTTAAAGCACTGCTGCTGTCACATTTGGTTTCCCCACAAATATGATTTCCCCTGAAATATGGTTTCACAGGGGTTAAACAGACTCAGATCCTCTATAGTATTCTCACTGTTTTCGCTCTCCCTGGACACTTCTTCACTGTAACACTGCTGCTGTCAGATTTTTTTTGACCAGCTTGTCAAGGGTTAAAATCATTCATATGGTTTCCACACAAATATGGTTCTGCAAGGGTTAAAATGATTATTACACATTTTTACTGAGTGCCCTATAGCCTTGCCAGCCTAAATAGAGTATCCTCAAAGTTTTCGCTCTATGGCCAGAGGAAACTAATATCTCATAATAATACTGTTGCTCCTGAAATATGTTTAATACTGGTCAAGATCCACAGCCATTTCTGAATTTATTAAAAATTAAAAATTAGCTTATAATATTTTACTTTATTCACTATAGGAGAGCCCTCATATATCTGAAGTGACAATTTTTTCATTGTTCCTTCGTATTGATACATGGAAAATTTGAATTTACATTTTCACCGTTATGAATAAATTCTGCTTTTAAAAAGGTTTGTTGCAGCAGTACAGTGATACAATGAAAGCTGGTAGGCATCAGTTTAACCCTTGATGAGCTGGGGAAGACAAGTCTGACAGCAGCAGTGTAACAGTGAGATACCTGTTTTCCCCTGGACGGAGATAGAGTCCAGGGAGAGTGAAAACAGTGAGAATACTGTATTAGGGATGGCAGGGGTATAGGGCACCCGGTGAAAGCGCATCTGAGTCTGTTTAACCCTTGTGAAACCATATTTCAGGGGAAACCATATTTGTGGGGAAACCAAATCTTACAGCAGCAGTGCTTTAGTGAGTTCCCGGTCCTCCCTTAGCCAAAATGAGTCCAAGGAATGGGTGACAAAAGTTTAGCTGAGATAGCATGAGTGATGGGCATTCAGTGAAAGTGGGTAGGGGTCAGTTTAACCCTTGACAAACTGGGGAAACAAAATCTGGCAGCAGCAGTGTTTCTGTGAGTTTCCCCTGCTTCCCTTGGTCAAAATGAGTCCAGGGAGTGAACAAAGGGTGAGCATAATTTAGTATTTATCACTCCGAGGGCCTCCATGTATGTGTGATTTTAAATTGCTATATGGCTGACTTGGAGTGATTGGTGTTTCACTGTGGATTCTCTGCAGGCCACAGACCAAGACCTTCACTTACATACATGTAAAATGTATATGAGCTATTATAGCATCGCACATTCATGTATGTGTGATGCTAAATGGCTAATTGGATGCCTTGGACTGATTTCTTCTCTGTATGCCACAATGCAAGGCCTTCGGTCAAAAACATGTAACATGTATGTGACCAATTATAGCATCACACATTCATATACGTAGGAACGTGTACTGCCAAATGGCTAATTGGCTGGCTTGGATTGATAGGAAATTAATTGTGGCTTCGCTGTATGCTACAGGTGAATACATGATTGTAAGTTAAAAAGAATAAAAAGCAATTGCCTTAATGCTTAAAATTATTCCCATGATTTCAAATTATTTTTAATACAGATTTTATTTTAACCCTGTCACGCTATATATATAAATATACACACACAAAAATAAGCTTAAGGAGTATGTATGTATATATATATATATATATATATATATATATATATGTGTGTGTGTATATATATATATGTGTGTGTGTGTATATATATATATATATATATATATATATATATATGTGTGTGTGTGAGTGTATGTATATATATGTGTGTGTGTATATATATATATATATATATATATGTAAAAATATAATATATCAGCACTTCATTTAAAATATTGTCTCCCAAAAATAAAAGGATAATGGGGAAACTCCCCAATAACACACCCTCTACCTGTGCACGGAGAGTTAAACAATTGACCAAGTAAAAAAACAGATATCAAGCTTCCCCAAAAGACACAGGCAGACAAGACATATAATTGTTATCAATTTATCAGCGATCAAAATATAGCATAAAAAAGTGTACAAATATATAAATTATATGTGGCAACAAAAGAATCTATCAGAACAGAGAGTCCCATATTATATAGAGAGTCATGTAAAGTTAACCCTTATAGAGGCCTCTATTCCAGGGTGTTAATTAGAAACTTGATCCTGGTATACATATTGAAACATTGAATGTTCCATAAATAGGTCTCCAAGAGTAAACATCCTGCAATTCATTATAAGCAACATCTTATGCAGGCAAAGTTGAAATTAGACAGGTATATTGAGCAGTCCCGCTGTATCACAACAGCACAGCTTATAGCGGCATCTCTGGAAATTTACCCAAGATGGACTTAGGAAAAAGCATACCTGCTCCTTGTATTCCTTCTGTCTCAGATGTAACAAGTGTTTAAGGCACTTAGTGGTGAATTCCACGCCTTACTTGTCAGCAGGACGCTGCTGTACTTGCTCCTTACGACTCCATTGTATATTAGGGCTTCAGCTTTCAAGCGGCAGGGATCAGCTGTTACCCCACCGGCATTCAACAACAGCTACGCGCGTTTCACCCACAAAACATCGGGCTTCTTCCAAATGAGTTTGTAATGACTTGCAGTCCTGTGTTCACTTAAGTCTGTCTGGAAACTCCTCCTTTTTCCTTTACTTTAGAGGGGTCTATGACCACAACAACATCTCCACATCTAAGCAGGGGCAAACCAAAGAGATTGCATCTGACTACCACAAATCTTTGTTGGAAGGTAAGTCTCTGGTTAAAAGTAACTTGGCTGTCATAGGGTATACTTGTGGGATGCCTCTATCCTCCACTGCATTAAGACACTGTGCTGTAGAGAAGGCTCAAGCTTGGTCAATAAGAGATCGCACTACACTACACTGAAGAGCTAGGTGGTGCAACAGACTTGTAAAATGGTTATCTAATTTTTTAGCTATGGCTTCAAGCAAAGTCTGTACACTGAGCTCCATCTCTGCAGCCGAAGGTATAAGTTTAACTGTTTACAGGTAGTCTTCTCTCAAACTAATCTGAAGGGTGCTGGGCTATGAAAGTGAGCTGTGATATCCAGAGCAATGTTGGCTCTTAAATTACCTGTTGCCAGGGTGGGGGGTGTTGGAGCCCTCACAAACACAGCCACCGCAGGTCCCAAAGGCCCAGATTTCCACAGTAAGGTTACTCACAAGATAGGTAGCAATCGCTTTTTGCCATCATATTTTGCACTTTCAATCTTAGATGAAAGGAAGGAAGAATGATATTTGTTGGCTTATCAGTGCCTATATGTTGATGTAGGAAATGCTGCAAACCATGAAAGCTGCCTGGACATGATCCCCCACCCTGTGCCAACTTTTTATGTAACAGAACAGAAAGGGCCGAAATCTGGCCTTTTATAGAACTAGACAAAACCCACGATCAGCACACTGGGACTGGTAAACCTTTCACACCTTATGATAAATACACCTGGTAACAGGTTTATGCACCTGGACATGAGTATCAATCACAGACTCAGAGAAACCCCTATGAGCCAGAAGTAACCATTCATTCTCCATGAAGTCAGCCTCAGAGAATCTAGATTTTGATAAAAGAATGGACCTTGAGCTAGAAGGTCTACTCTCTGAGGAAGACGCCAAGGAGGAGCAGATGATATCTATATAGGATCTGAAAACTAAGTCCTGTGTGGCTACGCAGGAGCTATTAAAATTGCTGACACCCCCTCTTGCTTGATCCTCGCTATGACTCAAGGAAGAAGAACTATTGGAGGGAAAATATAAATCATACGGTAATCCCAAGGAACTGCCAAATTATCTACCACCTGATCGTGGGGATTCCTTGATTGAGATCCGTACCTGGGAAGCTTAAAATTTAGATGAGATGCCATGAGATATATCTCTGGACGATCACATTTAGAGTTAATCTGATTGAATATCTCCTTATTAAGAGACCATTCATCTGAGTGAAGAACTTGTCAACTTAGATATTCTGCTTCCCAGTTCTCCACTCCCAGAATTTGAATTGTGGAGATGAGACATTGGTGACTATCTGCCCAAGTCAAAATGCGAGATACCTCCTTCATCGCTAGAGAACTGCGTTTCCCTCCTTCGTTGGTTGACATACTCCACCGCTGTGAGGTCTTACTGAAATCAGATCAAACAGACAGAACTCAGATTGGGCCACGTTAAAAGTTGAAGATAGCCCTGAGCTCCAGAATGTTTATCTGAAGAGACATCTCCTGAGGGGACCAAACCCCTTGAGCTTTCCTGGAGCCCCAAACAGCTCCCCAACCGGAGAGACTTCCAAAGTTATAATCTCCCAGGATGGATGAAAGAAGTTTATTCCCCGCTCTGCCAGCTCAGTTTCCAGCCACCAAGACAGAGATTCCCTGGAGGCAGGAATTCAGATTTACTACCTGAGACAAATCTGAGTGATCTACATTCCATTGCTTTAGCATATACAACTGTAAAGGTCACAAATGAGAGCGAGCAAATGGCATATCGTCCGATGCCGCCACCATAAGCCCCACTACCTCCATGCACTGACCTACTGAAGGATGAGGGGTAGATTGTAGGCAACGCTGATCCTTAAGAAAGATCCTAATAGCCACCAAATCTATAATCACTCCCAGGAAGCTTACTCGTGTCTGCGGAACAAGAAAACTCTTTTCTAGATTTACTTTCCAATAATGACTCTGTAGATACCAAAGTTACCTCGCTGTGTGAAAGACTGCTTATAGAGAAGATGGAGCTGAAACCAAGATATCGTCCAAATAAGGGGCCACAACAATGCCTTGAAGTTTGACCAAGGCCAAAAGAGCTCCAAACACCTTTGTGAAAAACCCTTGGAGCTGCAGCCAAGCCAAAAGGAAGAGCAGCGAACTGAAAATGTTTGTCCATAAAAGCGAATCTGAGATACTGATGATGATCTCAATGGATTGGAATGTGAAGATATACATCCTTCAAATCCACCGTAGTCATAAATTGAGTCCGGAGTATAAGCAGGATGATAGATCTGATTGTTTCCATCTTGAAGGAGGGTACCCTCAGAAACTTGTTTAGACTTTTTAAATCTAGAATAGGATAAAAGGTTTGGGACAACAAAGAGTTTTGAATAAAACCCTTTGCCCCTTTCTCCCGGAGGAATTGGAACTATATACCCCATATTTTGAAGGTCTCAAACACATTGAAGAAAAGCCACCCTTTTTGTTTGCCTTCCTGAGACATGGGATAACAGAAACCTGCCTCTTGAAGTTCAAGACTGAAAGCCAATGTAACCCTGGGAAACAATTTCCTGCACCCAAAGATCCTGGATAGACTGACCCCAGACCCCTTGAAACAGGCGTATTCTGCCCCAACCATAGAAAACAGTGGATTGGGGCCTGCCCCTTCATGCAGACTTAGAGTTCTTAGAGGACTTTTTGGATTGTTTATTATTGTTCCATATTGGGTTCAGCTTCCAAGTACCCCTGGGGGGTTCCAGTTTACTTGAGCAAGACTTTCTCTCTGGTTTATTTTGGTGAAAGGAACAAAAATGACCCATTGACCGTCCTTTTGGCCTTGATTACTTATACTGAGGAAGGAAAGCTCCCTTACCACCAGTGACCATGGATATAATGGAATCCAAACCCAGACCAAATAAGCACTTTCCTTTGAAAGCCAAGAAAAATAATCTGGACTTTGAGACCATATCCGCTGACCAGGATTTCAGCCAAAGCCACCTTCTGACTAATACAGCCAAACCTGTATTTTTGGCCTTAATGCAGACAATCCAAACAATAGCATCACAGATTTACAAACTTAGCTGTCTTAAGGGCCTGGATGCGATCTTGAATCTCTTCTAAGGGAGATTTAACAGAAACAAAATCAGCTAAAGAATCACCCCAAAAAGTTACAGCACCCACCCCAGCAGCAATACTAACACCTGGTTAAAAAGAAGACCCCCTTGAATGAAAACCATCTGCAGATATCTTTCAAGCTTTCTATCCATCTGGTCTTTAAAGGAAGTACTATCCTAGGGGTGTCATGAGATGCAGGACACAGCATAGAAGGTACAACACTATTTTATTGCAGAGCATAGAAGTATAAAGCTTGCACAACACATCTAACTTAGTAACTGTGACATAAATAATAACGGCTATAAGCCATGCTCCCATCCAGTGACGTCACCTCCCACTCTCATCACATCTTCCCCTTTTTAAAGGACAAAGCATAATTGTTTTTTTTAAGAGTACATCAAATAAGAAGGTATACAAGAAGCATACAAAAAAAAGTTAAAGAAAATATATATGAACGACAAGAAATACAATCCTGACTTGAACATCGGGGTAGACTACCCTAGACCACAGTGACCATGGGATTATTCTGCCCATTCTTCCAGTCACTGCTCTAACTAGTGCTAATCCCGATATCGGGCTGGAAGTTTCACTTGTCATTTTACATGAACTGTCCTCTGATACAGAAGAAGGTGATTGAGAGACTGCTGGAAGCAAAAAAAGTATCCCAGCTGTGATCTTGCTGAGGGTAAGGCACCCCTCTTAAAACAGGGGATCCCACGGGCAGTGGGTCTGAGGCATCCAGTCCCAAACTCTCAGGTACTGGCTGAAGATGTGTTCTATTTCGACATGTGACTGTCCCTCCATCAGTAAGGACTACATAAGACCTTGGTTCTGGAGAGTGTCCAATTACTGTAGTAGGCATCTTCCATTTCTTCTCATCATCCAGTTTAACTCTGACACTTTGCCCCACATTCAGCTCCTGCAAGGGCCTTACAGAGTGTTTTCTGTTGTAGAAGAATCAATAACCCCTTTTAGCCTCTTCATCCCTCCTAAGGACCTCGTCCAGAGGAACAGAACTGGTTGGCTGGAAGACACCCACAGAGGGTAAAGTGGTGCAAATCTGACGTCCTAGCATCAGCTGAGCCAGGCTAAAACCTGTGGCTTCGTCCTATAGGCCAAGAGAGCTAGGTACGGCTCAGATTGCTTCAAAATGAAGTTTGTTGTTTGAACTGCCCTTTCAACCATTTCATTGGTCTGCGGGTAATGTGGAATTGACGTAGAATGGACAAAATCATATTCACTGCTGAAAGAACTGAACTCCATGGAAGCAAACTGCATTCCGTTATCACTCATTAACTCCATTGGTATGCCCCACCGGGCGAACAAGCTCTTGAGACGAGTGATAAAGGCTTGACTGGTGATCTCATTCAAGGGTGCAATCTCCAAATACCTGGAATAGTAGTCCATCATGACTAGGTACTTTTTCCAGTGCAGTTCGCACAAATCAGCAGCTATTTTTTGCCATGGCCCTGCAGGCAGATGTAATGCCTAATGAAGCAAGAGCAAAGGATCACAACTGCAGACTTATGAACAGATGAAAATGTATCACTTTGTTAAACAGGCTATTAATAAGCATAGACTGTATGGCCAAAAGTGAATAAAGTTAATATATTGTATGATGGAGAAATGATCTCAGTGTCTTTCTCTGTTATAAAGTTGTTAATAACAGAAAGCAGTGCAAAACTTTAGCTTGACAACTTCTGAGTGAATCAGGGGAGAAAAGTATAGGAAGTCCCAAATGTTGGAGTTAACACTTAATGAGTTATATACTTATATAATATATAGAGTTCCAGATAACTCTTTATAAGTGTTGATAAGAAAGTCTAATTAAAACACAGATACTGCGTGAAAGTTGTGGCTCAGACGATCCGTAAAGGAAAGTTAGTAGGCTATCAGATCAAGTGTTATTAGGCAGAATTTCCCTTTAGTAGTTTAAGCCCAACATTGCTGAAGTTTGCAGCTGACAGTTGTAACCGCGATAGTGCCGTACTGAGGATGATGGGAGGAGCCGAGATAATGAGTGACAGCGGCACAAGCGGCTAGAGATTTCCGAAGTATCGGAGGAAAAGGAACAAACAGTTCATTCTGTAGGCTGTTAATGAGCAGAAGGAGTCAGGCGCGACTCGCGAGAATTTTTTTGCGTCCGTTGATGCAAGTTCGTCATTTCCGACATTGTAGTTGACGGTGAGTCTTTACACAGGGTTGCGTCGTTAGTGATGCAAGTGTGTCATTTCCGGATGTTGTTGGCGCCAAAAAAAATTTCAGTTACATTGTGCGTCACACTTGGCGCCAAATTTTTCATTAATTTATTACCCCATTGCTATTTGCCTCTTGCCTTTTTCTATGTCAGAGGGCTATGCTATTTGCATTTTTACCCATTCCTGAAACTGTCATATAAGGAAATTGATCATTTTGCTTTATATGTTGTTTTTTCTTTTACATTTTGCAAGATGTCTCAATCTGATCCTGTCTCAGAAGTATCTGTTGGAACTTTGCTGCCTGACATCGGTTCTACCAAAGCTAAGTGCATTTGTTGTAAGATTGCGGAAATTATATCTCGGAATGTAATTTGTAATAGTTGTCATGATAAACTTTTACATGCAGAGAATGTATCCATCAGTAATAGTACATTGCCAGTTGCAGTTCCTTCAACTTCTAATGTACATGATATACCTATGAATTTTAAAGAATTTGTTACTGATTCTATTCAGAAGGCTTTGTCTGCATTTCCGCCTTCTAATAAACATAAAAGGTCTTTTAAAACTTCTCATAAAGTTGATTTATCCTCCTCTGATGAGGATCTATCTGATTCAGAAGATCCTTCCTCAGATATTGACACTGACAAATCTACTTATTTGTTTAAAATAGAGTATATTCGTTCTTTGTTAAAAGAAGTGTTAATTACTTTGGATATTGAGGAAGCTAGTCCTCTTGACATTAAGACTAGTAAATGTTTAAATGCTGTTTTTAAACCTCCTGTAGTTACTCCAGAGGATTTTCCTATTCCTGTTGCTATTTCTGATATGATTTCTAAGGAATGGAATAAGCCAGGTACTCCTTTTATTCCTTCTTCAAGGTTTAAAAAATTGTATCCTTTACCAGCAATTTCAAGAGAGTTTTGGGAAAAGATCCCCAAAGTTGATGGGGCTATTTCTACTCTTGCTAAACATACCACTATTCCTATGGAAGATAGTACTTCTTTTAAAGAGCCTTTATATAGGAAACTTGAATCCTATCTAAGGAAAGCCTATTTATATTCAGGTCATCTTCTCAGGCCTGCAATATCTTTGGCTGATGTTGCGGCTGCATCAACTTTTTGGTTGGAGAATTTAGCGCAACAAGAATTGGTTTCTGACATTTCTAGCATTGTTCGCTTACTGCAACATGCTAATCATTTTATTTGTGATGCCATTTTTGATTATATCAAAATCGATGTTAGATCCATGTCTTTAGCTATTTTAGCTAGAAGAGCTTTATGGCTTAAATCTTGGAATACTGCTATGACATCTAAGTCTAGATTATTATCTCTTTCTTTCCAAGGTAATAATTTATTTGGTTCTCAGTTGGATTCTATTATTTCAACTGTTACTGGAGGAAAGGGGTTTTTCTGCCTCAGGATAAAAAAACCTAAGAGTAAATCTAAGGCTTCTAACGGTTTTCGTTCCTTTCGTCAAAATAAGGAACAAAAATCTAATCCTTCCCCCAAGGAATCTGTTTCCAATTGGAAGCCTTCCTCAAATTGGAATAAATCCAAGCCTTTTAAAAAACCAAAGTCAGCCCCTAAGTCCGCATGAAGGTGCGGCCCTCATTCCAGCTCAGCTGGTAGGGGGCAGATTAAGGTTTTTCAAGGATATTTGGATAAATTCTGTCCAAAATCAATGGATTCAGAGCATTGTCTCTCACGGGTATCGAATAGGATTCAGAGTAAGATTTTTTCACTCACGTTTTCCAGCAAATCCAGTAAAGGCTCAGGCTTTCCTGAAGTGTGTTTCAGACCTGGAGTCTTCAGGGGTAATCATGCCGGTTCCTTTTCAGGAACAAGGTCTGGGGTTTTATTCAAATCTATTCATTGTCCCAAAGAAGGAAAATTCATTCAGACCAGTTCTGGATCTGAAAATTTTGAATCGTTATGTAAGAGTACCAACTTTCAAGATGGTGACTATAAGGACTATTCTGCCTTTTGTTCAGCAAGGACATTATATGTCTACAATAGACTTGCAGGATGCATACCTTCATATTCCGATTCAACCAGAACATTATCAGTTCCTGAGATTCTCTTTTCTAGACAAGCATTACCAATTTATTGCTCTTCCATTTAGCCTAGCAACAGCTCCAAGAATCTTTTCAAAGGTACTAGGTGCCCTACTCTCTGTAATCAGAGAGCAGGGTATTGCAGAGTTTCCTTATTTGGACAATATCTTGGTACTAGCTCAGTCTTTACATTCTGCAGAATCTCACACAAATCAACTAGTGTTGTTTCTTCAAAAACATGTTTGGAGGATCAATTTACCAAAAAGCTTCTTGATTCCTCAGACAAGGGTCACCTTTTTAGGTTTCCAGATAGATTCAGTGTCCATGACTCTGTCTCTAACAGACAAGAGACGTTTGAAATTGGTTGCAGCCTGTCGGCACCTTCAGTCTCAGTCATTCCCTTCAGTGGCTATGTGCATGGAAGTTTTAGGCCTCATGACTGCAGCATCGGACGCGATTCCTTTTGCTAGTTTTCATATGAGACCTCTCCAGCTTTGTATGCTGAATCAATGGTGCAGGGATTATACAAAGATATCACAGTTAATATCCTTAAATCCCAATGTTCGACACTTTCTGACGTGGTGGTTAAATCACTAGCGTTTAGTTCAAGGGGCTTCCTTTGTTCGACCAACCTGGACTGTGTTCACTACAGACGCAAGTCTTTCAGGTTGGGGAGCTGTTTGGGGATCTCTGACAGCACAAGGGGTTTGGAAATCTCAAGAGGTGAGATTACCAATCAATATTTTAGAACTCCGTGCAATTCTCAGAGCTCTTCAGTTTTGGCCTCTGTTGAAGAGAGAACTGTTCATTTGCTTTCAGACAGACAATATCATAACTGTGGCATATGTCAATCATCAGAGTGGGACTCACAGTCCTCAAGCTATGAAAGAAGTATCTTGGATACTTGCTTGGGCAGAATCCAGCCCCTGTCTAATCTCTGTGGTGCATATCCCAGGTGTAGACAATTGGGGGGCGGATTATCTCAGCCGTCAGACTTTACATCCAGGAGAGTGGTCTCTCCATCCAGATGTGTTTTCTCAGATTGTTCAGATGTGGGGTCTTCCAGAGATAGATCTCATGGCCTTTCATCTAAACAAGAAACTTCCCAGATACCTGTCCAGGTCCAGGGATGTTCAGGCGGAAGCAGTGGATGCGCTCACACTTCCTTGGTGTTATCATCCTGCTTATATTTTCCTGCCTTTAGTTCTTCCAAGAGTGATATCCAAAATCATCATGGAACAATTGTTTGTGTTGCTGGTGGCTCCAGCATGGCCACTCAGGTTTTGGTATGCAGATCTTGTTTGGATGTCCAGTTGCAAACCTTGGCCACCGTTAAGGCCGGACCTACTGTCTCAAGGTCCGTTTTTCCATCAGGATCTCAAATCATTAAATTTGAAGGTATGGAAATTGAACGCTTAGTACTAAGTCATAGAGGTTTCTCTGACTCAGTGATTAATACTATGTTACAAGCTCGTAAATCTGTCTCTAGAAAGATTTATTATCGAGTTTGGAAGACCTACATTTCATGGTGTTCTTCTCATAAATTCTCTTGGCATTCTTTTAGAATCCCTAGAATTTTACAGTTTCTTCAGGATGGTTTGGATAAGGGTTTGTCTGCAAGTTCCTTGAAGGGACAAATCTATGCTCTTTCTGTTTTATTTCACAGAAAGATTGCTAAACTTCCTGATATTCACTGATTTGTACAGACTTTAGTTCGTATTAAGCCCGTCATTAAATCAATTTCTCCTCCTTGGAGTCTTAGGCCTAGATTTGGAGTTCGGCGGTAGCCGTCAAAACCAGCGTTAGAGGCTCCTAACGCTGGTTTTGGCCGCACGCTGGTATTTGGAGTCAGTGATTAAAGGGTCTAACGCTCACTTTTCAGCCGCGACTTTTCCATACCGCAGATCCCCCTACGCCATTTGCGTATCCTATCTTTTCAATGGGATCTTCCTAACGCCGGTATTTAGAGTCGTTTCTGAAGTGAGCGTTAGAGCTCTAACGACAAGATTCCAGCCGCCTGAAAATAGCAGGAGTTAAGAGCTTTCTGGCTAACGCCGGTTTATAAAGCTCTTAACTACTGTACCCTAAAGTACACTAACACCCATAAACTACCTATGTACCCCTAAACCGAGGTCCCCCCACATCGCCGCCACTTGATTAAATTTTTTAACCCCTAATCTGCCGACCGCCACCTACGTTATACTTATGTACCCCTAATCTGCTGCCCCTAACCCCGCCGACCCCTATATTATATTTCTTAACCCCTAACTTGCCCCCCACAACGTCGCCGCAAGCTACTTAAAATAATTAACCCCTAATCTTCCGACCGCAAATCGCCGCCACCTACGTTATCCCTATGTACCCCTAATCTGATACCCCTAACCCCGCCGACCCCTATATTATATTTCTTAACCCCTAACTTGCCCCCCACAACGTCGCCGCAAGCTACTTAAAATAATTAACCCCTAATCTTCCGACCGCAAATCGCCGCCACCTACGTTATCCCTATGTACCCCTAATCTGATACCCCTAACATCGCCGACCCCTATATTATATTTATTAACCCCTAATCTGCCCCCCTCAACGTCGCCGACACCTAACTTCAATTATTAACCCCTAATCTGCCGATCGGAGCTCACCGCTATTCTAATAAATGTATTAACCCCTAAAGCTAAGTCTAACCCTAACACTAACACCCCCCTAAGTTAAATATAAGTTTTATCTAACGAAATTAATTAACTCTTATTAAATAACTTATTCCTATTTAAAGCTAAATACTTACCTGTAAAATAAATCCTAATATAGCTACAATATAAATTATAATTATATTATAGCTATTTTAGGATTAATATTTATTTTACAGGCAACTTTGTAATTATTTTAACCAGGTACAATAGCTATTAAATAGTTAAGAACTATTTAATAGTTACCTAGTTAAAATAATAACAAATTTACCTGTAAAATAAATCCTAACCTAAGTTATAATTAAACCTAACACTACCCTATCAATAAAATAATTAAATAAACTACCTACAATTACCTACAATTAACCTAACACTACACTATCAATAAATTAATTAAACACAATTGCTACAAATAAATACAATTAAATAAACTAGCTAAAGTACAAAAAATAAAAAAGAACTAAGTTACAGAAAATAAAAAAATATTTACAAACATAATAAAAATATTACAACAATTTTAAACTAATTACACCTACTCTAAGCCCCCTAATAAAATAACAAAGCCCCCCAAAATAAAAAATTCCCTACCCTATTCTAAATTAAAAAAGTTACAAGCTCTTTTACCTTACCAGCCCTGAACAGGGCCCTTTGCGGGGCATGCCCCAAGAAATACAGCTCTTTTGCCTGTAAAACAAAACATACCATACCCCCCCCAACATTACAACCCACCACCCACATACCCCTAATCTAACCCAAACCCCCCTTAAAGAAACCTAACACTAAGCCCCTGAAGATCTTCCTACCTTGTCTTCACCATCCAGGTATCACCGATCCGTCCTGGCTCCAAGATCTTCATCCAACCCAAGCGGGGGTTGGCGATCCATAATCCGGTGCTCCAAAGTCTTCCTCCTATCCGGCAAGAAGAGGACATCCGGACCGGCAAACATCTTCTCCAAGCGGCATCTTCGATCTTCTTCCATCCGGTGCGGAGCGGGTCCATCTTGAAGCAGGCAACGCGGATCCATCCTCTTCTTCCGATGTCTCCCGACTAATGACGGTTCCTTTAAGGGACGTCATCCAAGATGGCGTCCCTCGAATTCCGATTGGCTGATAGGATTCTATCAGCCAATCGGAATTAAGGTAGGAATTTTCTGATTGGCTGATGGAATCAGCCAATCAGAATCAAGTTCAATCCGATTGGCTGATCCAATCAGCCAATCAGATTGAGCTCGCATTCTATTGGCTGTTCCGATCAGCCAATAGAATGCGAGCTCAATCTGATTGGCTGATGGGATCGGCCAATCGGATTGAACTTGATTCTGATTGGCTGATTCCATCAGCCAATCAGAAAATTCCTACCTTAATTCCGATTGGCTGATAGAATCCTATCAGCCAATCGGAATTCGAGGGACGCCATCTTGGATGACGTCCCTTAAAGGAACCGTCATTAGTCGGGAGACATCGGAAGAAGAGGATGGATCCGCGTCGCCTGCTTCAAGATGGACCCGCTCCGCACCGGATGGAAGAAGATCGAAGATGCCGCTTGGAGAAGATGTTTGCCGGTCCGGATGTCCTCTTCTTGCCGGATAGGAGGAAGACTTTGGAGCACCGGATTATGGATCGCCAACCCCCGCTTGGGTTGGATGAAGATCTTGGAGCCAGGACGGATCGGTGATACCTGGATGGTGAAGACAAGGTAGGAAGATCTTCAGGGGCTTAGTGTTAGGTTTATTTAAGGGGGGTTTGGGTTAGATTAGGGGTATGTGGGTGGTGGGTTGTAATGTTGGGGGGGGGTATTGTATGTTTTTTTTTACAGGCAAAAGAGCTGAAATCCTTGGGGCATGCCCCGCAAAGGGCCCTGTTCAGGGCTGGTAAGGTAAAAGAGCTTGTAACTTTTTTAATTTAGAATAGGGTAGGGAATTTTTTATTTTGGGGGGCTTTGTTATTTTATTAGGGGGCTTAGAGTAGGTGTAATTAGTTTAAAATTGTTGTAATATTTTTATTATGTTTGTAAATATTTTTTTATTTTCTGTAACTTAGTTCTTTTTTATTTTTTGTACTTTAGCTAGTTTATTTAATTGTATTTATTTGTAGCAATTGTGTTTAATTAATTTATTGATAGTGTAGTGTTAGGTTAATTGTAGGTAATTGTAGGTAGTTTATTTAATTATTTTATTGATAGGGTAGTGTTAGGTTTAATTATAACTTAGGTTAGGATTTATTTTACAGGTAAATTTGTTATTATTTTAACTAGGTAACTATTAAATAGTTCTTAACTATTTAATAGCTATTGTACCTGGTTAAAATAATTACAAAGTTGCCTGTAAAATAAATATTAATCCTAAAATAGCTATAATATAATTATAATTTATATTGTAGCTATATTAGGATTTATTTTACAGGTAAGTATTTAGCTTTAAATAGGAATAAGTTATTTAATAAGAGTTAATTAATTTCGTTAGATAAAAATTATATTTAACTTAGGGGGGTGTTAGTGTTAGGGTTAGACTTAGCTTTAGGGGTTAATACATTTATTAGAATAGCGGTGAGCTCCGATCGGAAGTTTAGGGGTTAATAATTGAAGGTAGGTGTCGGCGATGTCAGGGAGGGCAGATTAGGGGTTAATACTATTTATGATAGGGTTAGTGAGGCGGATTAAGGGTTAATAACTTTATTATAGTAGCGCTCAGGTCCGCTCGGCAGATTAGGGGTTAATAAGTGTAGGCAGGTGTCGGCGACGTTGTGGGGGGCAGATTAGGGGTTAATAAATATAACATAGGGGTCGGCGATGTTAGGGCAGCAGATTAGGGGTACATAGGGATAACGTAGGTGGCGGCGTTTTACGGAGCGGCAGATTAGGGGTTAAAAGTGTAATGCAGGGGTCAGCGATAGCGAGGGCGGCAGAATAGGGGTTAATAAGTGTAAGGTTAGGGGTGTTTAGACTCGGGGTACATGTTAGGGTGTTAGGTGCAGACGTAGGAAGTGTTTCCCCATAGGAAACAATGGGGCTGCGTTAGGAGCTGAACGCTGCTTTTTTGCAGGTGTTAGGTTTTTTTTCAGCTCAAACAGCCCCATTGTTTCCTATGGGAGAATCGTGCACGAGCACGTTTTTGAGGCCGGCCGCGTCCGTAAGCAACTCTGGTATCGAGAGTTGCATTTGCGGTAAAAATGCTCTACGCTCCTTTTTTGGAGCCTAACGCAGCATTTGTTTTAACTCTCGATACCAGAGTTAAATTTATGGTGCGGCCAGAAAAAAGCCCGCGGAGCGTTAACAGCCCTTTTACCGCCGAACTCCAAATCTAGGCCTTAATTTGGTTTTGAAGGCGTTACAGGCTCCTCCATTTGAGCCTATGAAATCTTTGGACATTAAACTACTTTCTTGGAAAGTGTTGTTCCTTTTGGCCATCTCTTCTGCTAGAAGAGTTTCTGAGCTATCTGCTCTTTCTTTTGAATCTCCTTTTCTGATTTTTCATCAGGATAAGGCGGTTTTGAGGACTTCATTTAAATTTTTACCTAAAGTTGTGAATTCTAACAACATTAGTAGAGAAATTGTTGTCCCTTCCTTGTGTCCTAATCCTAAGAATTCTTTGGAAAGATCCTTACATTCTTTGGATGTGGTGAGAGCTTTGAAATATTATGTTGAAGCTACTAAAGATTTCAGGAAGACTTCTAGTCTATTTGTTATATTTTCTGGTCCTAGGAAAGGTCAGAAGGCTTCTGCTATTTCCTTGACTTCTTGGTTAAAGCTTTTGATCCATCAAGCTTATTTGGAGTCGGGTCAGGCCCCGCCTCAGAGAATTACAGCTCATTCTACTAGATCAGTCTCCACTTCATGGGCTTTTAAGAATGAAGCTTCAGTTGATCAAATTTGCAGAGCAGCAACTTGGTGTTCTTTACATACATTTACTAAATTCTACCGTTTTGATGTATTTTCTTCTTCAGAAGCAGTTTTTGGTAAAAAAAAGTTCTTCAGGCAGCTGTTTCAGTTTGATTCTTCTGCTGATGTTTTAAGTTTTTCTTGTCATTTAAAGAATAAACTTATATTTTGGATTGTGGATTATTTTTTCAGCAGAATATGGTTTTTGTTTATTTTTATCCCTCCCTCTCTAGTGACTCTTGCGTGGAGTTCCACATCTTGGGTATTGATATCCCATATGTCACTAGCTCATGGATTCTTGCCAATTACATGAAAGAAAACATAATTTATGTAAGAATTTACCTGATAAATTCATTTCTTTCATATTGGCAAGAGTCCATGAGGCCCACCCTTTTTTATGGTGGTTATGATTTTTTTGTATAAAGCACAATTATTTCCAAATTCCTTTGTTGATGCTTTTTACTCCTTTCTTTATCACCCCACTACTTGGCTATTCATTAAACTGAATTGTGGGTGTGGTGAGGGGTGTATTTATAGGCATTTTGAGGTTTGGGAAACTTTGCCCCTCCTGGTAGGATTGTATATCCCATACGTCACTAGCTCATGGACTCTTGCCAATATGAAATAAATGAATTTATCAGGTAAATTCTTACATAAATTATGTTTTTCCAACTTTTTGGAAGGTTCTTTTAGGAAAGCAACCTCCTCTTGTTGGAAATTAATTTTCTGATTGAATATCCTGGAAAGCCTGTGCATGACCTTTCCCCAAGAATTCCTTAATTTTGGACAACCCCAGACACAATGCAGTAGGTTAGCCATTAGAAAATTACATCTAGTACATCCATAGACAATGTAAAGTTAATGAAAATATTCATAATTAATGCTCTGTGTCTTCATGATAAATGAATGTTCATACATATAAATCACTGATACAATTAAATAAAAGAGATACCAATGGATCTAATTTCTTAAGGATCTCTACAAATAGTGAAAATATTTATGACCAATGTTCAGTATTTGCATGAAAGAAGCTTAGTGCATATAAATAACACATAACATAGGTATAAATAGACACCAATAGATCTTATCCCTAAAGGATCTCTACATATAGTGAAATTAGCGCTGCGGAATCTGTTGGCGCTCTACAAATAACCGATAATAATAATAATAAAATATTCATGATCAATGTTCAGTATCTGCATGAAAAAAACCTCTGTGCATATAAATTACACATAACATAGGTATAAAAGAGATACTAATAGATCTTATATCTTAAGGATCTCCCCTGTTGTATTAAAATACAGATAAATCCTGGAAACTGCAATAGGAAATAAACATGCAGAGTACAATAAATTAAAGGTATATACCTTGAGGGGTATACACTATAGAATTGTGTACACTAATAGCATACAACATGTAATGTCTTGCATCCACAGGGACAGGAGTTCTGCATATGTAAAAAAAGATATTATTTGTTTAACAGAATAGTGTACAGAAACTGCATGATGCACATTACAGCTATTACATACCAAAGGGTATAACGTGTACAACAGAATATAAAATGCAGACTGACATTAAAAAAAAAAAAACTATCTGTTTACATCCCCTGACAATGATGGGAGTACAAGGCTTAATTGACTTATAAATAAGTATTAATAGCGCAGATAGTTATAATAAATGGTAATGGCATTATATGTTATGTTTAGTACACTATATACTTGCACATATTATAATACATTGGGCACACTGCAGATCATATAAGAATGTGCTATGGTGTACAGCTGCCTAAAAGGTCCCTGTAAAACACTTTCAGAGAGGATGTTATTGATTATAAACCTTAGGATATCAGCACAAGAAATATTGTGCACATTAACCTCAGATAACTGAGTTAAAACTCGAGATTTATGCTTTCGCTTACATACTGCTAGATTACAAGTTTTGCGTTAGAGGCTGTGCGGTGCTAACGAGCAGTTTATGCTCACCGCTCACTTACAGACAGCACTGGTATTACGGATTTTTCCAAACCCGGTGTTAACCGCAAAAAAGTAATGCTCCACATCTCACCTCAATACCAGCGTTGCTTACGTTATCGGTAAGCTGGCTGAACGTGCTCGTGCATGATTTCCCCATAGGAATCAATGGGGGAGAGCCTGCTGAAAAAAAACCTAACACCTGCAAAAAAGCAGCGTAAAGATCCTAACGCAGCCCCATTAATTCCTATGGGGAAACAAAAGTTATGTCTACACCTAACAACACCCTAACATGAACCCTGAGTCTAAACTACCCTAATCTTACACTTATTAACCCCTAATCTGCCGCCCCAGACATCGCCGACACCTACATTATATTATTAACCCCTAATCTGCCGCTCCGGACACCGCCGCCACCTACATTATACTTATGAACCCCTAATCTGCTGCCCCCGACATCGCCGACACCTACATTATATTATTAACCGGTAATCTGCCGCTCCGGACACCGCCGCCACCTACATTATACTTATTAACCCCTAATCTGCCTTCCCCAATGTCGCTGCAACCTACCTACACTTATTAACCCCTAATCTGCCACCCCCAATGTCGCTGCCACTATATTAAAGTTATTAACCCCTAAACCTAAGTCTAACACTAACCCTAACACCCCCCTAACTGAAATATAATTTAAATAAATATAAATAAAGTAACTATCATTAACTAAATTAATCCTTTTTAAAACTAAATACTTACCTATAAAATAAACCCTAAGGTAGCTACAATATAACTAATAGTTACATTGTAGCTAGTTTAGGGTTTATTTTTATTTTACAGGCAAGTTTGTATTTATTTTAACTAGGTACAATAGTTATTAAATAGTTATTAACTGTTTAATAACTACCTAGCTAAAATAAAGACAAAAGTACCTGTAAAATAAAACCTAAACAATTACACCTAACACTACACTATAATTAAATAAATTAACTAAATTCAATAAAATTATCTAAAGTACAAAAACAAGCAAACACTAAATTACAGAAAATAATAAAAAAATTACAAGATTTTTAAACTAATTACACCTAATCTAATCCCCCTAACAAAATAAAAAAGCCCCCCCAAAATAAAAAAAGTCCTACCTTACACTAAATTACAAATAGCCCTTAAAAGGGCCTTTTGCGGGGCATTGCCCCAAAGTAATCAGCTCTTTTACCTGTAAAATAAAATACAAATCCCCCCCAACATTAAAACCCACCACCCACACAACCAACCCTACTCTAAAACCCACCCAATCCCCCCTTAAAAAAACCTAACACTAACCCCCTGAAGATCACCCTACCAGGAGGCGTCTTCATCCAACCGGGCAGAAGTGGTCCTCCAGACGGGCAAAAGTCTTCATCAAAGCCAGGCAGAAGTGGTCCTCCAGACGGGCAGAAGTCTTCATCCAGACGGCATCTTCTATCTTCATCCATCTGGCGCGGAGCGGGTCCATCTTCAAGACATCCAACGCGGAGCATCCTCTTCATCCGGAGTCTTCTTACTAAATGACGGTACCTTTAAGTGACGCCATCCAAGATGGCGTCCCTTCAATTCCGATTGACTAATAGAATTCTATCAGCCAATTGGAATTAAGGTACAAAAAATCCTATTAGCTGATGCAATCAGCCAATAGGATTGAAGTTCAATCCTATTGGCTGATGCAATCAGCCAATAGGATTGAGCTGGCATTCTATTGGCTGTTCCAATCAGCCAATAGAATGCAAGCTCAATCCTATTGGCTGATTGCATCAGCCAATAGGATTTTTTCTACCTTAATTCCGATTGGCTGATAGAATTCTTTTTTATTTTTGGGGGGCTTTTTTATTTTGTTAGGGGGATTAGATTAGGTGTAATTAGTTTAAAAATCTTGTAATTTGTTTATTATTTTCTGTAATTTAGTATTTGTTTGTTTTTGTACTTTAGATAATTTTATTTAATTTAGGGAATTAATTTAATTATAGTGGTAGTGTTAGGGGTAATTGTAACTTAGGTTAGGTTTTATTTTACAGGTAAATTTGTATTTATTTTATCTAGGTAGTTATTAAATAGTTAATAACTATTTAATAACTATTCTACCTAGTTAAAATAAATACTAACTTGCCTGTAAAATAAAAATAAACCCTAAGCTAGCTACAATGTAACTATTAGTTATATTGTAGCTAGCTTAGGGTTTATTTTATAGGTAAGTATTTAGTTTTAAATAGGAATAATTTAGTTAATGATAGTTATTTTATTTATATTTATTTAAATTATATTTAAGTTAGGGGGGGTTATGGTTAGGGTTAGACTTAGATTTACGGGTTAATAACTTTAATATAGTGGCGGCGACGTGGGGGCAGCAGATTAGGGGTTAATAAATGTAGGTAGGTGTCGGCGATATTAGGGACGGCAGATTAGAGGTTAATAAAATTTAACCAGTGTTTGCGAGGCTGGAGTGCGGCGATTTAGGGGTTAATATATTTATTATAGTGGCGGCAATGTCCGGTTCGGCAGATAAGGGTTAAAAAATTGTTTTAAGTGTTTGCTATGTGGGGGGGCCTCGGTTTAGGGGTTAATAGGTAGTTTATGGGTGTTAGTGTACTTTTTAGCACTTTAGTTAAAAGTTTTATGCTACGGCATTGTAGTGTAAAACTCTTAACTACTGACATTTAAATGCGGTACCAGTCTTGACAGGAGAGGGTGTACCGCTCACTTTTTGTCAGACTCGTCCCATTGAAAAAATAGGATACGCAATTGACGTAAGTGGATTTGCAGTATTTCCGTAATACCAGCGGGTGTTAAAAAGCAGCTTATTTTTACTTCCAAAATGTAGAACCTTGCATTTTCCTGTATTAAATTTCATTTAATTTATTTAATTTATTTAATGATAGTGTAGTGTTAGGTTTAATTGTAACTTAGGTTAGGATTTATTTTACTGGTAATTTTGTATTTCTTTTAGCTAGGTAGTTATTAAATAGTTAGTAACTATTTAATAGCTATTGTACCTAGTTAAAATAAATACAAAGTTACCTGTAAAATAAATATAAATCCTAAAATAGCTACAATGTAATTATTAATTACATTGTAGCTATCTTAGGGTTTATTTTACAGGTAAGTATTTAGTTTTAAATAGGATTCATTTATTTAATGATAGTGTAGTGTTAGGTGTAATTGTAACTTAGGTTACTTTATATTTTACAGGTAAATTTCTCTTTATTTTAGCTAGGTAGCTATTAAATAGTTAATAACTATTACAAAGGGTTAGGGTTAGACTTAGCTTTAGGGGTTAATAATTTTATTATAGGTTGCGGCGGTATAGGGGGGGCAGGATAGGGGTTAATAAAAATATTATAGGTGGCGACGGTGTAGGGGGGGCAGATTAGGGGTTAATAAGTTTAATATAGGTGGCGGCGTGGTCCAGGAGCGGCGTTTTAGGGGTTAAACTATTTATTTTGTTGCGGCGGGGTCCGGGAGCGGAAGGATAGGGGTTAATACATTTATTAGGGGTGGCAGCGGTATAGGGGGCAGGATAGGGGTTAATAGGTATTATGTAGGTGGCGGCGGGGCCCGGGAGCGGCGGTTTAGGGGTTAACAGATTTCTTAGAGTTGCAGCGGGGTCCGGGAGCGGTGGTTTAGGGGTTAAAATGTTTAATATAGGTGGCGGCTGTGTAGGGGGGGCAGATTAGGGGTGCTTAGACTCGGGGTACATGTTAGGGTGTTTGGTGTAGACACTTCCCATAGGAATGAATGGGATGTCAGCAAGCAGCGAACTTGATCTTTCGCTATGGTCTGACTCCCATTGATTCCTATGGGATCCACCACCTCCAGGGCGGCGGTTTGAAAACCAGGTACGCTGGGCTGTAAAAGTGCCGAGCGTACCTGCTAGTTTTTTGATAACTAGCAAAAGTAGTCAGATTGTGCCGCACTTGTGTGCGGAACATCTGTAGTGACGTAAGAATCGATCTGTGTCGGACTGAGTCCGGCGGATCAAAGCTTACGTCACTAAATTCTACTTTTGCCGGTATCTAGGGCTTGATAACTAAGGCGAATCAGCCTCGCCACAAATACGCTGCGGAATTCCAGCGTATTTGAGGTTGACGGCTTGATAACTAGGGGCCTTAATCTCCTGCAACGGAAACATTTTTTCACTGTAAGAGCAATAAAATTGTGTAAATCATTACCAAAGGAGGTAGTGAATGCCAATACCATAGATACATTTAAAAATTATTTGGATACATTTCTGTCTATAAACAAAATTCATGGATATGATTGCTAGTATTAAATGGGTCACCTTTTAGTGGGATTATTTAAGCTTAACTGGAGCTTTTTGTATATACTGTATTTTAGATTTGTGTAGGTTGAACTTGATGGACTTCGGTCTTTTTTGAACCTCATCTGCTATGTTACTATGTTACTACGTCTGAACTAAAAAAGGATACAAATCGACAACTGCAATAAAGGAGATACTATCCTGACGATATACAGACTTGTGACATTCATCCAGTCATTCATCTGTGTGTAAAATTTATTTACTCATCCATTTGTGTGTGACATTCATCCAGTCATTCATCTATTTGTGACGCTGATAGCATCTCATTTCCACTAGGGACGCCTAGGGGGTTTATTTTTGCTGGTGAAGGGAAGACAGCACTCCTTGATCCTTAAAATATCAATATTTTATTGAACATGAAGATGGACACACCAAACACAAAAGGTATGGACAGAGGGGCGGGTCCTTACACGTTAACTATTTAATAACAAGTCTACTTAGTTAAAATAAATACAAACTTACCTGTGAAATAAAAATAAAACCTTAGATAGCTACAATATAACTATTAGTTATATTGTAGATAGCTTAGGTTTTATTTTACAGCTAAGTATGTATTTAGTTTTAAATAGGAATTATTTAGTTAATAATTGTAAGGTTTATTTAGCTTTATTTTAATTATATTTAAGTTAGGGGTGTTAGGCTTAGGGTTACGTTAGGGTTAGACTTAGGGTTACGTTAGGGTTAGGGGGTTAATATATTTATGTAGAGTTAGTGATGTGGAAGGTCAGAGGTTTAGGGGTTAATAATTTATTTAAGTATATTTCGTTGTGGGGGGCTTGCGGTTTAGTGGTTAATAGGTTTATTATAGCTGAGGTGTGGGCGAATGGCAAATTAGGGGTTAATAATCTTCAAATAGTGTTTGCGATGCGGGAGGACGGTGGTTTAGGGGTTAATAGGTTTATTATAGTGGCAACAATGTCGGGGAGCGGTGGAATAGGGGTTAATAATTATATTTAGTGTCGGCGATGTCCGGAGAGGCAGATTAGGGGTTAATAATGTTATTTTAGTGTTTGCGATGCGGGAGGGCCTCAGTTTAGGGGTTAATAGGTAGTTTATGGGTGTTAGTGAACTTTTTAACACTTTAGTTATGAGTTTTATGCTACAGCTTTGTAACGTAAAACTCATAACTACTGACTTTAGATGACGGTACAAATCTTGTGGTTATAGAGTGTACAGCTCACTTTTTGGATTCCTAGGCAAACTCGTAATACCGGCGCTATGGAAGTCCCATTGAAAAAGGACTTTTTAAAAAGTGCGGTACTGACGTTGTGTGACGGCCAAAAAAGTATGCTGTACACCTATACCGCTTGTAATAGCGGCGTTAGGGAAAAAGCAGCGTTATGAAGCATAACGATGCTTTTTCACTCATAACGCAAAACTCATAATCTAGCTGATTGTCTGTTGAAAAGGGAGTCTTATTTCTGTTTTCTGACAGAGACCAACTCTGAAAAGCTCTGAAAATTGCACGGAGTTCTAGAATGTTAATTGGCAACCTTGCCTCCAGAGGAAACCAAACCCCTTGTGCACTCCAAGCCCAACAGATGGCCCCCAACCTGAAAGACTTGCATCTGAAATGATCACAGTCCAAATAGTATGAGCTAAAGAAGCCCCCTGCATAAGAAGCTGATGATTCAGCCACCCAGACAGGGATTAACTTGTCCTGTGGTCTAGATAAATCTTTGAAGACAGCTGAGTATGATTCCTGCACAATTGCTGAAGCATACAAAGCTAAAGAGTCCTCAAGTAAAAACGGAAAAACATCCAATGCAGCAATCATGAGACCTTATACCTTTATAAAAAAAAGAACAACTGAGAGAAAAGAAAGAGACTGAAGATTTTGACAAGCTAACACTAGCTTCAACCTTCAACTGAATCCATCTGAACTCTCAGAAAAACAACTATATCTGGGGAACCAGAGCACGCTTTAGAAAATTGATTTTCCAACCATGTTGTTAAAGAAACAACAAAAGTCTATGGGGTAGATTTAACAAGCAGTGGATGCTGCTTTCTACGCCTGAAGTTTAAGACTCGCCTGAAACGTAAGTTAAGAAGCAACGGTCGTAAGACCGCTGCTCCTTAACTAATCCGCCACCTACTGAAATCATCCCAATCCAATACAATTGGAATGATTGACAGCCCCTGCTAGCGGTCGATTGGCCATGAATATGCAGGGGGCAGCATTGCACAAGTATTTCACAAGAAAAGCATGTGCAATGTAAAATGTCGACAGCGTATGCTACAGCAAATCATGTTTGCCCGGCACTTGTTAAATCTACCCCTATAAGTGAGATATTCTGCTAAATAAAAAATAAAGTAGAGCCTAGATGTTGACCAGATAAGGAAACATCGCAATATTCTGAGTTCTGATAACAGATAAAAGGATTCCCAGATTCTTTATAAGTATTCTGGTATAGCAACAAACTAAAAGTGCTTGTCTAGGAAGCAAACCTTAAAAATGTATTATTTTCAATGAATTGGAACATGAAGGTAAGCATCCTTAAAATCTAATGAGGATATAAACTGACCTTGCTGAGCAAAAGGCAGAATGGGGAAATAGTTTCCATTTTGAAAGTAGGAACTCTGATAAACTTGTTCAGAGCTTTAAGATCCAAAACTAGTCTGAAAGTTCCTTCCTTCTTTGAAACAACAAAGAGATTTGAAATAAATTCCATCATCTGTTCCAACAAAGTAACAGGAATAATCAGTTCCATAGATAATAGATCCAAAACTAACTGATACAAAAAAAGGCCTGAGCCTTCATAGGATTTTTAGGAACACTGGACAGAATAAACCATACTCTGGGAGGCCTAATCCTGAACAGACTGAAAACCAAGCATCCTGAAAAAAGGAGCAGCCTGCCCCCTACCAGAGCCTCTGGATTGGGGGCCATATCTTTGTGCAGACTTGGAGAAGGGAGTAGATTTTTTGGACTGCTTAGGAACCTTGTCTCTCAGAGGAGGAGTTGGAATTCTGTTTCCTGTTCGAACGAAAAAGGGCGAAAACAATTAGGCGGCTGCACTTTACGTGAGATCCCGCTCCTGACCCATGTAATCAAGCCAAATTAGAGTTAATCCCTACCCCAACTCACGGCAACTCTGCCCATTAGAGGGTAAAGACACGGCAAGTGTAAGAAGACATAGAGAATCTCCCTCCACTCCGTAATACTGGCATCTCAGACAGCTGCGAGCAGGCCATGAGTTTCAAGCCACGCGACCGCAGAAGTCAAGTGTACAACTCAGGGCACATGAAAGTCATACAACAGACCTTCATAACCTGACAACTGGGACCACATACTGAGACCGGTCAGGTGGAGATTAGCCGGATCATGCTCAATTACGGCAAGTACTTTTGTGCTTGTAAAGATCCATAGTGAAGTATACACTTCAAAATCTCACATAAATCCACATCCTAATACATGGAGCTGGGGAGGAAGCTGACAAACTAGGGGAAACGACCTGCTACAGATAGAGAAAGCTGGAGAGGCCTGCATTTCAAATGTTATACTAAAACATACACAGCAAATACCTTAACATTGCATGAGATCTGCCTGACAATTGAGAATATTACACAAGGAATAATATAGAGACCGAATTCTGGTGTCCACACTTCAGCTTGTCACATAGCAATATCTCAGGCATTGGGGCCTATTTATCAAGCCTTCAACTTACTTGCATTCGACGGCACCAATACCCTCGCCTAAGATCGCCTAACATCACTGCCGCTGACCTGAATACGCTCTCCAAACTTACCAAAAAAGCTGTCAAAAAGCCACACACCAAGTACGGGGTGATGAGCAGTGGACTGTTGTTAACTAACAGTCATCGATCTCGCTGCTCTTCGGCTTTTTCCCAGCTTTATTGGTATACTGTCACTAAACACCCACACTATACTACACTGTTTTACCCCTATCCCGCTGCAACTAAATAAAGTTATTAACCCCTAAACCGCCGCTCCCAGAGCCCACCGCCACTCTAATAAATTTATTAACCCCTATCCTGCCACTCCCGGAGCCCACCGCCACCTACATTATGTTATTAACCCCTAATCTGCCCCCCCCGACACCGTCGCCACCTACATTATACTTATTAACCCCTAATCTTCCGTCCCCAACGTCGCCGCCACTATATTAAATTTATTAACCCCTAAACCTAAGTCTAACCCTAACACCCCTAACTTAAATATAATTAAAATACATCTAAATAAAATTCCTATCATTACCTAAATTATTCCTATTTAAAACGAAATACTTACCTGTAAAATAAACCCTAAGCTAGCTACAATATAACTAATAGTTAGGCTTTATTTTTATTTTACAGGCAAGTTTGTATTTATTTTAACTAGGTAGAATAGTTACTAAATAGTTATTAACTATTTAATAACTACCTAGCTAAAATAAATACAAAAGTACCTGTAAAATAAAACCTAACCTAAGTTCCAATAAAACCTAACACTACACTATAATTAAATAAATTAACTAAATTAAATACAATTACATAAATTAAATTAAATTATCTAAAGTACAAAAACCCCCCACTAAATTACAGAAAATAAAAAACAAATTACAGATATTTAAACTAATTACACCTAATCTAACAGCCCTATCAAAATAAAAAAGCCCCCCCAAAATAAAAAAAAAACCCTAGCCTAAACTAAACTACCAATAGCCCTTAAAAGGGCCTTTTGCGGGGCATTGCCCCAAAGTAATCAGCTCTTTTACCTGGAAAAAAAAATACAAACAACCCCCCAACAGTAAAACCCACCACCCACACAACCAACCCCCCCCAAAAAAACTAGCTAAAAAAACCTAAGCTCCCCATTGCCCTGAAAAGGGCATTTAGATGGGCATTGCCCTTAAAAGGGCAGTTAGCTCTTTTGTGGCCCAAAGCCCTAACCTAAAAATAAAACCCAACCAATACACCCTTAAAAAAAACTTAACACTAACCCCCTGAAGATCGACTTACCGGGAGACGTCTTCATCCAAGCCAGGCGAAGTGGTCCTCCAGACAGGCAGAAGTCTTCATCCAAGCCGGGCGAAATGGTCCTCCAGACGGCAGAAGTCTTCATCCAGGCGGCATCTTCTATCTTCATCCATCCGGCGCAGAGCGGGTCTATCTTCAAGACATCCGACGCGGAGCATCCTCTTCTGCCGATGACTACCCGACGAATGAAGGTTCCTTTAAGTGATGTCATCCAAGATGGCGTCCCTTAGATTCTGATTGGCTGATAGCATTCTATCAGCCAATCGGAATTAAGGTAGAAAAAATCCTATTGGCTGAAGCAATCAGCCAATAGGATTAAAGTCCAATCCTATTGGCTGATCCAATCAGCCAATATGATTGAGCTCACATTCTATTGGCTGATTGGAACAGCCAATAGAATGCAAGCTCAATCCTATTGGCTGATCCAATTAGCCAATAGGATTGAACTTCTATCCTATTGGATGATTGCATCAGCCAATAGGATTTTTTCTACCTTAATTCCGATTGGCTGATAGAATGCGTCGGATGTCTTGAAAATGGACCCGCTCCGCGCCGGATGGATGAAGATATAAGATGCCGTCTGGATGAAGACTTCTGCCGTCTGGAGGACCACTTCGCCCAGCTTGGATGAAGACTTCTGCCCGTCTGGAGGACCACTTCGCCCGGCTTGGATGAAGACGTCTCCTGGTAAGTCGATCTTCAGGGGGTTAGTGTTAGGTTTTTTTTAAGGGTGTATTGGGTGGGTTTTATTTTTAGGTTAGGGCTTTGGGCCACAAAAGAGCTAAATGCCCTTTTAAGGGCAATGCCCATCCAAATGCCCTTTTCAGGGCAATGGGGAGCTTAGGTTTTTTTAGTTAGTTTTTTTTTTGGGGGGGTTGGTTGCGTGGGTGGTGGGTTTTACTGTTGGGGGGTTGTTTGTATTTTTTTTTTTCAGGTAGAAGAGCTGATTACTTTGGGGCAATGCCCTGCAAAAGGCCCTTTTAAGGGCTATTGGTAATTTAGTTTAGGCTAGGGTTTTTTTTTTTTTTTGGGGGGGGCTTTTTTATTTTGATAGGGCTATTAGATGAGGTGTAATTATTTTAAATATCTGTAATTTGTTTTTTATTTTCTGTAATTTAGTGGGGGGGGTTTGTACTGTAGATAATTTAATTTAATTTAGGTAATTGTATTTAATTGAGCTAATTTATTTAATTATAGTGTAGTGTTAGGTTTTATTGGAACTTAGGTTAGGTTTTATTTTACAGGTACTTTTGTATTTATTTTAGCTAGGTAGTTATTAAATAGTTAATAACTATTTAGTAACTATTCTACCTAGTTAAAATAAATACAAACTTGCCTGTAAAATAAAAATAAACCCTAAGCTAGCTACAATGTAACTATTAGTTATATTGTAGCTAGCTTAGGGTTTATTTTATAGGTAAGTATTTAGTTTTAAATAGGAATTATTTAGGTAATGATAGGAATTTTATTTAGATTTATTTAAATTAGGTTTAAGTTAGGGGGTGTTAGGGTTAGACTTAGGTTTAGTCGTTAATAAATTTAATATAGTGGCGGCAACGTTGAGGACGGCAGATTAGGGGTTAATAAGTGTAATGTAGGTGGCGGCGGTGTCTGGGGGGCAGATTAGGGGTTAATAAGTATAATGTAGGTGGCAGCGGTGTCGGGGCGGCAGATTAGGGGTTAATAAGTATAAAGTAGGTGGCGGCGATGTCGAGGGCGGCAGATTAGGGGTGTTTAGACTCTGGGCTTATGTTAGGGTGTTAGGTGTAAACATAACTTTTATTCTCCCATAGGAATTAATGGGATATCGGGCAGCAGCGAACATAAGCTTTCGATGCTTTCAGACTCCCATTGATTCCTGGAGGCGGCGGATTGAAAACCAGGTACGCTGGGCCGGAATAGTGCAGAGCGTACCTGGTAGAATTTTGATAACTTGCAAAAGTAGTCAGAGAGTGCCGATTTGGCATTCGGAATATCTGTAGTTACGTAAGCATCGATCTGTGTCAGACTGAGACCAGCGGATCGTATGTTACATCACAAAATGCTACTTTTGCCAGTCTGTAACCTTTGATAAATAAGGCGAATCAGGCTCGCCACAATAACGCTGCGGAATTCCAGCGTATTTGCGGTTGATGGCTTGATAAATGGGGCCATTATGTCACCCAAAAAGATAAATAAAAAGGAGATCCTGGGGAAAGCCACATATGCGGCTACCTCCTCTGTTGACAAATTTTTAAAGGCAAAAGAATCTTCTACTCCATTAGCTGCACAACCATCAGCCCTTCTATTGGGAGATCACATGGTATCCTCAGACTCAGAGGAGGAAATTGCCACTGAAACATTCACTATCCCCAAAGCTCTACTGGATTCCCTTCCCTTCCAAACAAGTGAAGCAGTGTATAAGAGATGAGCTACTAGAAATGAAAAAAGACATTACTGATATGGGACACAGATTTGAAAAAGTAGAAACTGACCAAGACACGTATACCACAGCGATTAATAAGATATATTCCCAAATGCAACAACAGGATGAAACTATCTAGGAATTGGAAAACAGAATCGATGATGTCGAAAATCGTAGTCAAAGACAAAATATTAGAATCAGGGGGATTCCTGAGACAATCACAGCCCCTGAAATAGAGTGATACTTACAAGGTCTATTTAACTTCCTGAAAGAAGATGACACAGAGGATCTCATTGAAATAGACTCCAAATACATCCGTCCATCAAACACTTTACTCTGAGAGAAAATAGGCCTCAATTCTGAAAACCCCTTTCACTAAAGAATAACATGCACATCTTTATTCTTCAACTTCCTCCAGTGGAGGAAAAGACAAGACTGATTTACCAGTGAGGTGGTAGGGGTTTAAAGAGCACTTGGGGTTTGGGAATCTTTGCCTCCTCCTAGTGACAGGGAAGCATAATTCCCAGGAGTAATGGATCATGGACTCTCACCGCAGGTATGAAATAAATGTGTTTTTTCTAAATTTCTGCTCACCCACTAGCCATTGGCGAGTAGAAATTGTACTGTGGCCAGTAGTGAAAGATAGTGAGTGAATGTTAAATCAACATTTACTCACTATTGAAGGCTTGGTATACAAGTGCAACAGTATAATGCTGCTGTAAAGATGGAGCATCGGGTTTAAGGTGCAGCATCGTCGTGAAGGTGGAGTACTGTTGCAGTGTGGAGGCACTGAGAGGAAGCATGGGTGATGTGCAGAGGTAGAAGGAGAGGCATCTTGAACCGGAGTGCAACTTCTGTAAAATAAGTAGGGCCCTGATCTGGCTGATTTGAGGTTGGGGCAATACAAAAAAAGGGAGGGGGTGTAGGAGGCTATATGTAAATAGAGAAGGCTGATTGGCCGTCAATACCAATTAAGTATCTATTTTTAGGTGTGAGAGATTTCGAGCTGTGAGCATAAAAACTTAAAGGGCCATGATACCCAAATGTTGAAACACTTGAAAGTGATGCAGCATAGCTGTAAAAAGCTGACTAGGCAATATCACCTGAACATCTCTATGTAAAAAAGGAAGATATTTTACCTCAAAATGTCCTAAGTATTCACACCCCATTGTAAAGGACTTTAAGCAGCTAAGCAGTATGCCTGTCCCGGGACAGGCAAGGGAGTGAGCTCTATGCACACTCCTGTAATTTCCCTATTCAGTTTAATTAAGTTTACTATGAAATCTCATGAGAGTTAAGTGAAATCTCATGAGATCACAGTAAAAGAGTTCATGACCTTAGCACTGCTGATGCTGATTGGCTGCTGTTGATTTCTTCATTTTTTATTTTATTTTTTACCTGCAGCTGGGCAGTAACTGAAAGATAACTTTTTACACAGAACTTACTCTGGTGAGATGAGAAAATTGTGAGGTAAAATATCTTCTTTTTTACATAGAGATGCTCAGGTGATATTTTCCTGTCAGCTTTTAACAGTTGTACTGCATCAGTTTCAAGTGATTTAGCATATGTGTATTATGTCCCTTTAAACAACATAGCAAGCTTTAGAGATTTTGAGGGCTTTTCAGAGATTTTTGCTTTCAGATATCCTAGTCAGGTTGAAAAGTACAGAAATGCCCTTAAAACATACATTTAAAGAAATATTGTGGGGGAATAAGAAATGCTCTGTACCCAAAGAGCAGTTCATTTTTAGAAGATAACTCCCTTAAAGGGACACTAGATTTTTCTTTGCTTAAATGTTTTGTAGATGATCCATTTATATAGCCCATACAGTTGTTTTTTTAAGTATAGTTTTGCTTATTTTTAAATAAAATTGTGCTGATTTTCAGACTCCTAACAAGCCCCACATTTCTAGAAGTAGACTGTTGTCTACCAACGAATGAGGAAAAAGGAATGCTGAGACTTGAGGTAGATGAAATGAAGTTTTATTCAGGAGCAGGCTTATCATCAGACACTTGGTAAGCTCCTATCTTACGCGTTTCGTGCATGGGCACATGCGCTTCAACTCCAGCTTGTTTCTGTTTGTGTAAAGGGTCTTTTCATATGCAGGGGAGGAAGGGGTCTGTTCTTTTGATTTCCAGCCCATTTCAGTGGGTGTCCCAGCCTTACCTTTTCAACAGTGCTAAACTGTCAGCTTCTAAGTAAGTTTTTAAAAGGTTTTATACTTAAATTTTAGATCAGTATTTGTGCATGTTATTCTTTATAGTAGTATCTATTACATGCAGTTATATGAAAATATATGTATACTGTCCCTTTAAAGGGATAATGTATTCAGACAAGCTGATGAGTTTTTTGTATTCAAATAACTGCATGGACACTTTTTCTTTTACCCTCGGGGCTGCCACTACCTCTTGATGAAATAGCTTTTCTATAGCAAATACTGCAGTATTGATACAATCAGTATAGGTGGCAGTTTCTGCAGGCAAAATCTGCTATTTTAAATGAGTGTCCCATTTATCATGCTAAAGGCCACCCATGGTTAGTTACTGGCCTGAACCTGCCCTGGATTACACAACTTTGCATCATGTAAAAGGGCGATAAATGCTATCTATGCAAAGCCAAATGTACAGCAAATGTATATAATTTGTAATAATTGTATTAAAATGACTCATGGTTTAAAATGACAAATATTAAAATGTACTAAACAATAAGGTTTTTCACAATGTCAAAACATATGCAAAAAGAGGGTGGGGTAGTGGGCGTGGTAGCTAAGGTGATGGGTGGGATCAGTGGAAAGTAACACTTTGACCTGGCTAGTAGCTTAGGACCTGAACTTTTGAGCTCTGTGTGTGTGTGTATGTATGTGTGTGTATATATATATATTTATATGTATATATACATATATATATATATATATATATATATATATATATATATATATATATATATATATACAGTATATATATATTTATATACACACAATACATACATTTAAATACAAATACACACACATCTACAGGCATATATACACACAAAAAGTATAATTAGATAATCCCTTTATTACCCATTCCCCAGTTTTGCCTAACCAACACGGTTATATTAATAGACTTTTTACCTCTGTGATTACCTTGTATCTAAGCCTCTGCAGACCAGACTGCCCCTTATTTCAGTTCTTTTGACAAACTTGCATTTTAGCCAATCAGTGCTGACTCCACAGGAGTGATCACAATGCTATCTATATGGCACACATGAACTAGTGCTATCTAGCTGTGAAAAACTGTCAAAATGCCCTGAGATAAGAGGTGGCCTTCAAAGGCTTAGAAATTAGCATATGATCCTACCTAGTTTTAGCTTTCAACAAAGAATACCAGGAGAACAAAGCACATTTAATAATAAAAGTAAATTGGAACGATGTTTAAAATTGTATGCCCTATCTGAATCATGAAAGTTTTGACTACACTGTCCCTTTAATGCATTCACACAGGCTTTCAACAAACTAAGGTTGTTTAGGTTGAATCTTACAACTGTTGCTATTTAGGGCTGACTCTTACAACTGTTGCCGGGATACTTAAAAGAAAACAAAGAAAATTTGTATATGAAATATTTAATTATGCTGTGCAATATATTTTCATGATTCATTTTGAAACCTTTTCTTGCAATTTAGTTGTGGGGTCTCCAGTTCTGAGAACTAGAAGTGCACATTACATACTCAACAAGCCTAACTTTGCTACATATCTGTCTTAAATTGGTCTCCAAAACAATGCATTTTTTCTAACAAATTGACAGCAGCTAGTTTTTTTCTACTCTAGCAACAAGTCAGTATTGGCCACACCTAATAATGCAAGTGATGGGGGGGGAATCAGATCATTGCAGACTGGAGCAAAGTAGGTGTTAATGTATTCAGAAAGTTTTCACAGTTACACATGATGATGCTATAGTGGAAGGCTATAATAAATAAAATGGTTTTAATTACAAGCAGCTTTATTTCCCTTTAAGTTAGCAGTCTAATAAGATATACATAAACTACAAAATCATATGAAATTAGAAGACTGCATTATTTGTAGATTGTAAATTCCCACGGGAATAAGGCCCTCAACTCCTGTATATGTTAGTCAAATTTTGTCTCGTCTCTTTTAAGTCCTGTATCATTGTTTTATTTAAACAAATTGTACCCTTGGACAGTGCTGCGGAATATGTTGGCGGTATATAAATAAAATATAATAATAATTTGTACACATGCATGTCTGATCAATACCTATTTTTATTCAACACATTTCAGAGGTTATCATACTTACTAAGCAGAATTAGAATTAGGAAACTTTATAATGTTGACTGATCCCTCTCACAGCCATTCACATATGGCAATCTGAATTATGTCTGATTACTTTAGTAAAGAAATAAAATGATACAGCATTTGTGCTGTTTAAATGTACAGTGCTTCATTAACAGCTACAGTCTGATTTTCATTGTGATAAATGCCAAACTGCAACACATCAGCCTTCACAACAGCCCAGGTCATTTGCTTTGTGGAGAATTTTGCTGCCCAGTCACCTGACCGGCTTACGACTATAACTCCTCCGAAGCCATCTACCCTGGTCTTCATGGTGTTTAGACCGGCCTCTGCAGCTTCTTCAGCAGTCATGCCTGGAACATATGAGTCACATATAAGCAAATACAAACAGTAATACAAAATAAGACAAAATCTCTATACTGCTGGCATAGGATCCCATAGCATATGCTTAGCCTATTTCTTAAACCGCCTTGGCCCTTAGACATGCACTAACAGAATATACATAACACATGTCATGCTTTTCAATCACAATACAGGAACTTAAAAAAAACCCTGCAAATAATGTTTTATGTAAATGTAGATTTAGTGCACAGTATTTTACAGAATTCCAGCCCATTGGCAGCAATGCATACCAGCATACAATGCATACACTAGCAAAAGGAAGATGGCATTGTATGTATAAAACAGAAACAAAAACAACTGTAGTTAAAATAATTAAAATAGCTAACTTAAAAAGTGATTTTATAACAGTCAAGAAATATTTTCCACAGTGAAAAAAATACTATGATAATATTTACAGTAAGATATAGTTTAAATTGTAAGTTCCATTTCAAGTATTAGGGCACCACCTAGTGGATAGAATTACATGAAAGAAAGATAAAAAAAGATATAAGAAAAAAAGGAAAGGAAAAGAGAATAGAATAGAAAAGAAGAAAAAGAAATCTGAAGGTTACAAGGTCACATCTGAACAAAATGCTGCTCTATAATCAAAATCAATTAGTCGGACAGCCTTCTGTTTTTCTTTTTTTACAACTTCCCAGGTTTGAAGAAAAAGATACAAAAGTATTGATTTATTATAAGAATACGATATTTGCGATTTACCATAAGCAAGGTAGGCACAATCCCCACTCACATCACCCTGCCATATTGGATGACATTATGATGCAACATCAGCAAAAAGATAAAGGTAGCTGCTCAGCCAACTAAATATAAAAATAATAATTAGCACTTTAACACTAATGACAATTAGCCAAATCTTAAATACCTTAGTATACATAATTCTGTTACTCCAAATCTATGGTACAAATGCAAACCTATCAATATAATTTCACAAACTGAGGAAGATTTGACTAAGAGATCATGTACCCTACCCATCTACAACAATAACCTATCTCCCACAAAAGCCTTGTTAATCTGCATATTAGGATCAATTAGGGTTGCCATCTGTCTGGGAATGAGAGGGTTTCCATTTGAGTGTCTGGGTTTGAAACTGAGTCAGGTTTAGGGACATGCAAATGTCAGAGTTTGGTGGGATACAGCCACAGCCAAAAAGGTGACGTATATTTGCAACATACTGCACATGTCTAAAGTTATTTCTCTTGTGTGTGTCTTTGTGTGGGAGTGTGTTAGGGGTAGATTTATTATAGAGAGGATGTTACATTCTACGCCCATCATGTCAGGCTCGCCTGAAACGGAGGTTAAGAAGCAGCGGTTGATACAATCGGGATGATTGAACCCCTGATGGCGGCCGATTGGCCCACCAGTGAATATTGTGTAACCTTTTTCTGATATAGCACAGATAATATGATGAAAACTGTCCCCTATGATAACTGGTAGATAAACCGTTATCTAAACCAACCTGTAGGAATTGAAAGACTCTAGGGATTTGTTCCAATGAAAACCTTTGCTATGACACCAGGAAGAAAACATTTCCACACTTTGAGAGAAAACCGTCTAATCACAGGATAACTGCCTGAATAAGAGAAAATAGTTTTTAGGACTTTATGGCAAAAAAAAGAGTTTTGTACCTTTTTTTGGAGGAAGACTCCAAAGTGAGCCAGGAGATCACTTAGACAAATATGCATACTATGTTCTATAAGGACAATTCAGAGTAATTGGAATCACTGATGCTTGCGTCTACTTGAAATTGGCTAACATGCTGGAAAACCAATGACAGCTCCCACTACCTTTAAAAGATCCCGGAAACCTTGTAAATATTCTGGGTGCTATGGCCAAATAAAAAAAATAGAGCCACAATTTTGAATGGTTGAGGAAAAAATGAAAAACAGGAAAGATAAAGAAGGGCAAATAAGTGCAAAACAAATACTGCTGCCACCTGAACAATAAGGAAGGGAAGGGTTCTTGGACTCTCACCATCAAGAAAGAAATAATTTATCAGTTAAGCAGAAACTGTTTTCTTTCAGCAGATATCATTTGTGGGAATCCAAGCAGTGAAGTCCACAAGACCACCATGAAATAGGGGGACAAACAGTAAAGGCAGGACATTACTAATTAGGCACTAGGGCCTGCAGACCTTTCCTAACAAAAGCAGCCTCAGAAAGAAGCATACACATCAAAGTGATACAACTTTGAAAAAGTGTGTAAAGAGGATCAAGTAGCTACCTTACAAAAATAATCAATAGAAGCCTCATTACGAAAGACCCAAGAAGTAGCTGCTACTCTAGTGGAATGAGGGGTTGTTTTCTCTGCAACCAAATAAGCCTTGCAGATTAAAGCTTTAAGTCAAGCTACTAAAGTAACAGTCTTAGCTTTCTGACCTTTGCGAGGCCCAGAAAAATGAGCAAAAAGGGAAGAAGAAAGACAAATCTTTTGTGGATTTCACATAATATTTGAAAGCTCTCATAGCATCCAAATTGTGAAGACGTTCCTAAGAATTTTTTGGAGCTGGAATCTCAATTATCTGTAGACACTATCTTAGAAAGAATAGCTAATGTAAAGAAAAGTCTTATCCTGCTGAAAAATTTGAAAAAAAGCTGAAGGTTTCAACCTTGCTTCCTGAGGAGACTAAACTCCCTTCTCTGAGAACTGGCATCATGAGAAGATTACTATCCAAACAAGCCAAAGAAAGGAGGCTCCCTGAGTCAAAGACTGGTAAATCTGCCAGCAAGTTAGGGACTGTCTTCTCCTGTGAACTACAATACAGGATAGGGAGAGAAGGGGACAAAAAGAGGGGTTTATAGCACTCACATTCCTATCATAGTAATACCCTGTATCTAAACAGTGGATGGGATTATAATAGTGGGTAATAAAAACAATAGAAATTTATTAGGTAAATTTTAAAAAATGTTGGGGATAAAACATTCCCCTACACACAATACTGTGCAAAGATAGATAGTTAAATAAAAACAACCTAAAGAACTAAGCCAAAGAACATACCAAAGCCCTGTGGTATAAGCCCCCCTGTATTCCTGGCCGTCCAGGTGACAGGAGCAAAAACCCCAAGGCAGAGAATTGGTACGTATGGCTTAATAAAGGAACAGATAGAATCCCCAAATTAACAAGGGACTCGGCGGGTTAAAAGAACCCCTAAAAACATACGCGTTTCGGCCGTGAAGCCAGCCTTTCTCAATGTTTAACTGAAAATTTGTCAAGCCGAATGACTGAGACCGGCTTCTATTTATACCCCACCCATAGTTCTATTAGCCAATTCGAAACCTTTTCTAAACACACCCCTGTAATACACCAATCAGGGTGTTGTGTCTTGTAGTTCCGCCTCCCTTGCATCAAACTTAGTGTATTATATTATATTATGTTCGTGTTACTGGCAAAACCACTCACTGCTATATTGGATACAGCTTAGTGAAAACGTAATTCAAGAGATTGAGGTCATATATTTCCCTGCGCTAATATTCAGTGCCCGTATTTGCATCTTTACACACTTCCGTTGATTATCAGAACTCTATTTGCTGATTGGTTCAACAAAGCAACCGATCGTCATTTTATTGGTAGGGGTGTGTGAGTTATCACCCTATTGTATAAACGGCTTTGATTCTAAATGCCCAATCCTATAAAGAGAGTTTGTTCATAACCAGGGTATGTTGTGTGTATAAGTGACATAATTAACCAACTTGACCTCAATAGTAGAAACCTCCTGAATCCACAGAATCATCCGAATCTGACATAACATAGCGCACTCAACAATAGGAGCAGAATTTGAGATATCAGATATTTTCTCCTCTCCCGAGGCAGAATCTGACTCTCCTGTATCCTATACCTGAGAGGATATAAATGTATACTGGTTCTGCGGGATGAAGCAGAAAAAGTAGGATCAGCTTGCTATTTCTGGAGGAGGCATTGATACCCATACCAAGTAAAACTGGGATTTAAAATACACTTTGAATCCTGGGAGAGAATTTGGTTGACCAACAGGGGATAAATCCACAGGTAGGGAAATATTATTAAAGCAAATTACCTGTTGTGGGAGCTGATGAAGGTTCTGAGTGGATCAGAATCACAGATCTACAGACTTTGTATTACCTGCTATCTGCTCTTGGATACACTGGTCTAGGGTATTCAAAAATTAGTAAAGTAGTCAGATAAAAAAAACAGTAAACACTGGGTTAACATAGTAAGGCGCAATGCAAGACATGATAAATATATTTATATATCTGCAGCCTCGGAATATATATCCAACTCTAACTACACCTTATGTGTGAATAAGACATTTTCTCATTAGTAATTATTCCGTTACTGTGCTGATAAATATGATAAAGAATATTTAGTGGAAAAAAATAAATGTGTGGTGACCAAAACATGTCCCTTTGCTCTCAGTGTGCATAAACCCATGTAGGAATAGATAGTTTTTAGTCTGTGCAGGTGTTATTCTACTTACCTGCATACAATTGACTCTACTGTGCTTACACATGAAGTTGCCTCCAGTAGAAAGCCATCCTAGTGAGTGTGCACAATGTCTCTGGATCTGAGTAGGAAGACTACAACCAGGATGAGGCTGAAGGATAAATCCCAGTGACACCTGTGGATGGTATATGAAATCGCCCACTGTGTGATACATATCACTGCCAATTTTACTCCTGCACACCCCTCTGTTCTATTCCTGGCTGTCTGAGGGGTATACTGGCTCACAGAGGTCTGAAAAACCTTATCTACAATGTGAATGAAGAACACTTCAATTTTTACCTTCTGTGGAGGCAAAAATAAGGAATCTTGCATTCAGAATGAAAAAGAGGGCCTCGTAAAATATACCTTTTATTAAAAAGATTTAAAAACAAGTGGATTACAGTCTTTGTGGGCCAACAGACTGGGCAATAAGCATACATGTTTTGTGCCTATACCAAGCTCTTGTGAATGATGATTTTGTCCCAGTTATCTCTGATGGTATTTGACCCTAGCCTGCTGCCTTTCACAGCAATATATGTCTGCATCAACTCTAGCAGTTCCTGTCTGCACCAGACCCAGCAACTACCTGTATGCACCAGCTCCAACAGTACCTATTTGCATTAGCTTTGTCAGTACCTGTCTGCACCTGTTTTGGTAGTACTTTCTGTTCCAATTCCAGTTACACCTGACTCTGATAGTCCTTGCAGCTTCTGTTCCTGTGTAATTTGCCAACTTTATTTCCAATTGCATTAAAAATAAAAGTTTCTTCTAAGACTTACTTTAGGTCTTGCTCCATTACTATGTCTAAGAATGGTTCCATGATATACACAATTGTATTAGATATATGAAACTAGAAGCGCTTGTCTCAACCAAATTATGAATAGTTAAAAAGGAGGAATCAATAAATTTCCAGTAATCTTAATAATAGTACACACTTATGAACTAATCAATTGATCAATGTTCTTACTGATATAAATGTCTGTAATGTCCATAAGCTTTGATGTTATAAAGTGTAGCAAATGTCCTCCAGCGTTACACACTTTGTATCAGTCACCTTTCAAACTGCTGCTCACAGGGGGTTGGCTGTTTGTCCGGCAGCCGGGTAGAATAATCCAAAGTAGAAAAGATCTGGAGCGCAAAAAGAAAAGGGAACTGCAATAGTGTGAGATCCAACAACACTTTTTATTAGCACGCAATTAAAATCTACTCACAAAATTTCCAAATAAGTCAAGCACATAGCATCAAACATGAAGAGTATTCCGGTGCTTCTCTCACGGCTGTATCCTTGCAAGACTCGGCGTGTGACGTCACCACCCGATCTACTGCCGCGAGATTTCAAACACACCTCTCTACTTCGTCAACTGTCAAACAGTTCAGATTCAAGCATTCGGCGCCTCAACGCGTTTCCCCGCCCCTTCTGGCGGCTTTCTCAAGAGTACCAACTGCTTACAAAAGGCTCCTATTTGTACTGATGCGATACTAGTGCCCCCTGCTGTTGATATTTGTAGGCGGAACTCTTCTTCTCCGGAACGTTTCTTCTAGTTTAGAGTTTAGTTCCGGAGAAGAAGAGTTCCGCCTACAAATATCAACAGCAGGGGGCACTAGTATCGCATCAGTACAAATAGGAGCCTTTTGTAAGCAGTTGGTACTCTTGAGAAAGCCGCCAGAAGGGGCGGGGAAACGCGTTGAGGCGCCGAATGCTTGAATCTGAACTGTTTGACAGTTGACGAAGTAGAGAGGTGTGTTTGAAATCTCGCGGCAGTAGATCGGGTGGTGACGTCACACGCCGAGTCTTGCAAGGATACAGCCGTGAGAGAAGCACCGGAATACTCTTCATGTTTGATGCTATGTGCTTGACTTATTTGGAAATTTTGTGAGTAGATTTTAATTGCGTGCTAATAAAAAGTGTTGTTGGATCTCACACAATTGTATTAGAGCTCCTGTAGCCAAACACTACGCAGCTTAGTGAGACAACTGTTCAGCTGAACATATTTTTAAAATTGTGATGAGCTAATGCGCATTACAGGAGCTCAAATGAGACTTGTCAGGAGGAACTGCCATATATACAACTTGTATATTTACTTTAAAGGGACATTCTAGTCCAAAATAAACTTTCATGATTCAGATGGAGAATGTAATTTTAAACAATTTTTCAATTTACTTTTATCAACGATTTTGCTTTGTTCTCTTGGTATTCTTAGTTGAAAGCTAAATCTAGGAGGTTCATATGCTAATTTCTAAGCCCTTGAAGCCTGCCTCTTCTCTCAGGGCATTTTGACAGTTTTTCACCACTAGAGGGTGTTAGTTCATGTGTGTCATATAGATAACATTGTGTTCATGCACATGGAGTTTCAGTGAGCCAGCTCTAATTGGCTAAAATGGATGTCTGTCAAAAGAACTGAAATAAGGGGGCAGTTTGCAGAGGCTTAGATACAAGATAATCACAGAGGTAAAAAGTGTATCTCTATAACTGTGTTGATTAGGCAAAACTAGGGAATGGGTAATAAAGGGATTATCTATCTTTTTAAACAATAAAAATTCTAGTGTAGACTGTCCCTTTAAGGTTAGACTGAAATGCTATGGCATTCTGTTTCCACCTCTGTATATGCATTTGAGTGCTAGATAAAGATATTAAAAAAGTTTTTTCAAGTTCAAGATATGAAGAATGAATCCTTAAATCAACCATTTTCTAGGGCAAATGTTAAAACATTTCACTAAAAATTGTTACATCAAACTTGTTTACAGCGCTGTATACAAACAAGGATAAAAATTCATGAAATATAGAAGAAATATATCCACACAGTACCACATTCCCATCCATATAAAATGTATAATGTGAAGTCGCTCAGAGTTTCTGGTTTCCTAAATAATATTTTAATTATAAAGAGATCATCCATAAACAGCAGTGTATTTAGTGACTTCTTTCAAGTTAATATGACTTACCTTGCTCCATATAATGGAGGACTTGTTTTGCTAGAACCATCTTCATGATACTTTCTCCATGCCCTGTAGTAGACACTGCACCAACAATATTGTCTGCATAACCTCCACTACCTGGAAAATTAATTTAAAAAGAAAAAGGACAAGTTGACAGTTTTTTCATTATATTACAAAAAGCAAAACAAATTATCCAAAAAGGTTGTTTTCAAATGTCGGCATTATTCTTATTACCATGATAGAATCCTATCAGCCAATCGGAATTTGAGGGACGCCATATTGGATGACGTCCCTTAAAGGAACCTTCATTCATCGTTAGTCCGTCGGTGAAGAAGGATAGCTCCGCGTCGGCTGCTTGAAGATGGTCCCGCTCCGCGCCGAATGTAAGAAGATAGAAGATCCCACTTGGATGAAGATGTTTGCCAGTCCGGATGTCCTCTTCTTGCTGGATAGGAGGAAGACTTTGGACCCTCTGGAGGAGCTCTTCTTGCCGGATAGGATGAAGACTTCGGACCCTCTTCTGGACGGATCGGTGATACCCGGCGTGGTGAAGACAAGGTAGGGAGATCTTCAGGGGCTTAGTGTTAGGTTTATTTAAGGGGGGTTTGGGTTAGATTAGGGGTATGTGGGTGGTGGGTTGTAATGTAGGGGGGGGATATTGTATGTTTTTTTTTTCCAGGCAAAAGAGCTGTTTACTTTGGGGCATGCCCCGCAAAAGGCCCTTTTAAGGGCTGGTAAGGCAAAAGAGCTGTTTTCTTTTTATTTTAGAATAGGGTAGGGCATTTTTTTATTTTGGGGGGCTTTGTTATTTTTTTAGAGGGCTTAGAGTAGGTGTAATTAGTTTAAAATTCTTGTAATCTTTTTTTATTTTTTGTAATTTAGTGTTTGTTTGTTTTTGTAATTTAGTGGGTTTTTTTTTGTAATTTAGTTTAGTTGATTTAATTGTAGATAATTGTAGATAGTTTATTTAATTAATTTATTGATAGTGTAGTGTTAGGTTTAATTGTAACTTAGGTTAGGATTTATTTTACAGGTAATTTTGTATTTATTTTAACTAGGTAACTAGCGTCCGGTCGGAAGATTAGGGGTTAATAATTGTAGGTAGGTAGCGGCGTTGTTGGGGGGGGCAGATTAGGGGTTAATAAATATAATATAGGGGTCGGCGGTGTTAGGGGCAGCAGATTAGAGGTACATAGGGATAACGTAGGTTGCGGCGGTGTACGGAGCGGCAGATTAGGGGTTAAAAGTGTAATGCAGGGGTCAGCGATAGCGGGGGCGGCAGATTAGGGGTTAATAAGTGTAAGGTTAGGGGTGTTTAGACTCGGGGTACATGTTAGGGTGTTAGGTGTAGACTTAGAAAGTGTTTCCCCATAGGAAGCAATGGGGCTGCGTTAGGAGCTGAACGCTGCTTTTTTGCAGGTGTTAGGTTTTTTTTCAGCTCAAACTGCCCCATTGTTTCCTATGGGGGAATCGTGCACAAGCACGTTTTTGAAGCTGGCTGCGTCCGTAAGCACCGCTGGTATTTAGAGTTGCAGTGGCGGTAAATATGCTATACGCTCCCTTTTTGGAGCCTAACGCAGCCCTTCTGAGAACTCTAAATACCAGCGGTATTTAAAAGGTGCGGGGGAAAAAAAGCATGCGTAGCTAACGCACCCCTTTGGCCGCAGAACTCTAAATCTAGCCGTATGTAACTCATTATAGTTTAATAACGGCCTTGCTTTATAAGCTGATTATTTATTAATATGATTGTAATACATTTATAATAAACACTGCTATTATTATATTGCATTCTTGTGTCAGCTTTTATTTTTATGAGTACTGTTGAGACCCGTTAGCAAGACAAAACACATCTGTATCATGTACAAGTGTTAGTTATTCACTATGCTGATATGTTTTTATGGTGATGTTTTAATAAACATACTTTGAATTGGACAAAGTGGTACTACTACTCTTTTGGACAGTCTTCATTTCTGGGGTGAGTGCATAGCCCTGCAGCGTGCACCTATTTGCAGGAGTGCTGGACATTCATATCCTGATTTGTTAGTTCACTTACAAGTTATAGCTTGTTTTTACAATTATCATAGGCACGGTTCATAATACTGAGTGCCTGGCTACTAATGATCTAATTAGTTATATATGTATTTATGTAAATTTATCAGGCTTGAAAAATGTACCCTACCTATCATTCTCACTGCACCCTGCATGTCATATATAAATGTTTAACTCATGCAGAGCAAGGAAGTATGGCAATTCATGTGCAAAACCATACACATTAGTAAGAGTGATAAACTAAGTATGTGCTAATATCGCAGTATCTTTTATGATAACTAGAACCAATGCAGACACTAAAAAGGTATTTTCCCTTCTGAACAGCAGATGGGCCAGTGAAAAAACTCCTCTTGGTGTGGGCACTCTGAAGGCAATATTAGTAATGAAGGGAAACTTGTGCTGAATTTTTTTAAGATGCTTCTGATAATGAAAACCCTCCTTATGAATATTCACAGTTCAGAAAACACAGCAGCTCTTCCTCTGGTCACCTTAGTATTACGTCCTTCTCCCTCCTTCAAGACTACTCCTGTATTGCTCCTACTCTCTGAAACTCTCTACCACACTACATCAGACTGACTTATACCTCTCTTAGCTTCAAGCGCTTTTGAAAAGCTACCTTGATAGGCTTACCATCCCTTCTATGCAGGGCCAGCCTTAGCCATTGCGAGGCCCAAGGCAGGATCACAAAATAGGGGGTCCCAAAAACCTCTGTTTCATGGGAAAACTCAATAAGGTCCAGTATCAGTGAGCGTCTAAGATATGGGATGGGGCAAAAAAACAGTGACACAGGAAAGCTCCTCCTGGCAGGGTGTGAGTGACAACCAGTTAGTGTAGAAGGGACTCCTGAACTCTCTCATCAGAAAAAAGTCAGCTTTATACAGAAGAGGGTAAAATATGAGATTATAGAGCAGCATAGAGCGACACCAATGTATACAGAGAATGTGGTCAGACTATAGGTGTGAGTAACTGGCAGTGAGGGGGGTGGTGAACATAGAGAAGGTATACAGAACTGTGTAGAGGGACAAGGAGAAGTATGTGAATGGTACAGCATCATAAAAACGAGTTTCAAAGGATATAAGAAAATAACTAGTATATATTAAAACATAAATAACACAAGGAGTGTGTGGGAAACTCATATGCAACAGACTATTACAGTTGGGACTGGTAACATAAGTGGTTGTATTTGGGATTATTCTGCTGCATATACCAGTTAGAATTACATAATGAAAGCAGTTAACATAGATATTTTGGAAACAGATATTTAGAAACATAACCCATGAGATTGAGATTTACAGCTGCAGGTCTTCGGGGCAAATGATTAGTAAATGTAAAACCATAGCAGATTTCAGTGTACTGTGGACAGGTGGTTATGAGTGAACTAACTTTCTCTTTCACTACAACTTTCCTGTCCTCTGCACAAACAGACACTTCTAGTACTGATGCCTGGATGCGCTCAGCTCTCCATTGCTCTTACACCCCCCCCTTCACCACCAACAGCCAGTCACCACCCTCTTATTCATGCAACATGCAAGGAGCTGATTGATTGGAGAATTGTAGTAATAAAAAGTCAGCTTGGCAAAAAAAAAAAAAGGCATTAAACAAATACAGTTGACACCAATGCGGCGGGCCCCCCTGACCACGGATCCCAAGGCGGCTGCCTCACTCGCCATACCCTAAGGCCAGCCCTGCTTCTATGAAATTTCTTCCTGTCATCCTTACTGAGCAAATCTTGATACCATTCTCTTTCAGCTGCAGCTACAATTCACATGTCAAGATTCACAACACCTACCTGTCTCCTCAGCCCTAAACCTGTAGATTGCATTCTCTTCTGACTAAAGCTATGCTGGTTTTATATTAATCTGCTTTGTTTATTCATTGAAGTGAAATCAAATGCTTCAGTCTAGCAGCAGGACAAGTACACAATGCTATAACTATACATAGAGTGGCTGGTGCAGCTCCTATTAACACCAGCTTTTAAAAATCTCTGTAGAGTCAACCATGGGGTAATTAAACGATAGGACAATGATGTAAAGTTATCAGATATATTTAATGCACTTTTAAGGCTTCCTCTAAAATAAAATTAACCCCTGAAGTGTGTTTTACAAGTATTTTTCCAGTTTACAATTGCTTAAAAGTATGATAAATTGTTAATTGTATTTATTTTTTTATTTGAAGTACAGTTTTGGTGATTGATACTATCACCTATTGTTCTCAAGGACATGTCCATTTAAATAGACTGAGCCTGCAGAAAGAGCAAATCTGCTCACGTTGTCTCTTTACATTCACCAATGCCAATATTTAGGTACTGAAATTAAATAGTTAATTATTAAAGTTTATTGGGGAGAGGGGTAAAATAGTATATATTGGGGCCCATTTAACAAGCTCCGTAGGGAGCTTGTGGGCCCATGTTTCTGGCGAGTCTTCAGAAAGACCACTGCTCCATAACCCTGTCTGCCTGCTCTGAGCAGGCGGACAGGAATTGCCAGAAATCAACCCGATCAAGTACGATCTGGTTGATTGACACCTCCCTGCTGGCTGCGAGTCTGCAGGGGGCAGCGTTGCACCAGCAGCTCTTGTGAGCTGCTGGTGCAATGCTGAATACGGAGAGCGTATTGCTCTCCGCATTCAGCGAAGTCTTGCGGACCTGATCCGCACTGTCGGATCAGGTCCGCAAGATCTTTCTTAAATAGGGGCCATTGCTTTTACTGTGTAGATGCCAAATTGCAAGTATTTAATGTTAACCTTTTCTTATTTACAGGAAATTCTATGTGCCGGATCACCCCTCATATTCACAACATTTTGCCACAGTGACTATTACCTGTTCCTACGTTTGAAGGATTACTTGCAAAGAACAAGTTTTGCAAGTGATGAAGTAATGGCAACAACTTTCCAGTTCACTTCCATTATCAAAATGTGCACAATCTTTCTGTTGCACCAACTCCTACTGAGCATGTGCAAGAATTCACAGTATATACTTATATGCATTTTGTGATTGGCTGATGGCTGTCACATGAAGGAAATTTTAGCTAACTTTAAAATTTGTCAGAAAAAAATCTACTACTCATATGAAATTCAGAATAAATGCTTTTGTACTGTCTTTTTATTGTGCATTTGTTTATTATGCAATTTTACTGTGTTTAATGTTCTTTTAAAATATAAATGTAGCTTACCTATACAGGCTGTATCACCAACACGTCCAACCATTTTATTGGTGAGTCCACCTGTAGAGGTTGCACATGCAACATTGCCTTCAGAATCAATAGCAACCGCTCCAACTGTTCCCAAACCTCTGAAAAAACATGAATATTAAAAACTAAAAAAAAAGAAATGTTTTCAAATCATGGTCTATAAACATAATTTGATGACAGAAGAAAATAAAGGAAGTAAAAGAGAGGTAGAAAGAAAGTAGTTATCAAAATAAAAGCTAAACCGTTATAAAAGCTAAAACAAAGAGAGTATAATACTGTGGTTAAAATGTCATTATATAATGAAATGTGGTATGATTTTTTTTTATAACATTGAGCAAGGTAAGTTAACAGTATTGTTTGGGGGGGGCATAAGATTCAATGGCTAAATTAAACCAATAGTAACTAAATTATGAAATATAATTAGTAGGGAATGGAATTTTGTTACTAACTGAAATGTAACAAGGATTAGCAAGTAAGGAACTAAAGTAAGAGTGAGGTTTTTTTTAATATATTTACATTTGAGATACTACTGGATTGGAACCTGGCTTCAGGTTTGTCTTCCATCTCTCCCTGGACCGCTCAGATATTAGTGTTTCACCAGGTACCTCTTGAATACCTTGAGACTTTGCAAAAAGGGAGGCTCCTTTACTTGTAAGAAGCATATGATCAGTCTGGGAAAAAATACAGAGAATACATATACTAGGGCTTTTCCAATATGTGATTCTACGATATTTTGTATTTGTCCCACACAGCCTACAACTAAATATTGTAAGTGCCCAGTATGTGTGTAGGGAAGCATTTGGCTGTGACTCCAAGGTACACTACCTTTACCATACACATCACACACATCTATACAACTCATACATGTATCCGACTATGAAAGTTTTCCATGAAAGGGAACTTCATTGTATGAAATTTGTGTAAGTGGGTCAGTATTCTGGTAACAGGATAAAATAAGATAAAGTGTAGTAATTGATTCAGCCTCATCTTGGAGTAAAATCACGATATTCACATGAAGAAGGAACACACACCTAGATTACAAGTTTTGCGCTATAGAGGGTAGTTAATGAAAGCAACAAAAGTTCCATTATTTTACCCTCCATAGCGCTGCCATTACGAGTTTTTAAAAAACCACCTTGTGCGTGCGATATTGTTTGCATTGAGCTCCATACCGCACAAAATACAAGCGCTGCTTTGACGTGCTCGTGCACGCTTTCCCTATAGACATCAATGGGGAGAGAGTGTTAGAAAAAAAACTAACACTTGTGATCGCGGAATGAAAAGTTCTGTAACGCAATCCCTGTGATGTCTATAGGGAAAAAAAGTTACGTTTAAACACCCTAACATAAACCCCACGTCTAAACACCCTAATCTGCTACCCCCAACATCACCGACACCTACATAAATCTGCCGTTCCCAATATTGCCGCCACCTAAATAAAGTTATTAACCCCTATTCTGTCGCTCCCGATATCGCCGCCACTATACTAAAGTTATTAACCCCTATTCCACTGCACTCCAACATTGCCCACACTATAATAAATCTATTAACCCCTATTCCGCCGCTCCCCGACTTTGCCGCCACTAAATAAAGTTATTATTAACCCCTAAACCTCTGGCCTTCCACATAACTACCACTAAATAAACCTATTAACCCCTAAACTGCCAGCCCCCCACATTGCAATAACCTACATTAAAATATATTAACCCCTAACCGTAACCCTAAACCTGACCATAACGGTAACCTTAAACCTAACCCCCCTAACTTTAACATAATTAAAATACTGTAGAGCTAAATTAAAGTTACAATTATTAACTGATTTGAATAGCCAAAAGAATTTCAGTAGCTCTCATCCTATTGGCTGATTTGAACAGCCAATAGGATTTTAACAGCTCTAATTCCTATTGGCGGATTTAGATTTTTCAGCGAATAGGAATGCAATGGTACCCCCAGTATAAAAGGGGTACCTTGCATTTGAATCCTCAGTGTGCGGCGGACGATCGCATGAAGATGACCTCCACGTCGGATCAAAGGACCTCCGCCTTGGACCTCCGCCTGGACCTCCACCTCCGCGCATCGACCTCTCCACCTCCGCAGGGATGAAGAAGATGCCGATCCTGCGATGGATGAAGATGGAGCCTTCAGGATAAAGATTAATCAAGCGGGACTTCAGCAACTGTGAGTACCTAAAGAGGGGTTAGTTTTTTAAAGTTTTTTGGGGGTGGGTTTTTTTTTTATTAGGGTTTGGGCATTTCTTAAAAGAGCTGAATGCCCTTTTAAGGGCAGGAAAAAGAGGTGTGCCCATACAAATATCCTTTTCAGGGCAATGGGTAGCTTAATTTTTTTGGTTTTTTTTAGAGTTAGGTTTTTGGGGCGTTGGTGTATTGGGGGTCTTTGTATCTTTTACAGGTAAAAGAGCTGTTTAACTTAGGGCAATGCCCTACAAAAGGCCTTTTAATGGTAGTTTATTGTAGGCTAGGGTTTTTTTTATTTTGGGGGGGCTTTTTTATTTTTATAGGGCTATTATTTTAGGTGTAATTGTTTTTATTTTGGATAATTTCATTTGTTAATTTTTGTAATTTAGTGGGGGTGGTTGTACTTTAGAATTTTTTTATTTTTTTTATTTAGTATTTTTTATTTTTTGTAATTGTAGATTTAAATTTTTTAGTAGGGTTAGGTTTTTTTAATTTGTAATTTAGTTTATTTAATTTGTAATTTAGTTTATTTAATTTGTAGTTAGTTTAATTTTAGTCTAATAGTTATGTTAGTTTAATTTGTAGTTTAAATTTAGTTTTTTTTTATTTCACAAGTAGGTTTTTATTTATTTTAAGATAGGGATCTTGTATTTTAATATAAATTTAGGGCGGTGTTAGGTTTAGGGGTTAATAGTTTAATTTAGCTTTTGGCGATGTTGGGGGCTGGCGGTTTAGGAGTTAATAACATTATTTAGTGGCGGCAATGTTGGGGTGCGGGGAAATAGGGGTTAATAACTTTAATATAGTGTGGGCGATGTCGGGCAGCGGCGGAAAAGGGGTTAACAACTTTAGTATAGTGTGGGCGATGTCAGGCAGCGGCGGAATAGGGGTTAATAAATTTGATTAGTGGCGGCGATGTCGGGAGTGGCAGATTAGGGGTTAATAACTTAAAAATAGTGTTTGCAATGCGGGAGGGCCTCGGTTTAGGGGTTAATAGATAGTTTATGGGTGTTAGTGTACTTTTTAACACTTTAGTTATATGTTTTATGTAACAGTTTTGTTGCGTAAAACTCATAACTACTGCTCTCAGATGGCGGTACAGATCTTGTCGGTATAGGGTGTAACGCAAGTTTTTTAGCCTCACTGCAAAACTCGTAATGGCAGCACTATGGGAAAGTATATTAACCCCTAAACCTAACCCTAAACCTAACCGTAAGCCTAAACCTGACCCTAACGGTAACCCTAAACCTAACCTTAACCCTAAACCTCACCCCCCCCCCCTAACTTTAACATAATTAAAATACTGTAGAGCTAAATTAAAGTTACAATTATTAACTGATTTGAATAGCCAAAAGAATTTCAGTAGCTCTCATCCTATTGGCTGATTTGAACAGCCAATAGGATTTTAGCAGCTCTAATTCCTATTGGCTGATTTAAATTTTTCAGCGAATAGGACCTCCGCCTGGAACTCCGTCTTGGACCTCCGCCTGGACCTCCGCCTGGACTTCCACCTTGGACCTTCGCCCGGACCTCCGCCTCCGCACATCAACCTCTCCGCCTCCGCAGGGATGAAGAAGATGCTGATCCTGTGATGGATGAAGATGGAGCCGCCTGGATGAAGATGGAACCTTCGGGATAAAGATTATTCAAGCGGGACTTCAGCAACTGTGAGTACCTGAAGAGGGGTTAGTTTTTTAAGTTTTTTTGGGGTGGGTTTTTTTTTTCATTAGGGTTTGGGCATTTCTTAAAAGAGCTGAGCCCATACAAATGTCCTTTTCAGGGCAATGGGTAGCTTAGTTTTTTTTTAGAGTTAGGTTTTTGGGGCGTTGGTGTATTGGGGGGGTCTTTGTATTTTTTTACAGGTAAAAGAGCTGTTTAACTTAGGGCAATGCCCTACTAAAGGCCCTTTTAAGGGCTATTGGTAGTTTATTGTAGGCTAGGGTTTTTTTTATTTTGGGGGGGGCTTTTTTATTTTTATAGGGCTATTATTTTAGGTGTAATTGTTTTTATTTTGGATAATTTCGTTTGTTAATTTTTGTAATTTAGTGGGGGGGGGGTTGTATGGGAATCCCATTCAAAAACGTAATTTTTGTGTGTGCTGGACTGACGTTGCATTACAGGCTAAAAGGCTTGCAGTACCGTTATACCGACAAGACTCGTAATGGCTGCGTTGCTGTTTTAATGCTGAAATGGCCATTTTTTTCAGCGTTAAAACACGAACGTAAAACTCGTAATCTAGTTGACAGTTCTTTAGCTGGCTATTTATTATGTGTAAAGGTGAGGGTAGTGGAGTGGATAAATTAATTTATAAGATGGAAAATTGTGAAAAATTATGTGTGTGTCTCCAAAACAGCATATATCTATCATATTATCACCTGGAATTTCTTGTGCAAACAATAGCTTCTGCTTACAAAAGGGTTATAATGTTAAAGTACTTTTATATTAAGGCTGCGTAATAATGCAGAGTTCAAGTCACTATTTTTTAATATGTATTTTTGTTTGGGATTGGGAGTTACTACAGACCATGACAATTTTAAATAAATTGGTGAGGACATTTACAAACTACACCAAAAAAAACAACAATGTATTTACATCTTGCAATGTAGGTATATCACATGTGGGAGTTTATTCCTTTATTTGCTGATAAAACAATACCAGCTCAAAATTAGTTTTTCTATAAGACTTTCATGCTCTGTTGAATTGTAGTTAATGAAGTATATCCAAATAAATATTAGCACCACTTGTGGAAACTTAAGAAATCTGAGTTATTTCAACAAAACCATAAAAAAATCACAATAAAGTTTCAGTCTAAACTACCTTAATTATGTCACACAAAACATTACACCTTCTACCGGTTTTAAACCCATATTGGGAGGTACTATGTCATCTAACCCCTTCAGCACACTTTCCTGCACAACCTATTGTCCTTATATACAGATCCATCTACTAGTAGATAAAATCTAAAAAAAAAACAGATCAAACCTTCCTATTTATCTATCAAAATATATTGGCTATATCGCTAAAAAATTGGGCTTTGCGTGCGGAATAGTCACCTATTGGGTGTTACAAGTCACGCGGTATGGCTATTCCACTAGCGTTTTAGCGTATACCGCAACGATCCATTCCGAACTCAAAAAATGGCCTTTGAGTGTGGAATGGTCAGCTTACCCATATTACAAGTTGTGCAGTACAGCTATTCAGCTAGCGTTATAGCTTATACCGCAATGATCCATTCCACAATCAAAGACTAGTAGTTATGGATTTTGACAAACAAAAATGTTTCACAAAACTCATAACAAAAATCTTACAAAGTACACTAACACCCAGAAACTACCTATTAACCCCTAAACCTCTACCAACTCGCATCGCAAATACTATTATAAACCTATTAACCCCTAATCTGCCACCCACCAACATCGCAACTACCTTAAAGTATTAACCCCTAAACCACCATCCCCCGCATCCCAAATAATATAATAAACCTATTAACCCCTAAACCGCCGGCCCCACATCGCAACAAACTAAATTAAACTATTAACCCCTAAACCTCCGACCCCCCACATCGCTACTACTAAAATAAACATATTATTTAACCATTATTAACCATTGTTTAACTCTTGTATAACGTAAAGAATCCACATTGCCCCCGTAACCCCAAAACTATTATCTATGTAGCAAAATCAACATAGTCCTATTTCAAAAACAACTCATGATTGTACACAACCTTTGTGATCTATTAACGATATGGTGAGCATAAGAAATTCTCAGCTTGTACACAAAATTGACCTTTGTTTAACACAGGGACTAATATTGCAATAATAGATGTGTTAAATTTATGTGTCAAAAATATTAAAAAATATTTAATACGCATATTTGCCCAAATATGATTTCCATTGGATCTTCCTGTTCCTTGGTTTTAACCTATAGAAGAAAACAGTATCATCCTGTTAAAGTAATTCTCACTTTGAAATGAATGAATATCCCAATTCATTACTCAGACAATATTTCAGGCACGCCAAATTATACAGTCAGACATCGGTTTCCCATACGTAAACCTGGAACTTCAGTATACAGAAAAAAATATACTAAAACAATAAAATACAAAAACAGCAAGATACAGGGATAGCAACATTGCACCCGAGAAAAAAAAACAGAGATTTGTTTTTTAAAAACCTTCACCAGGATGGCAACGGATTGAATATCCAGAGGAGGAGGTAGAATCAAGAGGGGGCTTTTTATGCGTGAGTTTAAATAGTGAATGCCTGAAAGGAACAGGGAATGTCTATGGCAAGAGATACGTTGAAAAGATGAGTAAGGTTTGTGATTAAAGTAGCAGAGAAGTGGAAGAAGTTAAGAGGTATGATATACCATAGCAGATGTGCTAAATGGCTAGTAGTGTGTGGATACTAATTATTGATTTAAGGTGTTTCTGCCACATTCACTGCTAACAGGTGCAGACAGAACAGTAAATAGCCACATTGGCAATACAATCTGTCGTACTGAAGAGCTCTGTGACTTTAAACGTGACACCGTCATTGGATGCCATCTTTGCCATAAGTCAGTAAGTGAAAATTCTGTACTACTAAATCTGTCCCAGTCAAATGTAAGTGCTGTTATTGTGAAGTTTAAGTGTTTAGGTGCAACTACAGCCCAGCCACAAAGTGATAGACCACCAAAACTCACCCTAATGGCTTGAATTTAGATTTCGAATTAGGCAGTTTTTAAAAATACTTTTAATCCAATTTTGCTCTTATTTTTATTTGTATTTTAAACAAGTTTATTATCTGTAAAATTGGCACAAAACAACCTTGGGATCTACTGCCATAAAAGTTTAATGGGGTTAATAATAGTGAATACATTTAACACAAATTTACATGTATTTTAGAAGTATACTTCTGAATAAATGTAAATCGTTCTTAAAGCAGCATGCCGTCTTCTGAAACTTTAAGAGTGCTATATAAGGGTGAGTATTGAACTACACAAACCGTAGTTCAATATTCTTGGAAAGAAAAAACAAAAAAAGTTGCTCAGCCCAAACAACTTTAATATTGTAAAATTTGGAGGTGCACCATATTTGCATAGTATTTCTTCTAAAGAAAGATTGGGTTACTGAATATGTACCCCATAAAGTCTAGAGAAACTGCACTCAAACAATACATAACAGAAAAAGCAGAAGACAGATGCTTTAAGCACCAAACTGTCATTAACTCCCCAAAAAATAACAAAACCTGAGGGCCGACTGAATATAGTTGAGACACAGCCAGTTTCAGCAGTTATCGCAAGTGCAATCCCCCCGTTGTCCCCTTTCTGACTTGGTGTGAAGTACATGGAGCTGTGGTACTTACAGAGGACCTTGAATTTCCAGGAAAGAGGGTACGCCCATAACCGGTAGAGACTGGTGGTCTCCCGATGCAACTTATTGTGCCAAATCATTCCTCTGAAGCTAGGGTCTGTATTGTGCCTGATTCTGTTTTGCTGTTTGTGGCATTTACAATTGCTGTGACAGTCGGCACTACTATTCATGCCAAATTACTTTCCATACTGTGTGGATAAAGTGACTATCTATAATTTGTATGTGCCGGCTGTGTCTCAGCTATAGTCAGGGGGCCCCTCAGGTTTTTTAGTTATTTGTAATTGTTATGTGATTTTTTGCATTAATTACATTTTGGTGCTTTTATATCATCTAATGTCTCCTGCTTTTCTATTATGTATTGTTTTAGTGCAGTTTCTCTAGACTTTATTGGGGTATGTATTCAGTAACCCTATATTTCTTTATACTAATTTTGCATACTATTTTTTCTAGAGTACACCTCCATATTTTAAATTGAATATTAAAATAGTTTGGGGTGAGCAACTGTTTTGTTTTTGTTTTTTTGCTTTCCAAGAATATTGAACTATGATTTGAACATGCCAAAGGAATATCCAAAACACATTGCTCAATTTTAGTCTCACTAGGCTTCCATAGTTGTCAGACAAATACCTTCCCACTACCGTCTATCTAGTTTGCTGAGATTGAACTGGGTGGTTTGGATTGTGCACACAGAAAGTGCAGATGCAAGGAGCCTGTAGTTTCAAAACACATTGCATCCTCTGTGATTACACCTAAGGTGGAGGTTTCCCTTTGGCTTCTTGTCAGTTTAGGCTTTTGGACGGATCTGCTCATTAGCATTGGAAAGCTTTTAAAACGACACTGTTTTTAACTGTATTATGCAGCTAATTGAATTTGTATGTGTTTTTATTGCTTTCAAATTAAATATATACTGTACATGTATTTTTAATATTGTGTATACACTTCCAATATTTTGTATATATTCCCTTTGTAAATACAAAATTTGGCAAAGACATTAATTCTTTGCGCAATTGGGTTTTATTTCTTTTGTTCTTACGGAACCTCACAGAGCAGGGCCGCTGAGTGCTGAAACACGTAAAAATCGTCTATCATCTATTTTATCACTCACTACAGAGTTCCAAACTGCCTCTGGAAGCAACATCAGCACAAGAACTTTGCATTGGGAGCTTCATGAAATGAGTTTCCATGGCTGAGCAGCTGTACACAAGCCTCACATCAATAAGGAGTGGTGTGAAGCTATAACAAACAGCAAACTGTTTTCCTTGCCGTGCCTGCGTCTTCACCAGTGGCAGGTGGTATACTGTTGACTCAAAATATTAAAAGCTGGAATCAATGAGGCTCAACTTACCACAAACCCTTACTGGGACACTACAAGTTAAACACAAAAGAAAGATAACTTGCGTAGGTAACCAGAAATAACTAAAGATCTTATTGAAAAAAAACAAGTTAATTCTAGTAGAGAGCAGAATATAATTGTAAAAATAAATACCTTTTATACAGCTCTCATGAGAACAGAGGTGATAGGACACTGCAATGCAGGAAGCAGCAGTGATAGTGTAGGCAAAAACTTAAATACAAAAAGTAAGCTACAAAGTCACTATCCTTAGGTAAGAAATTCATAGATAAAAAGTCAAAGGTCCAAGTCAAAGCCACACAGGAAGAAAACAGTACACAATCAGAAGATAAATGCAATATCCAAAAGTCAAACCAAAGTCAATTAATAATTGTAAATCCAAACTAAACAATTAAACAAAGACAACTTCTGAAAAGCCAAGTCAAAACCAGGAAATACAAATAGTAAATTGCCAGAGAAGATAAAGCTAACTAGGACTACTATAAATAAAAGGGACAGTAAACACCTTGAGATTTGCATATACAATGTTAAGCTTTGTATAATTAAACTACTTTGCAAAAGATTTTAATTATTTATTTTGCACTCTTTTCATGTAATTTATCTCTGCAAATTAAGTAATTGAAATGCACCCTGCTGACTTTTCAAGGCTTACTCTGCTTTATATCTGTCCCTAATTGGCTTTAATTAAAAAAAAAAAAATTATACTAACTTTATGACCGTAGCTAGCCTGGTTGTCTGCTGACTAAAGCCCAGATTGACCCCTCCAAATAAGGCAAATGGTAGGAGGAGTTTGGCTATTGAAAAATAATTGCAGAAAAAAAGATGTTTATTTGCTTTAAAAATGTTAAGACTTGGCTATGTTTTTCTTTAGCAGCGCAGGAGAAATGTATTGCAATGTAAAGATGTTTACTGTCCCTTTAAGACCTAAATGGTCTTCTAGGCCATTTAAAGGACCATTAAACTTAACGTTTCAAGAACACATAAAATGTTTCATTATTGCAAGTGAAACATTATTGCAGTATACATTCATTGAGGCCTATTTATGATAAGTCTTGCGGACCTGATCCGTCAGTGCGAATAAGGTCTGCAAGACCTCGCTGATTGCGGAGAGCATGCTGGTGCAACGCCGCCCCCTGCAGACTCGCGGCCACTAGCAGGGGGTGTCAATCCACCCGATCATACTCGATCGTGTTGAATTCCGGCGATTCCTGTCCGCCTCATCAGAGCAGGCAGACAGGGTTATGGAGCAGCAGTCTTTAGAGCCTGTGGCTCGCCAGAAACACAGGGCGTCAAGCTCCATTTGGAGCTTGATAGATAGGCCCCATTATTTATTTTGCAGCCTTTTGCTGTAAAATACTTTTTAAAATTGTGCTTGTTTGATTTTCTCCCAGGGAGGCTTGGGTTAATAAGTTTAGGCAATTTATGCTATCTTTTGTTTACTTTTCCCTCCCTGCCTAAGCTTCTATGGTGTCACATGCTTTTAAAATGTGGATTATCAGTTTTGCATCCGCAATCATGATAGGAAAACCATTCTTTGCACTAGTAACTAATTTGAATCAGTACTAAACCTCCTTAAGGGAATACAAGAGGGCAGGCTACCCCAGTCTGCACATATGCAAACAGAGTTTGTGCTATATCTGAATATTAGTTTGTGATTGGTTAGCAGGGTGTCTTTTGTTCTGTGGGACAGGGAAATCAGTGAAAAGAATAAACATAAAACAATATACTAAGTTCATAATCATGTAGTTTATAATTAGTGTTTACTGTCCCTTTAAAGGTAAAGAACATCTTACTGCAGTAGGAACATATTTCACTATCTTTTTTTTTTTTTTTTAAACATTTACTGAAAGTTAACTTCAGTACAATAATTAAAATATTATGACACAATAGAGGGTCATACAGCAAACATAAGCTGCTGGTCAATATAAATAAGTATAGCCTCTGTGGTTATTAACTTTACTTGAGGGCATCACTTTCAATTGTTCATCTTATGTCCATTCATTTAGCCTTTGTAAACATCCACTGTGGTGTTAGAGTCCAGCAGTTCTAAGGTATCAAGGCTGAAATGAGTTTGTTTTTTACTTCTATTTCTTTTAAGAAATGGAGGCTTGACTCAAGAAATAATTATATTATACTGTGTAAATTAAATAACTAGTATTATTTGTTTATATTATATAGATGTACCCTCTTAAACAAGGGGTATGCTAAGAATGGAAAGGAGAATGAAGAAGTAGTAGAAATCGAGAAAGAGGGGGAGAGGGAGAGACAGAGAAGAGGGAGGGAGAGAGAAGAGGGGGGGTGTCCGTTTGGGTAGAGGTGTAGGTGCTTATTGGAACATTACGGCGCTTCGTCAGTGCTAAATTGGGTGTGGATTAGGGATTTCCAATAAAATTGGACCTCCTGGAAAAATGTCAAATTTCCGTTTTTGTAAAATAAGTATTCTTCCACTGAGAGAAGTTCAGAGGTGTTGAGTATCCACTCTTATAGTGTGGGGATATGTGTTATTTTGTATTGAGGTGCGATCAGCAATCTCGCGCTATTAAGACTAATTTGTAGCAGTTTCCACCTAATTTTACACATTCTGCCTGGTTTATGATTAAGAAGTGCAGTAATTGGGGGCAGTTTAAATTAATTTCCCATTATGTTTTTGATGTCAGCCAATAGGATTTTTTCTACCTTAATTCCAATTGGTTGATAGAATTCTATCAGCCAATCGGAATCTAAGGGATGCCATCTTGGATGACGTCATTTAAAGGTACCTTCATTCGTCATTAGTCCGTCGGATGAAGAGGATGCTCCGCGTTGGCTGTCTTGAAGATGGAGCCGCTCCACGTCGGATAGATAAAGATAGAATATGCCATCTGGATGAAGACTTCTGCCCGTCTGGAGGACCACTTCGCCCGGCTTGGATGAAGACTTCTCCCGGCTTCGTTGATGACTTCGGGCCGGTTGGATGAAGACTTCTGCCGCTTCCTTGAGGATGGATATCGGATCTTCAGAACAGTAAGTCGATCTTCATGGGGTTAGTGTTAGTTTTTTTTAAGGGTGTATTGGGTGGGTTTTATTTTTAGGTTAGGGACTTTGGGCCGCAAAAGAGCTAACTGCCCTTTAAAGGGCAATGCCCATCCAAATGCCCTTTTCAGGGCAATGGGGAGCTTAGGTTTTTTTAGTTAGTATTTTATTTGGGGGTTTGGTTGTGTGGGTGGTGGGTTTTACTGTTGGGGGGGTTGTTTGTAATTTTTTTTACAGGTAATAGAGCTGATTACTTTGGGGCAATGCCCCGCAAAAGGTCATTTTAAGGGCTATTGGTAGTTTAGTTTAGGCTATGGGTTTTTTTTATTTTGGGGGGGCTTTTTTTTATTTTGATAGGGCTATTAGATTAGGTTTAATTAGTTTAAATATCTGTAATTTGTTTATTATTTTCTGTAATTTAGTGTTTGTTTGTTTTTGTACTTTAGCTAATTTAATTTAATTTAGGTAATTGTATTTAATTTAGTTAATTTATTTAATTATAGTGTAGTGTTAGGTGTTATTGGAACTTAGGTTAGGTTTTATTTTACAGGTACTTTTGTATTTATTTTAACTAGGTAGTTATTAAATAGTTAATAACTATTTAATAACTATTCTACCTAGTTAAAATAAATACAAATTTGCCTGTAAAATAAAAATAAACTCTAAGATAGCTACAATGTAACTATTAGTTATATTGTAGCTAGCTTGGGGTTTATTTTATAGGTAAGTATTTAGTTTTAAATAGGAATAATTTAGCTAATTATAGAAATTTTATTTAGATTTATTTAAATTCTATTTAAGTTAGGGGGTGTTAGGGTTAGGTTTAGACTTAGGCTTAGGGGTTAATACATTTAGTATAGTGGCTGCAACGTTGGGGGCGGCAGATTAGGGGTTAATAAATGTAGGTAGGTGGCGGCGATGTTAGGGACGGCAGATTAGGGGTTAATAATATTTAACTAATGTTTGCGAGGCGAGAGTGTGGCGGTTTAGAGGTTAATATGTTTATTATAGTGGCGGCGACGTTGGGGCAGCAGATTAGGGGTTAATAAGTGTAGGTAGGTTGCGGCGACATTGGGGGCGGCAGATTAGGGGTTAATAAATATAATGTAGGTGTCGGCGATGTTGGGGGCAGCAGATTAGGGGTTCATAACTATAATGTAGGTGGTGGCGGTGTCTGGAGCGGCAGATTAGGGGTTAATAAATATAATGCAGGTGTCGGCGATGTCGGGGGCGGCAGATTAGGGGTTAATAAGTATAAGATTAGGGGTGTTAAGACTCAGGGTTCATGTTAGGGTGTTAGGTGTAAACATATATTTTATTTCCCCATAGGAATCAATGGGGCTGCGTTAGTGAGTTTTACGCTGCTTTTTTGCAGGTGTTAGACTTTTTCTTAGCCGGCTCTCCCCGTTGATTCCTATGGGGAAATTGTACGACCAGCTCACAGCTGACTTAAGCAGTGCTGGTATGGAGTGTGGTAAGGAGCAAAATTTTGCTCAACGCTCACTTCTTGTCTTTTAACCCCGGGTTTGTAAAAACTCGTAATACCAGCGCTGCAGGTAAGTGAGCAGTGAGGGAAAACTGTTCGTTAGCACCGCATAGCCTCTAATGCAAAACTCGTAATCTAGCCGTCTATTTCTTCCCAGAAGGGGGATAGTATTTGACATTGCCACCATATGTCCGTCATTGTGCCCGAAGACCCACACACCCTGCAGCAGGAAGCATTAGCATTGGAATAGGTGCAATTGAATTCTTTCAGGTGTAAGGTACCAGCGAAGTAGAATCTTATGGTTTAATTCAAGTATTCTAGGGGAAGAGGAAGATTTGGAAGTATTATAGAATATATTCTGCCATTGCTCTTTGGAGATGGGAGACCCCAATTCTGCTTGCCAATATGAGTTAAAAGAGGAGGATGGTAGGGAAAGAGCATCATCTAACATTTTTTTCACTTTCGACAGGGACCCCCGGGGTGTCAACCCAACCAAACATAGGCGTTCAAAATTGATTCATTCTCTGAGTAAATCATGTTTATAGGACGACGCTCCTAATAAATGTGTAAGCTGTGCATATTTAATCCACGGGGAGAAGACCCCTTAAGCAATATCAGACATTTGTGACCCTGCCTTCAATGCCCCATTAGTTACCAACCTAGCAAGTGGAATTGTATGGTCTATTCTTGGGTAAGATTCATCAGGGATAATACCTCCTGTGAATTCAGCATTATAAGAGATCGGTATCATTGGTGAGATTGGTGAGGATATTCCCTTAACCTTTGTTCGCACTGTATCCCAGGTTTTACAAATGTGAACATACAGCAGAGATCTCGCAAGGGTGGGTCTACTAGTGTGTTTAGTCCAGCATAACGGACCTATCATAGGTGAGTTCAGGAGAAAAGAGTCTATGGATACCCACGCTTTATAGTATCGGGATATGGATGGTAAGCCCATGTCCCCTCTGCCTAGTGATTTCAGAAGCACCCTTTTATTAATACAGGGTTTAACATATGAATCAGTTTATCAGTAATTGTAGTTGATTCAGATAGGTGGTTGGTAAGTGGATCGGGACAGCTTGGAAAACAAAGAGTATTTGAGGGAGGGTAGTCATTTTAACTTCCTGTATTCGGCCCCACCAAGACAGAGTTTTATTTTACTAGGTGTCAAAATCTTTCTTAAGTTTATGTAGAATGGGCAAATAATTGTGTTTGAATAATTTACTACTGGAGGGGGTGAGGTAGGTTCTTAGGGAGGGATATTCTGTAAGGCCTAAAAATTACCCCGTTTCATAGTAATATTGATCTCTGATTTTTGGGCATTGATTAGGAAATTAGAGTTGGCGCTAAAATCTTTCAAATTCTGCTAAAAGGTGTGGTAAGGATTTGGTTGGACATCATCTGCATAGAGAGTGATTTTATAGGTATTGGGGCCTAATTGAAGACGAGTGATTCTAGGGTTGTTCCTAATATGCAAAGCTAATACTTCCATTGAAATTGCGAAAAAGAGCAGGGATAGAGGGCAGCCCTGTCTCGTGCCGTTCCGGATCTCAAAACTATCTGACAATAGTCCATTGGCCTTGACCTTCGCAGAGGGTTGTGCATATAAGCTAAGTATCCTTTGTATCATTATATACCCAAAGCCAAAGGCAGATAAACAGAGTTTTAGAAAGTTCCAATCCAACCGGTTGAAAGCTTTAAAACTGAAGGCAGTTTCGACCGGTTGGCTTGTTCAATCAGATGTATAACTCTTATTGTATTATCCTGTGCTTCTCTTTTTGGGATGAAGCCTGTTTGGTCTACATGAATGATTTGGAGGAGAACTGTATTGAGGCGTAATGCTAGTACTTTGGCATACAATTTAATGTCGGTGTTGAGTAGAGATATGGGTATATACTTTTCTACTTTAGTAGGATCTTTGTCTGCCTTTGGTAGGACCGATATATGGGCTTCTAGGATGTGTCTAGACCAAAGTTCGTTATTTTCTATGGACTGAAACAATGAGATAAGATGTGGTACTAGGATATTGTTTATAGCATAAATTAGTAAAGCCATCTGGGACTGGGCTCTTATGTAAAGGAAGGGATTTCATAGCTAAGAGTTTTTCCTGAGTATTGATAGGGTCATCTAGCGCGCTAGATGCTAGAGGCTTCCAATATATATTGTTATTTGCTAAAGAAATTGTGGCAGAGGTCGGTTCCGGAGGGTTATATAGTTTGCTATAGAAAAGCTTGAATTGATCCGCAATTTGGACTACCTAGGAATTGACGCCCTGTGGGATCAGTTTATTTGTGCATATAGGAGCCAACCTTCTGCTCTTTAACCCTTTCAGTACCGGGACTTTCAAACAAAAACTTGCCCAAAATACCAGAGCGTTTTTAGCATTTTTGCTATCACTCCATTTAAACAGAAATAGAGCCTTGTTTTTTTATTTACCTATCAAATCTATATATCTATTTTTAAGTAGACAACCCAAGGTATTGATCTAGGCCCATTTCGGTATATATTTTATGCCAGCATTTCACCTGCAAATGCCATCAAATAAAAAAATGTGCTACTTTTTTCACAAACTTTGGGTTTCTCACAGAAAAGGAAATTTATGCTTACCTGATAAATTGATTTCTTCTACAATACGACGAGTCCACGGATTCATCCTTACTTGTGGGATATTATCCAATTTGCTAACAGGAAGTGGCAAAGAGCACCACAGCAGAGCTGTATATATAGCTCCTCCCTTCTCTCCACCCCCAGTCATTCGACCGAAGGTATAGGAAGAGAAAAGAAAAGCTAAAAGGTGCAGAGGTGACTGAAGTTTTGAACATAAAAATATAATCTGTCTAATATGACAGGGAGGGCCGTGGACTCGTCGTATCGTAGAAGAAATCAATTTATCAGGTAAGCATAAATTTCCTTTTCTTCTACTAGATACGACGAGTCCACAGATTCATCCTTACTTGTGGGATACAATACCAAAGCTACAGTACATGGATGAACGGGAGGGACAAGACAGATACCTAAACAGAAGGCACCACTGCTTGAAGAACTTTTCCCCCAAAAACAGCCTCATCCCACTCCCCCGGATAAAAAGTCTGACGACTTAGAAAATCTGCTTCCCAGTTCTCTACTCCTGGGATATAGATTGCTGATAGATAGCAAGAGTGATTCTCCGCCCATCGAATTATCTTGGAAACCTCTATCATCGCTAAAGAACTCTTTGTTCCCCCTTGATGATTGATATATGCTACAGTCATGATATTGTCCGACTGGAATCTTATGAATTTGGCCAAGGCCAACTGAGGCCACGCTTGAAGCGCGTTGAATATCGCTCTCAGTTCCAGAATATTGATTGGAAGTAGGGACTCCTGAGTCCAAACATCCTGAGCCTTCAGGGAATTCCAGACTTCCCCCCAGCCCAGGAGGCTGGCATCTGTTGTCACTATTACCCATGCTGGCCTGCGGAAGCATATTCCCTGGGACAGATGGTTATGTGATAACCACCAAAGAAGAGAGTCTCTGGTCTCTAGATCCAGAATTATCTGAGGAGATAAATCCGCATAATCCCCATTCCACTGTGTGAGCACGCACAGCTGCAGTGGTCTGAGATGAAAGCGAGCAAACGGAACGATGTCCATTGCCGCTACCATTAATCTGATGACCTCCATACACTGCGCCACTGATGGCCGAGGAATGGACTGAAGTGCTCGGCAAGCAGTTAGGATTTTTGACTTTCTGACCTCCGTCAGAAATATTTTCATGTCTACCGAGTCTATCAGAGTTCCTAAGAAAGGAACTAGTGAACTCTTTTGTATATTCACCTTCCACCCGTGAGTTCTTAGAAAAGCCAACACGATGTCCGTGTGAGATTTGACTAGCTGGTAAGTTGACGCCACTGCTATGCCCCGCGGCCTTAGAACCGCCAGAAGGGACCCTAGCACCTTTGTGAAAATTCTGGGAGCTGTGGCCAACCGAAAGGGAGTGCCACAAACTGGTAGTGTTTGTCCAGGAAGGCGAACCTGAGAAACTAGTGATGATCTTTGTGGATAGGAATGTGAAGATACGCATCCTTTATATCCACGGTAGTCATATATTGACCCTCCTGGATCATTGGTAAAATAGTTTGAATGGTCTCCATCTTGAACAATGGGACTCTGAGAAATTTGTTTAGGCATTTGAGATCTAAAATCGGTCTGAAGGTTCCCTCTTTTTTGGTAACCACGAACAGATTTGAGTAAAACCCCTGCCCTTGTTCTAGCTTTGGAACTGGGCAGATTACACCCATGGTATATAGGTCTTTTACACAGCGTAAGAACGCCTCTCTTTTTGTCTGGTCTACAGACAAAAATCCTTGAATTCTAGTTGATACCCCTGGGTCACGATTTCTAATGCCCTGAGCGAAGAGAGAAAGCCTGCCCCTTCATGCTGTCTTGGTAGCAGCAGCGGGTTTCTTGGCCTGTTTACCTTTATTCCAGGTCTGGTTAGGTCTACAGACTGACTTGGATTGTGCAAAATTCCCCTCCTGTTTTGTGGCGGAGGAGGAAGTAGAGGGTCCACCTTTAAAGTTTCAAAAGGAACGAAAATTATTTTGTTTGACCCTCATTTTAACCATCTTGTCCTGGGGAAGGGCATGACCTTTACCTCCAGTAATGTCGGAAATGATCTCCTTTAGTTCAGGCCCGAACAGGGTCTTACCTTTAAAAGGAATAGCTAAAAGCTTAGATTTTGATGACACATCAGCAGACCAAGACTTAAGCCATAACGCTCTACACGCTAAAATGGCAAAGCCTGCATTCTTTGCCACTAACTTAGCCATTTGAAAAGCGGCATCTGTAATAAAAGAATTAGCTAGCTTGAGAGCCTTAATTCTATCCAAAATATCATCTAATGGGGTCTCAACCTTTAGAGACTCCTCTAGAGCCTCAAACCAAAAAGCTGCTGCAGTAGTTACTGGAACAATGAACGCTATAGGTTGTAGAAGAAAACACTAATGAATAAACAATTTCTTTAGAAGACCCTCTAATTTTTTATCCATAGGATCTTTGAAAGTACAACTGTCCTCAATAGGGATGTTTGTACGCTTAGCTAGGGTAGAAATAGCTCCCTCCACCTTAGGGACCGTCTGCCAGGAATCCCGAATGGTGTCAGATATGGGAAACATTTTCTTAAAAGTAGGAGGGGGAGAGAACGGAATGCCTGGTCTATCCCATTCCTTAGTGACAATGTCCCAAATCCTTCTAGGGACTGGAAAAACATTAGTGTAAGTAGGGACCTCTAGATATTTATCCATTTTACACAATTTCTCTGGTGGGATGACAATAGGTTAAAATGAGGGTCAAACAAAATATAAAGGATGCGTGCATCTGAGGTGCGAAAATAAGCCCCGCCCATCTACATTGATGTCTCACTGCCTAGTAAAAACCGCTAGGCAGTGAGACAGTGCTCTCCAAACATAAAATCGTTTTGCACAAAAACCATGTTAACAGTGTCCACCATTTTTTTTGCCCATAACATACAGGTCCCAGTAATACCCTTCTATCATATGTAGGTTTACTGCTTACCCCTTCCCTTATGGGAATACTGTCAGCCAGTTCTGAAATAACACAGTCTCTCCAGAAAAAAATGACTGAACATACCTCAATGCTTGTAGCATGAAAAACGTTCCTCACACTGAAGCTTCTCAAGTACTCCTCAGCCATTCTGTGGGAACTACTCTGGATCTTAGTGACAACTGCTAAGAACATCAGTCTCCAGGCAGAAATCTTCATCCATCTGCTGCCTGGGAAAAAATAGCACTCACCGGTACCATTTAAAATAAAAAAGTCTTGCTTGAAGAAAATAAAAACTATCATTTTATCACCTCTTTCACTTTACCTCTTCCTATTACTTAGAGTAGGCAAAGAGAATGACTGGGGGTGGAGAGAAGGGTGGAGCTATATATACAGCTCTGCTGTGGTGCTCTTTGCCACTTCCTGTTAGCAGGAGGATAATATCCCACAAGTAAGGATGAATCCGTGGACTCGTCGTATCTAGTAGACGAAATTATTTACATACTGCTTGTGCAATCATGGCACAAATGTTTGTAAAAGTTTCTCTGGGATGCCCTTTGTTCAGAAAAAGCAGACATATATGGCTTTGCCATTGCTTTTTGGTAATTAGAAGGCCGCTAATTGCTGCTGCGCACCACACTTCTATTATTCCCGGCAGTGAAAGGATTAATTAGGTAGCTTAAAAGGTTAATGTTAGCTTTAGTGTAGAGACTAGCCTCCTAGCTGACACTCCCCACCCCCTGATCCCTCACAAACAGCTCTCTTCTCTCCCCCACCCTCCACTGGTTACCCCGTCTTAAGTACTGGCAGACACTCTGCCAATAAAAAAAAAACTTTTTTCTTTATAATTTTTTTTTTCTGCAGTGTAGGATTGCCCTAACCCTCAAGCCTCCCTGATCCCCACTAAAAAAGCTATCTAAACCTCCCCTGCCCTAACTATTGCCATCATCTTAGGTACTGGCAGCTGTCTCGCAGTATCTATAAAACATTTTATTTTTCTATCAAAATTATTTTTTTTACATTTTTTTCTGTAGGTAGTGTTACCCCCACCTGCCCCACACCCGCGATCTTTAGTTAGGGGGCCTCCCACATCCCCAGATCCCCTTTTCTGTAGCATAGCTGCCCCTTCCCTCCCTGTCCTTTTATTTAAAAATTTCCGTAGCGTAGGACCCCTCCCACTTCCTCCCGCTCCCTCCCAACCTCCCTTGATGGGCCGCCCACCCGCCACCCGACTCTCGCCAACATCTCCCACCGGCTCCAGCAGAAGATCGTTACAGACGGTGACACACACAGTGTCACCGTCTGTAACGATCAGGCATCTGCCCTTATATGGAGGCGGAGCACAGATCAAACTCCGGCTTCATATGCGGCAGATGCCTGAAGCTTCAGGAGCTCCAGATCTTGGTTGTAACTTTACAACCAAGAGTGCTGGAGCATCCTGAAGCGACGACGTATATATACGTGGTACAGTACGTATTGGGTGAAGGGGTTAAGGATTCTTTTTTTGAGTTAGCCAGGTATGATTTCTCAAGGTAGAGCGCTTTTGTTTGAGCTTCTCCATATAACAATTGATTTAATTAGTTCTTTGTTTGTCTCAATTTGAGAGCGAGGGTATTATCTTGTGGGGTCGCATTATGTTGTATTTCTATGTTTCGGATAGTCTGTAGCACAGTCATATATGCTTCCCGATGCTGTTTAGGAGTGCTTTGTGTTTAATAAACTCACCCGAATAACAGATTTGTGCGCTTCCCACAAGGTATGTGGGGAAATATCTGGTGTATTATTGAAGTTAAAATACTCCTTTATTGTTTCTGCAATTCGTGTAGTGAGTGTAGGATTATTTAATTAAGAATCATCTAGTCTCCATACGAAAGGGTTTAAGGGTGTATTGGCCCAATTCAAGGTGATAGTGTACATAGCATGATCTGACCAACTAGTTGGTTCGATATCTGAATCTCTAATTAAGCTGTATGTGAGTTGATCTGTAAATATGTAATCAATGTGGGAATAACTTTTATGTGGATTAGAGAAGAATGTGTAATGTTGTGTTCCCGGATACTTGACACGCCATGCATCAATTAGAGTGAGGTGATGGATATGGGTTCCCATGTCTGAGAGGATTTTAGGAAAGGCACTACAACGACCCATCGAGCAGTCTAAGAGGCCAATTTATCAAAGGTCTTGAGGACCTGATCCGACAGTGTGGATCAGGTCCGCAAGACCTCGCTGAATGCGGAGAGCAATACGCTCTCCGTATTCAGCATTGCACCAGCAGCTCACAAGATACCATACGGAGCTTGATAAATGGGCCTCAAAGTTTGGTTCAAAAGCAATATTAAAATCCCCTTTTTGGATTTGAAGTATTTTAAGAGTGACTCTTTGGAGAAATTTTGCTTGTTTAGTATTGTGTACATAAATATTGGGTAACGTTATTGGCCGGTTATGGAGGAGGCCGGTCACAATGAGCCACCTGCCCCCGGGGTCAGAATCAACAGCATGTTATTGGAAGGGTAACAGTCTATGGATTAAGATCCCAACTCCTCCACACTTTCCAACATTGAATGCAAAATAACCTGTGGGGAAATCTCTGTTAGAAAATTTTGGTGGACATTCTTTGGGGAAGTGGGTCTCCTGCACAAAGACAATATCAGCATTGGATTTTTTTAAACCAGGCAACGGCTACTGATCATTTTGTTGGTGAATTTAGGCCTTTGGTATTCTGTGTAATTATTTTGACTGTGTAGGGACGCCATGGGTAAAGAGCGTAAGGGAACCGTATGAGTTAGGCTGGATAATTATATTGCAGGAATCAGAGAGCTGGGGTATAGGGGTTTGTGCATCTGCGAGATGGCATTGTGGCTTTGGATGTGTAGAGCTTACCTGGTGTTTGACTTCTATGGGACATGTGACATCCCAACCGGACCGGGAGAAAAGGGAGAAGAGAAGAGTGAGCACAGAGGGTGGATAGTAGTTAGTACACCTGGAATCGTAAAAAACAAAATATGAGTAGATCAAGCCCCATATTTCACTATCTTTGAACATTGGAAACGTGTGAATTACACTTCACTATCTGGCAGTCTGATGCATGAATTTAGGTGTGGCAGATGTCAGGAGAACGCTATCTACATAGTGCCTACATTAATTCTACCACTTTAATTCTAGTAAAGGGTCATCTTAATGCTACAGGATAAATAAATTGTGGGGACATAGGAGCGCCACCCAAAGGGGGCTTAAGTGTGCTGGTGGAAAAGGTGAGTCCAAAGAGATTATCAATATGGGTATATAATGGCCAAAAAACAACACATAGTCCTGTATTAGTAAAGAGCGTGGAAATAACACATAGTACTGTGTTAATAACACATAATACTGTATTAATAAGGAACGTGGAAATAGGGTGAAAAATACAGACAATAAAGAATATATAAAAACATATGTTGTATATAAAAACGGTTTTAATCCAAGGAATATATGGAACAAGATTGTTAGAACTATGTGGCAATTTAGCAGAGTTATTCAAAATCTAGAGTAAAATGTTTAAAAAGCAACATTGAAAAACATGTCAAACTTATGACAAAATAAGGGTATAACAAAACAAAAAAAGACAATAAAAAAAATAAAAAAAATATAATAATGTATGATATTGACGAATCTGAGCTCAGATAAAGGGACGTCCCATATATAAAGCAACAATATAGTCCCAAAATCTATACAGTAACAAAGAGTTACAAAGAGTAAAAAATCCAGTGGAGGTCCAATTTGGAAGGACCCAGAGAAGAGAGAGGAAAAGACTTTTATCCAGGGGAGGAAAATCTTTTATCCAAAACTTCTGGTTCAGAGTAAGAACATTTAAAGGTACCTGTGGAAGAAAAAACAAACAGATACACAAAAACAAAAAAAGCTAGCTAAACTAAAAGGAAAAGTGCTCACCATATACAAATAGGAACTCGGGCTGGTATGTCACAGGAGGTCAAAGCGTTTCGGCCTACTGAGAGGCCTTTATCAAGACTATCATATATCATATCTATGTGTTGTTTTTTGGCCATTATACACCAATATTGATAATCTCTTTGGTCCCAGCTTTTGCACCAGCACACTTAAGCACCCTTTGGGTGGCGCTCCTATGTCCCCACAATTTATTTATTCTTCTGTACGACCCTGTTAGGTTTTTTTAGTGAGTTTGTGTGCTTTGCTTTCCTGGCTTTACTAACCATTTTTATCTTTAATGCTACAGGATAGAAATATATTTTAGACAATTGGGTGGTTCCAACTTTGTGGCAACAGTTTAGGGAAGGCCATTTCCTGTTCCAGCATGACTGTGGCCCTGTGCACAAAGTGAGGTCTAAAAAGACATGGTTTGACAAGTTTGGTGTGAGGGAACTCGAGAAGTCTCTGATATCAACCCCATTGAACACCCTTGGGTTGAACTGGAATGCCAATTGCAAGCCAGACCTTCTTTTCTAATACCAGTACCTGATCTCACAAAGTTTTGGCTAAAAGGGCACAAATTCAAAAAGACAAACTCTGTGTTTTGTGGAAAGTCTTCTCAGAAGAGAGGTGGCAAAGGGGGAGTCAACGCCATATTAATGACCATGGTTTTGGAATGGTATGTCCAACAAGCTCATATAGGTGTGAAAGTCAGGTGTCCACATATTTTTGGCTGTATAGTGTACTTTGTGGGCTTGATACTTCATAGCTGAGACAATCTAGGAACTAAACGTATACACACACAAACACCTAGATTACGAGTTTTGCGCTAAACAGGATGCTAAAATAACGCCAAAAAAGTTGCGTTATTCCACTCTCCATACCGCTGCCATTACGAGTTACTGAAAAGTTTCCTTTGTGTTATGGTGTGTTTAGCTCCATACCGCACAAAAGCCGAGGGCTGATTTCTCGTGCTCGTGAACGCTTTCCCCCAATAGACATTAATGGGGAGAGAGTGTTAGAAAAAAAAATAACACCTGAAGTGCGGAATGGCGATCGCTATAACACAACCCCATTGATGTCTATAGGGGAAAGAAATGTACGTTTAAACCTAACACCCTAACATAAACCCCTAGTCTAAAAACCCCTATTCCACTGCTCCCTGACATTCCCGACACTAACAAAAGTTATTAAACCCTAATCCACCGCTCCCCGACATTGCCGACACTATAATAAAGTTATTAACCCCTAAAACGCCGCTCCCGGACATCGCCGACACTAAATAAAATGAATAACCCCTAAACCTCCGGCCTCCCACATCTCCACCACTAAATAAACTTTTTAACCCCTAAACCTCCGGCCTCCCACATCGCCGCCACTAAATAAACCTATTAATCCCTAAACCTCCGGCCTCCCACATTGCAAAACACTAAATTAAACGATCAACACCTAAACCTAACACCCCCCAACTTTAAATTAAAATTACAATATAACTATATTTAAATAAATAAAAACTTACCTGTGAAATAAAATAAAACCTACCATCTATATTACAAATTTAAAAAAAAATAATCCTACGAAAAAATTAAAAAAAATCTAACATTGCAAAAAAAAATAAACACTAAAATTACTAAAAATAAAAAAACACTAATATTACAAAAATTAATAAACGAAATTATAAAAAAAAACAATTACACCTAATCACCTAAAAAAATAAAAAAGCCCCCCCAAAATAAAAACACCCCCTAGCCTACAATAAACTACCAATAGCTGTTAAAAGGGCCTTTTGTAGGGCATTGCCCTAAGTTAAACAGCTCTTTTACCTGTAAAAAAATACAAAGTCCCCCAACAGTAAAACTCATCACCCAACCAACCCCCCAAAATAAAAAACCTAACTCTAAAAAAAAACCTAAGCTACCTATTGCACCTAAAGGGGCATTTGTATGGGCATGGCCCTGAAAAAGGACATTCAGCTCTTTTACAATTTGCCCTAATCTGAAAAAAAACACTCCCCAATTTGAGCAAAGCCCTAATCTGCAAAAAAACACCCTTCTGAATACCTATTGGCTGTTCAAATCAGCCAATAGGATTTCCGTAGCTCTCATCCTATTGGCTGATTTGAATTTGAAGAATCAAATCAGCCAATAGGAATGTAAAGTACGCCATTTTAAAACGGGTACCTTGCATTGAAGCTTCAGTGTACGGCGGTGACCGTATGAAGAGGACATTCCGCGCAGGATGGCATCGGTTTCCAGGATAGCTCTGCTCTGTGCAGCCGGGATCAAGATAGAAGACTCCCCCAGGATAGATGAAGATATCGCCACCTGGACGAAGACTTTGCGCCGCCTGGATTAAGACTTCTTTCTGCCTGGATGGAGATGGATGTTCGGACTTCAGGAACCGTGAGTAGATATTCTGGGGTTAGTGTTAGTTTTTTGTTTTTTTTTGGAGTATTTTTTTTTTTAGATTAGGGCTTTGGGCAAATTGTAAAAGAGCTAAATGCCCTTTTAAGGGCAGTGCAAAAAAGCTGAATGCCCATACAAGCCCCCTTAGGGGCAATGGGTAGCTTAGGTTTTTTTTAGAGTTAGGTTTTTTTATTTTGGGGGTTGGTTGGGTGGTGGGTTTTACTGTTGGGGGGACTTTGTATTTTTTTAAAGTTAAAGAGCAACTTAGGGCAATGCCCTACAAAAGGTCCTTTTAAGGGCTATTGGTAGTTTATTGTAGGTTAGGGGGTGTTTTTATTTTGGGGGGCTTATTTATATTTTTTAGGGCTATTATATTAGGTGTAATCGTTTTTATTTTTGATCATTTCGTTTATTATTTTTTGTAATCTTAGTGTTTTTTATTTTTCGTAATAGAGGCCTAGATTTGGAGTTCGGCGGTAGCCGTCAAAACCAGCGTTAGAGGCTCCTAACGCTGGTTTTGGCCGCCCGCTGGTATTTGCAGTCAGTGATTAAAGGGTCTAACGCTCACTTTTCAGCCGCGACTTTTCCATACCGCAGATCCCCCTACGCCATTTGCGTAGCCTATCTTTTCAATGGGATCTTTCTAACGCTGGTATTTAGAGTCGTTTCTGAAGTGAGCGTTAGAGCTCTAACGACAAGATTCCAGCCGCCTGAAAATAGAAGGAGTTAAGAGCTTTCTGGCTAACGCCGGTTCATAAAGCTCTTAACTACTGTACCCTAAAGTACACTAACACCCATAAACTACCTATGTACCCCTAAACCGAGGTCCCCCCACACCGCCGCCACTCGATTAAAATTTTTAACCCCTAATCTGCCGACCGCCACCTACGTTATACTTATGTACCCCTAATCTGCTGCCCCTAACCCCGCCGACCCCTGTATTACATTTATTAACCCCTAACCTGCCCCCCACAACTTCGCCGCCAGCTACTTAAAATAATTAACCCCTAATCTTCCGACCGCAAAGCGCCGCCACCTACGTTATCCCTATGTACCCCTAATCTGCTACCCCTAACACCGCCGACCCCTATATTATATTTATTAAACCCTAATCTGCCCCCCTCAACGTCGCCGACACCTGCCTACACTTATTAACCCCTAATCTGCCGAGCGGACCTGAGCGCTACTATAATAAAGTTATTAACCCCTAACCCGCCTCACTAACCCTATCATAAATAGTATTAACCCCTAATCTGCCCTCCCTAACATCGCCAACACCTAACTTCAATTATTAACCCCTAATCTGCCGAGCGGACCTCACCGCTATTCTAATAAATTGATTAACCCCTAAAGCTAAGTCTAACCCTAACACTAACACCCCCCTAAGTTAAATATAATTTAAATCTAACGAAATAAATTAACTCTTATTAAATAACTTATTCCTATTTAAAGCTAAATACTTACCTGTAAAATAAATCCTAATATAGCTACAATATAAATTATAATTATATTATAGCTATTTTAGGATTAATATTTATTTTACAGGCAACTTTGTAATTATTTTAACCAGGTACAATAGCTATTAAATAGTTAAGAACTATTTAATAGTTACCTAGTTAAAATAATAACAAATTTACCTGTAAAATAAATCCTAACCTAAGATATAATTAAACCTAACACTACCCTATCAATAAATTAATTAAATAAACTACCTACAATTACCTACAATTAACCTAACACTACACTATCAATAAATTAATTAAACACAATTGCTACAAATAAATACAATTAAATAAACTAGCTAAAGTACAAAAAATAAAAAAGAACTAAGTTACAAAAAATAATAAAATATTTACAAACATAAGAAAAATATTACAACAATTTTAAACTAATTACACCTACTCTAAGCCCCCTAATAAAATAACAAAGACCCCCAAAATAAAAAATTCCCTACCCTATTCTAAATTAAAAAAGTTACAAGCTCTTTTACCTTACCAGCCCTGAACAGGGCCCTTTGCGGGGCATGCCCCAAGGATTTCAGCTCTTTTGCCTGTAAAAAAAAACATACCATACCCCCCCCAACATTACAACCCACCACCCACATACCCCTAATCTAACCCAAACCCCCCTTAAATAAACCTAACACTAAGCCCCTGAAGATCTTCCTACCTTGTCTTCACCATACCAGGTTCACCGATCCGTCCTGGCTCCAACATCTTCATCCAACCCAAGCGGGGGTTGGCGATCCATCATCCGGTGCTGAAGAGGTCCAGAAGAGGCTCCAAAGTCTTCCTCCTATCCGGCAAGAAGAGGACATCCGGACCGGCAAACATCTTCTCCAAGCGGCATCTTCAATCTTCTTCCATCCGGTGCGGAGCGGGTCCATCTTGAAGCAGGCGACGCGGATCCATCCTCTTCTTCCGTTGTCTCCCGACGAATGACGGTTCCTTTAAGGGACGTCATCCAAGATGGCGTCCCTCGAATTCCGATTGGCTGATAGGATTCTATCAGCCAATCGGAATTAAGGTAGGAATTTTCTGATTGGCTGATGGAATCAGCCAATCAGAATCAAGTTCAATCCGATTGGCTGATCCAATCAGCCAATCAGATTGAGCTCGCATTCTATTGGCTGTTCCGATCAGCCAATAGAATGCGAGCTCAATCTGATTGGCTGATTGGATCAGCCAATCGGATTGAACTTGATTCTGATTGGCTGATTCCATCAGCCAATCAGAAAATTCCTACCTTAATTCCGATTGGCTGATAGAATCCTATCAGCCAATCGGAATTCGAGGGACGCCATCTTGGATGACGTCCCTTAAAGGAACCGTCATTCGTCGGGAGACAACGGAAGAAGAGGATGGATCCGCGTCGCCTGCTTCAAGATGGACCCGCTCCGCACCGGATGGAAGAAGATTGAAGATGCCGCTTGGAGAAGATGTTTGCCGGTCCGGATGTCCTCTTCTTGCCGGATAGGAGGAAGACTTTGGAGCCTCTTCTGGACCTCTTCAGCACCGGATGATGGATCGCCAACCCCCGCTTGGGTTGGATGAAGATGTTGGAGCCAGGACGGATCGGTGAACCTGGTATGGTGAAGACAAGGTAGGAAGATCTTCAGGGGCTTAGTGTTAGGTTTATTTAAGGGGGGTTTGGGTTAGATTAGGGGTATGTGGGTGGTGGGTTGTAATGTTGGGGGGGGGTATGGTATGTTTTTTTTTACAGGCAAAAGAGCTGAAATCCTTGGGGCATGCCCCGCAAAGGGCCCTGTTCAGGGCTGGTAAGGTAAAAGAGCTTGTAACTTTTTTAATTTAGAATAGGGTAGGGAATTTTTTATTTTGGGGGTCTTTGTTATTTTATTAGGGGGCTTAGAGTAGGTGTAATTAGTTTAAAATTGTTGTAATATTTTTCTTATGTTTGTAAATATTTTATTATTTTTTGTAACTTAGTTCTTTTTTATTTTTTGTACTTTAGCTAGTTTATTTAATTGTATTTATTTGTAGCAATTGTGTTTAATTAATTTATTGATAGTGTAGTGTTAGGTTAATTGTAGGTAATTGTAGGTAGTTTATTTAATTAATTTATTGATAGGGTAGTGTTAGGTTTAATTATATCTTAGGTTAGGATTTATTTTACAGGTAAATTTGTTATTATTTTAACTAGGTAACTATTAAATAGTTCTTAACTATTTAATAGCTATTGTACCTGGTTAAAATAATTACAAAGTTGCCTGTAAAATAAATATTAATCCTAAAATAGCTATAATATAATTATAATTTATATTGTAGCTATATTAGGATTTATTTTACAGGTAAGTATTTAGCTTTAAATAGGAATAAGTTATTTAATAAGAGTTAATTTATTTCGTTAGATGTAAATTATATTTAACTTAGGGGGGTGTTAGTATTAGGGTTAGACTTAGCTTTAGGGGTTAATACATTTATTATAGTAGCGGTGAGGTCTGCTCGGCAGATTAGGAGTTAATAAGTGTAGGCAGGTGTCGGCGACGTTGAGGGGGGCAGATTAGGGGTTAATAAATATAATATAGGGGTCGGCGATGTTAGGGCAGCAGATTAGGGGTACATAGGGATAACGTAGGTTGCGGCGGTTTACGGAGCGGCAGATTAGGGGTTAAAAAAAATATGCAGGGGTCAGCGATAGCGGGGGGCGGCAGATTAGGGGTTAATAAGTGTAAGGTTAGGGGTGTTTAGACTCGGGGTACATGTTAGGGTGTTAGGTGCAGACGTAGGAAGTGTTTCCCCATAGGAAACAATGGGGCTGCGTTAGGAGCTGAACGCTGCTTTTTTGCAGGTGTTAGGTTTTTTTTCAGCTCAAACAGCCCCATTGTTTCCTATGGGAGAATCGTGCACGAGCACGTTTTTGAGGCCGGCCGCGTCCGTAAGCAACTCTGGTATCGAGAGTTGCATTTGCGGTAAAAATGCTCTACGCTCCTTTTTTGGAGCCTAACGCAGCATTTGATTAAACTCTCGATACCAGAGTTAAATTTATGGTGCGGCCAGAAAAAAGCCCGCGGAGCGTTAACAGCCTTTTTACCGCCGAACTCCAAATCTAGGCCTTAGTGTTTATTTTTTTGTAATGTTAGATTATTTTTTTTGTAGTGTTAGGTTTTTTAAAATTTGTCATTTAGGATTATAAATTGTTCTTTTTTTTTTATTTTTTTAGAATAGTAAGGTTAGGTTAATTTATAATTTAATGTTAGGTTTATTTTTATTTCACAGGTAAATTTTTATTTATTTAAATAAAGTTATATTGTAATTTTAATTTAAAGTTAGGGGGTGTTAGGTTTAGGGGTTAATAGTTTAATTTAGTGTTTTGAGATGTGGGGGCCAGAGGTTTAGGGGTTAATAGGTTTATTTAGTGGTGGCGATGTCAGGGAGCGGGGGTTTAGGGGTTAACATATTTAAATAGTGTTGGCGATGTGGGTGGGCGGTAGATTAGGGGTTAATACATTTATTTAATAGTCGCGATGTGGGTGGGCGGCAGATTAGGGTTAATAGGTTTTAAATAGTGTTTGCGATGCGGGAGGGCGGCGGTTTAGGGTTTAATAGATAGTTTATGGGTGTTAGTGTACTTTGTAACATTTTAGTTATGAGTTTTGTGAAACATTTTTGTTACACAAAATCCATAACTACTGGTCTCAGATGGCGGTATGGATTGTGTCGGTATAGAGCATAACGCAAGCATTTTAGCTGGACCGTACAACCTGTAATACCGGATCTATGAAAATCCTGCACTCAAACGTCATTTTGTTGAGTGCGCAATGGACGTTACAGTAAAGGCTAGAATGCTTGCGGTATAGCTGTACCGCCAAAACTCGTAATATGCGTTCCTGGCCATTCCACCCGCAATGGACAATTTTTCAGCGATATAGCTGACCTGCAAAACTCGTAATCTAGGTGATTGGTAGCAATAAAGCATTATAAATAAAAGGTATTAAAACATACACATGTTGCCACACACGTACACATACAGTGAAAATAAAGACACATACAGACATACAAATGCAAACATTTACCTTTTAATTTCTCTGGAAACACTATTACAATAAAGTAAATACCTTTTCCATAACAAGGCGGGCAAGTTTTATGGGGTTTGCAATACATCTAACAGCAGAAACTGCACCAGAGGCTAAATTCTTTCCATCCATTATAATGGCATCCATTTCAACCTCTCCTTCTTCATTTAAGACAGACCCACACCCTGAGGAGAGAAAAGCAATGTTCATTTACATGTGCAGAAAACCTAGTTTTCTAAGTACATTTAAATCTTTTTCTGTAAATGTTTTGGCAACAATTATGGTAATTAAAACTGTAATAAAATTCTTTTGATGAACATAGTAAATTATTTTCATCACCAGAACTGTTCAAGGGGCTTACTAGGCAATCAATGCACAAACTTTATTTCCAGTTGAACAGCTACATGTATGGCACCAGGAGGTTGTAAATAAACATTGTGCAATTTTATTAAAAATATTGTGCTGAGGTGAAATGTCTATAGGAAACAAAGAAGTAGAATGTCTCTTTATTTCTATTGTTTACAACACAAAACAGTCACATTTTAACCCATTAAAGACTAGCGCCGTACACTGTACGGTGCTGGTCATTAAGCCCTTAAGGACCAACACATAACCTGTATGATGCTGCTGTCCTGGGCCTCTCTCTCTGCCGCGATCTTGCTAAAAGTAGCGAGATTGTGCTCTTTCTGCATTCCCCACGAGTGGGGCAGTGAAGAAATAGATATGCAGAGTTACCAATGTAGAGAGGGACAATCTGTGTCCCTCTCTACATCTGGTAGTGGTGGAGCTGATTGTTGGTGGTGTGGGAGGGTTAGGAGGGAGGCAGGTGGGCGGCCCATCGCTTGAGGGGGGAGGGAGATGTGGGAACAGGTGGTACCGCTACACTGAGCAAAAAATAAATGCTGAGGCGCCAATTTATGAAAGTGCAAGCGGACATGATACGTTGTAGCGTATCATGTCCGCCACACATCGATAAATGCCAACAGCATACGCGGTCAGGCATTTATCATTGCACAAGCAGTACTTGTGAACTGCTTGCGCAATGCCGGCCCCTGCAGATTCGCGGCCGATAGCAGGGGGTGTCAATCAGCCCAATTGTATAGGATCGAGTGAATTGATGCCCGCAGCCTCAGAGCAGGCGGACAAGTTATGGAGCAGCAGTTTTTAGACCGCTGCTTTTTAACTGCTGTTTCCGGCCAGTCTGAAGGCTTGCGCGGAAACAGGGGCATTAAACTCCATTAGGAGCTTGATAATTCGGCCTCTAAGAGCGGAAGGGAGGGGGAGGAGGGGGAAAGGGAGGGTAGGGGAAACAATCGTGGAGAGATGGGCTAAATGAGGTATCCATTCTTTAATTAAAAAAAATATACAATTTTTTTCTGTAGTGTAGCTGCCCCCCTGCAGCTACACTACAGAAAAAAATTGTATATTTTTTTTAATTAAAGAAAAAAGAAAATATATATAGAGAACTGGATACTGGCAGACAGCTGCTAGTACCTAAGATGGCGGAAATTAGTTAGAAGGGGGAGGGTTAGAGAGCTTTTGGGGAGGGATCAGGGAAGTGGGAAGGTAAGGGGGTAATCATACAATGAAAAAAGTAATTATAATAAAAAAATGTTTTTATTAATTCAATCTGTATCAGCATTCTGCCGTCATATGATAAAGGAAGGTCTAAAATTGCATACTGGCAGAGCACCTGCCAGTATGCAATTTTAGACCTTCCTTTATCATATGAAGGCAGAATGCTGATACAGATTGAATTAATAAAAACATTTTTTTATTATAATTACTTTTTTCATACAATGAAAAAAGTAATTATAATAAAAAAATGTTTTTATTAATTCAATCTGTATCAGCATTCTGCCTTCATATGATAAAGGAAGGTCTAAAATTGCATACTGGCAGGTGCTCTGCCAGTACTTAAGATGAGGGTGACCAGAAGGGGTGGGGGAGGGAAGAGAGCTGTTTGGGTGGAATCAGGTAGGGATCAGGGGGTGGGAAGTGTCAGGTGGGAGGGTAATCTCTACACTAAAGCTAAAGTTAACCTTACAAACTACCTGATTAACCCCATCACTGCTGGGAATAATAAAAGTGTGGTGTGCAGCTGCAATTAGCGGCCTTCTAATTACCAAAAAGCAATGGCAAAGCCATAAATGTCTGCTATTTCTGAACAAAGGGGATCCCAGAGGAGCTTTTACAACCATGTGTGCCATAATTGAACAAGCGGTATGTAAATAATTTCAGTGAAAAACCTAAAGTTTGTGAAAAAGTTAATGATTTTTTTATTTGATCGCATCTGGAGGTGAAATAGTTGCATGAAATATACCAAAATGGGCCTAGATCAATACTTTGGGTTGTCTTATAAAAAAATTTTTTTATAGTTTTGATAGGTAAATAAAAAAAACAAGTCTCTATTTCTGTTTAAATGAAGTCATGGCAACAATGCTAAAAATGCTAAAAATGCTCTGGTCTTTTGGGGAAGTTATAATCTGAAATTTAATGGGTTAAAGTAAATCAATTAAAAAGAATATTTAGACTCAAATAAAAAAATTAATTACACTGCAACAAAAGTTGAACTTAGTAGTGACAATTTGAATTTTAACTACATTTCAGTTTAAGGGGCCTATTTATTATATGTCTGTCCAACATGATCCGATCAGCGGATCATGCCCGACAGACATCGCAATACGCTCTCTGCATTCAGCATTGAACTAGCAGCTCTTGTGAACTGCTGGTGCAATGCCGCCCCCTGCAGATTCGCGGCCAATCGGCCACTAGCAGGGGGATGTCAATCAACCCAATCGTATTCGATCGGGTTGAATTGCGGCGATGTTTGTCCGCCTCCATAGAGCAGGCGGACAGGTTATGGAGCAGCGGTCTTTAGAAACACGGGGCTTCAAGCTCCATACGGAGCTTGATAGATAGGCCCCTAAGAAACAATATTGTTTTAAATTGCCTCTTCTAATAGCACATATAAAGGTATAGACAAGGGGTGGAAACTCCAGTCAGAAGGTCTAAAAGATGCCAGGATTTTGGAATCTCACTCAGACCTAGGGTTGCACCTTGGCTATGTTTTCCTGGACACTTATGAGTTACACATCCTGCAGGATGTGCAGAGGGGAACATAAATTGTATCCCTAGACAGAACTATTCAGGTTCCTCTCTGCTTACCCTGCAGCATATGTAACTTATAAGTGTCCAGGAAAACATGATCGAGGAGGCAACCCTACTAAGACCACAAGTCAAACAAGAAAAGTTAATTTAACATAAGAGACAAATATATTCTAAACACTATGGGCCTGATGATCAAATACTCTCAGGCATGGAGAGAACGCACACACAATCTTTGGGGGCTATTTTTGAGCATTATATTGTAATGTATGTTTCTTTCTTTCACATCTAGAACCCTGCATAGCGAGATAAACAGCTCTCAAGCAAAGTATTTGTCTTTCTAAAATTCTTTGCAGGACCTCACAGTACTGAAGACACTTGTTAGATAATAATTTTTTCCTATATGGGGGCTTGATGTCGCTTGTGTGCAAGTAGCTAAAATATTTAACCTTACAAACACACAAAAAACACACACACATATATATATAAATATAAATATATATATATATATATATATATATATATATACACTGTACATGCATATATACATATATATTTATACATATATACAGTATATATATATATATATACACATACACATATATAATTAGGTAATAGGCAATAATTAGGTATTGAACGTTACCTTATGCTGAAATGTGCAATTTTCATAAGATTAAAAGCTCTTGGCATTTGGGGTATCTTTGCCTCCTCCTAGTTGCCAGGAGTTGAGTCCCACACGGCAAGGCTTGTGGGCTCTGAACCACCTTATGAAAGATAGTGGTATAATCCTCTTTGCATCTATATCTTGCACACCTATGCTTACAGCGCCACATATATTTTGCTCATATATAGTCTTACTAAAGGTTTATATAGATTTATTTCATATTCTTCTGGAGGACATTATAACTATCTTCATAGAGAAAGAAAAGGGTAATTAACGTGCTAACCAAACAGGTGGCCAAGACTCTTATATTTGGGATATGAAACATTTAGAATTGTATGCCAGAAGGTGCAAAATAGAGAGAGACAACCTCCATGGGACTATAAATACAAAAGGAGTAAAAGCTTTCCATTGTTAAAGGCTGGGTAAGATATATGATAAAAACAGACACACACTTTATCTTTTACATATGAAAGAGGGCAGAAATTGCAATACTAATTTTATCATCATATCATCATTCATATTAGTACTAAAGCATACATATAAACATATAAAAAATAAAAATAAAACTTAAAGGGATACTGAACCCAATTTTTTTATTTCATGATTTAGATAGAGCATGGAATTTTAAGCAACTTTCTAATTTACTCCTATTATCAATTTTTCTTCGTTCACTTGCTATTTTTATTTTAAAAGCAGGAATGTAAAGCTTAGGAGCTGGTCCATTTTAGGTTCAGAACTCTGGATACCGCTTGCTTATTGGTGGCTACGTTCAGCCAACCAATAAGCAAGCGTAACCCAGGTCTGAACCAAAAATGGACGAAGAAAAATTAATAATAGGAGTAAATTAGAAAGTTGCTTAAAATTGCATGCTCTATCTTAATCATCGAAGAAACATTTTGGATTTAGCATCCCTTTAAGCTGATCATTGCATCTGTTAGTCTCATTTAAAACTGTATAACTGAAAATATAACAAATAACAAATGAAGTAAAAAGTGAACAAGTAATAAAACAAAAATAGATTCACTGCACTACTATCAAAGGATATATGCAGCAGTGATACAAAAGTAACTTCCAAGACCCCCCAGAGTACTCTTTGCTCAAAAGCTATGAGTCCCACACAGGGCTTGTATGAAGTTCCTACACTGCTCTGCCGATAAACCCTGTCTCCTCCCGTGACACCTCTTAACAGCAAGTTCTCTTATCCGGCTTATGTTTCACCAAGCTTATTGTTGGCTTTTTCAAGCAACTGTCACGGTGGCTGTTCTACCCGGGCATACCAGTAGCATAGGGTAGAAAAGACCAAGGTTCACTGAAGGTCTTATTATTCCAGTGCTTTGAAAATGGAAAGATGGATACCAACTTGGTCCAAAAAGATCAGCTAATTCAGCTGTAAGAGAATATGTACAAATTAAGGTTGGATGGTGTCTCTACCTGCTGATATACTGCAGAATATGTTTAAACACAATTTATTCACTAATAATATTAATTAATTATATGTGCAATTAATAATGAATAATTTCATATCATTTGAGTAATTTTATAAATTAACATTTCTAACCCTCCAAATATATTATTGCAATCATAAATGTATGGGACAGTAAACACCTTGTTATTACAATACACTTCTAATGCCTTGCTATAGAATAGAATAGCCAACTCTAAACATTTAAAAAAAAAAATAGATTGTTGCAATTGTTTTTCTATATCCAAACTCCAGACACCACTTGCCTCATTTAAAAGGACCAATCTGGGCTTAAAGGGACATAAAATAAGTTGGGATAAACAAAATATAATAATATTTAGTTTAATTTCTTTACCTGAAAATTTATACTGCAGTGCCTCATCATTGACCCTTTCTTTTTAGTTTCTGAATTGTAAAGCTCTAACTCCCCCCACACATTTCCTTCTATGGCTTTATCGATATCTATTGTTTTGGTAGAATGCAAAAATGCATAGGGATTATCTGCTGGAGCATGCCTAGAAGCTATGAACTCAGTTGAAATAAAATGCCTGTGTCTAAACACTGATAAGGGGGTGGAGTTGACGTATCCAGGCAGCTTAGGTATGTAATTCATTTTGCTTATTTTTGAAAATTATTTTAAAATACTTGCCAGCAATTTTTAAACAATTTTTTATGCAAGCTATTTTAAATTAATTAGCCCTTTTAGGATATGCACAGATCTCAACTTGTTTTACTTCCCTTTAAAGGGACAGTCTACACCAGAATTTTTATTGTTTAAAAAGATAGATAATGGGGGGCGGAGCTTGGCTGCTTAGAGAGATGGCCGCACATTAACATAGCTCCTAGGCCCATTCCACCAGCCCTGACAAATACGGCTAATTAAGGCTTACTAAATCTGCAGCTGAGAGAGCAGCAACACCCTGGACATCACTGCTAGCCCCAATGAGATTGATAGTCGCCCTCCCGGACACCGCAAAACACAAGACCTGGCCGAGGAGCCTTCGCACCAAAATCCTGTTGTGCAGTTAAACAGAGAAGGCTAACACAACCTGCAGAGACCTAACCACCTCACCGCCGACTCCTGAAACATCCGACACAAGCAGGCAAGCTGAACTCCCTAAGCACCACGGACAGGCTCACAAGAAACACTGAGCCCACAGTCTGACGCCATGTGGTAGACATGGGAGGCATACATTAGACCTACGGCTGGTAAGAGCTAGCGATTGACTAGCCCAGGGCGCTGCAATAGCGGAGTTGTTTCCCCCACACATCAACTAGCCCAGGGACACAAGGGGCATATAATTTTGGGCATAAAGCAATAATAACGGCCCCAAGGTTTGGATCAAGCGGCGCAGGTAGTGGAGCATTTGTATTCAAAGGCATTGTGCACTTACAATAACAGTACAGAGCTCCTATAACTGAGAACAGATAACCTGCAAATTAAATTGCCCACACCACAATCCCTAACTACACTGGGCTTTGTTACAATAAGTCTACCATAATAGGATTTATACAGACTGTAACAATTTATTATTAACTGCAATTTATATTCTGTTTCTGCTTACTATCTTCCTAAAACAGCAAGCTTCCCTAAGGTATACAAACACAGTTAATTGGGGCTGTAGGAAACCACACAGTTATCAAAGAAGTTGCAGATATAGGAAATATTGGTGGTCACCTATACTCTACGCTCACCCTGGCTAACCGATCTGCATTTAACTCCACCACTCAAGATAGCTATATAAGTATGCCAGGCCACAGATCCAATAAGCCTGAGGGACACATCAACTCTAAAACGATGCAGCAGCATTTGACACATGCAGAGGCCACCACCTCATCTCTTAACTCAGTCTCAACAGATTGCACCCCTCAGGGAGAGACCCCACAGGTTCAGCTATCTAATTCTACAGACCTCACTAAAGATGACTTAAAGCTGCTATGCACCAAAGAAGACATTAAAGCAATGATGACTGAAGTAAAAGGCTGGTATGGTGAGATGAAAAAAGATATCACGTAAATGACAATAAGAGTTTCTACATTGGAAGAAAATAAGAACACTACCTATAATGATATACAGCATTTATCTTGCTTAGACTATGATCAAGACGAGACAATTCATCATCTTTTACAAAAGGTAGAATATCTAGATAACAGGGGGAGACATAACAACTTACACATTAGGGGAATGCCCAAATCTATTTTACCAGCAGCTTGAGAGGGGTGCCTCCAGGACCTCTTCAGAACAGTGAAAGAGGACAGCAACGCACCTGCATTGCTAATTGAAAGAGCACACAGAGCATTAAAGGCAAGACCACCACCTAAAGCTCCCGCAAGAGATGTCATCATCAAGCTGCTCCACTTCAAAGACGAACAAGAAATATTAAAGTTCCCAAGACAAAAGCAAAACCTAACTCACGTAGGCAACTGAATACAGATCTTTACAGACCTAAGCCCAACAACACTACAAAAGAGGAGGGAGCTCCTCTTAATCACCTCTACTCTATGAGACCACAACATAGTATACCGCTGGGGTTATCTTGTGAGCATAATTGCAACAAGAGGGGATACTACAGCCATTTACAAGTCAGTAGATGATCTGACGCACTTTTGCAAAGCTCTGAGACTTTCCATCACTCCACCAGGACCTACATCATCTCCTCAGGGGGCTCACTCCCGACGCCAGAAAGGCCAGACCCAGGTTCTAAAGAACCCATTGGAGAAAATATACCTATTCATCCTGGGGCAGACAGTTTTACATCCAACACCAGGGACAGTACATAATGGACTGAACGCTCTTTTCTGCCGAGACATTTAATAATCTGACAAGGACACAGGTCGCATGTTATTGGGCTTGGTGGTTGGGATACTTCCCTCATTGTTACTGTATTTCTCTGTTTTAACTATCTGGTTGACCGCACTTTAATAACCTAGCATTTCTTAGTTTGGATAGGAAATACTGTTAACTTTACTTGCAATTTAGCATTGAGTATAGCACCTGTTTTCTTTAGTATATCACTAGAGATAAAGAACTGTATTATTTTGTTAATTCACTGCTGCTTTCAAGAAATTTGCACGTTGTTTGTTATATCTGATACACATTTGATTGTTACTACACCATCTTCCCAGAGTAAAAGTCATTAACATCCTCACTTCTTATGAGGCCATTCACACCTTTATTCCCATCAAATCTAAGATAATGGACAGGATCCACCCACAGCAACCATGCCCATTAACACTGATTACAATCAATGCTAAGGGACTAAACAGTCCAGAGAAAAGATCTGTAGCTTTCAACCAGTTATACAAAGACTCAGGGGACATTATCTACATGCAGGAAACACATTTCAAAAAAGGAAGGGAACCTAGAGTTATCAGCAACAGATACAGAACCTCTTTCTTGGCATTGGAAGACACTAAGAAGGGTGGAGTAGGTATGTTTTTAAGCAATACAAATTCTGGCCAACACACATAGAAAAAGACGTAAGCGGTAGATATATAATAGTCACCGGACTACTCTATGACCAATTAGTGACATTAGCAAATGTATATCTCCTGAATCAAGACCAGCACACACTCCTAAAACTAGTCTGCAGCAAGTTATTGGAACATACCAGGGGTATAATATTTTTAGGAGGGGATCTGAATTTATCCTTAAATCCCTCAATAGAAACGTCCACCGGGAGGTCTAGTACACTGAAAAGAATCAAATCATTAAAGCTGCCAACGCCCAACTATGTCAGCTCAGGTTACATGACATATTGTAACGTCATATGTAGCTACATATACCTTTCAGGAGTAGGAGGTCTCTTATAACAAGTTTCACTATAAGTGTCAGCCTCCTGATTTCCTCTTTGCTTGGTAATTCTGTTTCCTGCCTTGAAGGATTACTGCAAGCCTGAGTCACCAAACATGATTTCCACTTTCACAAGAGACCTGCCTGTCTTCTGAACATCCATCTATAGTGATTGCACTTAAAGTGAATGTAAATTTTCATAAATTAAAGCCCTGTTTTTAAAAATACTATTAAAAACAGGGGCACTTTCAATCATGAAAGTTTACATTTCAGCCATTTTTTTTAAAATACTTACCTTTTCTTCCTTGCAACACTGGAGCAGCAATTCCACCACCCCCAGATCGTCTCTTCTTACTTCAGAAATTATGAATCTGGCTTCCTCTAATCACGGCGTGGCCGGATTCGTCATTTCTAAAATAGGAAGAGACGACCTGGGGGTGGGGGAATCACTGCTCCGGTGTTCCAAGCTTGCAAGGAAGAAAAAGTAAGTATTTAAAAAAAAACAGCTGCTATGTAAACTTTCATGAATGAAAGTGCCCCTGTTTTAATAGAATTTTTAAAAACAGGGCTTTCATTCGTGAAAATTGACATTCACTTTAAGGAACCAAATACTAACTTTGTAACTTTTGCTTGTTGTGGTTAGAACATGTTACAAATGGAAGTAGTTTATGTCCTACCTACAGCAATCAATCAGCTACAGCCCTATTATTTTCAGAACTAGAATTTTACTCTGCAGTTGTGGTACATACAACTATTGTTTTATCTTTCAGATATCTGTACCTTATACATATGGAAAACCTTGAACCCAAACTCCCAGGACTACAACTTCTACTCCTTCCCACACCATACATACACTAGAATTGACTACCTTCTGACGGACCAAAACAGTCTGTCACTGATTAGCGATTCAATAATACTACCAACCACATGGTCGGATCACGCACCAGTGAAATGCACAATAGAATGGCCAAGCACACCCATCTTATCTTACATATGGAAATTAGATGAATCCTTACTTAACAATCCTCTGATTAAGCAGGATATTGGCAATACATTAGGCTACTACTTCAGAGAAAATGCCTCTGAGGATCTATCTTTCACCACACTGTGGGAAGCGCACAAATGCGTAGTAAGGGGAGAATTTGTTAAACACAAGGTCAGGGAACGGAAGAACGATAGACAGTACTTAAATTCCACACTTGCTCAAATTAAGTTCTGGGAATCGGAACATAAAAAACCTCTGTCTTTTAGCATACTGGAGTCCTTAACACAAGTAAGGAGCAATCTTCACACACATCTCACAACACAAAAGAATACCAACGCAAAACTGCTTTGCTGAAACAGAAGTACTTTGACTTAAATGATAAAGCAGGCTCCTCATTGGCAAAAGTTCTAAGACGCAGACAACTGAACACACATATACACTTTATATCAGATGCACAGGGACATACTCACAAAGACAGCAAGAATATTGCGGAAACTTTCAGACAATTCTACGAGAAGCTATATAACCTACAGAATGACAGTAAACCGGAAGACATAAATAACTTCTTATCTGACTTACACCTACCTACTCTTGACACAGAAAATTCAGAAGACTTAGAATCCCTGATCACAGCGGAGGAAATCAAATTAGCCATCAGAAACATGCCTAGCGGTAAGAGCCCTGGCCCTAATGGGCTAGGTATAAAATATTATAAGACTTACATGCACCACATTATACCTCCCCTTTTATCTTCATTCAATTAACTCCTGAAGGAAGGAGGCTTTTTAGAACAAATGCTTGAAGCACATATTACGTTGCTCCCCAAACAAGGGAAGAACCCTAAATGACCAGAGAATCTTCGCCCCCATCTCATTATTAAACCCCGACATCAAGATATATGCCAAGATATTGGCCACTAGAATCAACAAATCTCTCCCAAAATTGATACATCCGAATCAAGTGGGTTTCGTGCCCAGAAGGGAAGCAAAAGATAACACCCTGAAAGCCCTACAATTATTCACTTATACCCAACAACATAACATTCCCATGGTCCTCGTCTCTTCAGACACAGAAAAGGCCTTTGATAGGGTTCATTGGCAGTTTTTAAAAACAATCTTGGGCCAAATTAAATTCAGCAATACTATAATAAACCAAATTTTATTGCTTTATCAAAAACCCTCAGCCAGGGTTAAAGTGAATGGCATCCTATCAGACAAATTTTACATACAGAACGGGACACGTCAGGATTGCCCACTCTCACCAATTCTTTTCGCCCTTTCCATAGAATCGTTGGCACAAATAATCTGCATTGACAAGCAGGTTACAGGGGTACACATTGGGCATTCGGAACAAAAAACATAATTTATGTAAGAACTTACCTGATAAATTCATTTCTTTCATATTAGCAAGAGTCCATGAGCTAGTGACGTATGGGATATACATTCCTACCAGGAGGGGCAAAGTTTCCCAAACCTTAAAATGCTTATAAATACACCCCTCACCACACCCACAATTCAGTTTAATGAATAGCCAAGAAGTGGGGTGATAAGAAAGGAGCGAAAGCATCAAAAATAAGGAATTGGAATAATTGTGCTTTATACAAAAAAATCATAACCACCACAAAAAGGGTGGGCCTCATGGACTCTTGCTAATATGAAAGACATGAATTTATCAGTTCTTACATAAATTATGTTTTCTTTCATGTAATTAGCAGGAGTCCATGAGCTAGTGACGTATGGGATAGCAGATACCCAAGATGTGGAACTTCCACGCAAGAGTCACTAGAGAGGGAGGGATAAAATAAAGACAGCCAATTCCGCTGAAAAATTAATCCACAACCCAAATCAAAAGTTTCAATTTTTATAACGAAAAAAACTGAAATTATAAGCAGAAGAATCAAACTGAAACACCTGCCTGAAGTACTATTCTACCAAAAACTGCTTCTGAAGAAGAGAAAACACCAAAATTGTAGAATTTAGTAAAAGTATGCAAAGAAGACCAAGTCATTGCTTTGCAAATCTGATCAACAGAAGCTTCATTCTTAAAAGCCCAGGAAGTAGAAACTGACCTAGTAGAATGAGCCGTAATCCTCTGAGGCGGGGATTAACCCGACTCCAAATAAGCATGATGAATCAAAAGCTGAAACCAAGATGCCAAAGAAATGGCAGAAGCCTTCTGACCTTTCCTAAAACCAGAAAAGATAACAAATAGACTAGAAGTCTTTCTGAAATCTGAGTAGCTTCAACATAATATTTCAAAACTCTTACCATATCCAAAGAATGTAAGAATCTTTCCAAAGAATTCTTAGGATTAGGACACAAGAAAGGGACAATAATTCCTCTACTAATGTTGTTAGAATTCAAAACTAAGGTAAAAATCGAAATGAACACAGCAAAACCACCTTATCCTGATGAAAAATCAAAAAAAGGAGACTCACAAGAAAGAGCAGATAATTCAAAAACTGCTCTAGCTGAAGAGATGTCTAAAAGGAACAATACTTTCCATGAAAGTAATTTTAATGTCCAAAGAAAGCATATGCTCAAACGGAAGAGCCTGTAAAGCCCTCAGAGCCAAATTAAGACTCCAAGGAGGAGAAATTGGCTTAATGACAGGCTTGATACGAACCAAAGCCTGAACAAAACAATGAATAACAGAAAGATTAGCAAATTTTTCTGTGAAAACAGCACAGAAAAGGCAGAGATGTGTCCTTCAAAGAACTTGCAGTCAAAAACCCTTATCCAAACCAACCTGAAGAAACTATAAAATCCTAGGAATTCTAAAAGAATGCCAAGAGAATTTATGAGAAGAGCATCATGAGATGTAAATCTTCCAAACTCGATAATAAATCTTACTAGACACAGATTTACGAGCCTGCAACATAGTATTAATCACTGAGTCAGAGAAAGCTCTATGACTAAGTACTAAGCGTTAAATTTCCATACCATCAAATTAATAATTTGAGTTCCTGATGGAAAAAACGAATGTTAAGATATAAGGTCTGGCCTTAATGGAAGTGACCAAAATTGGCAACTGGACATCCCCATGCTGGAGCCACCAGCAACACAAAAGATTACTCCCTGATGATTTTGAAAATCACTCTAAAAAGAAGAACCAGAGGCGAAAAAATATAGGCAGATTGAAAACTCCAAGGAAGTGTCAATGCATACACTGCTTCCGCCTGAGGATCCTTGGACCTGAATAGGCCCCTGGGAAGTTCCTTGTTTAGATGAGATGCCATCAGATCTATTTCTGGAAGCCCTCACATCTGAACAATTTGAAAAAAACACATCTGGGTAAAGAGACCATTCTCCCGGATGTAAAGCTTGATAAACAGAGATAATCCGCTTCCCAATTGTCTATACCTGGGAAATGGACTGCAGAAATTATACAAGAGCTGGATTTAGCCCAAGCAAGTATCCAAGATACTTCTTTCACAGCCTAAGGACTGAGAGTCCCACCCTGATGATTGACATACGCCACAGTTGTGACATTGTCTGTCTGAAAAACAATAAACGTCTCTTTCTTCAAAAAGAAGCCAAAACTGAAGACCTCCGAGAAATGCACGGAGTTCCAAAATATCGAATGGTAATCTCACCTCCTGAGATTTCCAAACCCCTTGTGCTGACAGAGATCCCCAGACAGCCTCCTAACCTAAAAGACTCACGTCTGTAGTGATCATGGTCCAGGTTGAATGAACTGAAGAGACCCGTAGAACTATATGATGGTGATCTAACCACCAAGTCAAAGATAGTTGAACATTGGGATTCAAAGATATAAAAAGTGATAGCCTAGAATCCCTGGAAAGGTTTCCTATGAAAATGAGCAAAGGGAATCGAATCCAATGCTGCAGCCATGACACCTAAAAACTTCCATGCATATAGCAACTGAAGGAAATAATAGAGACTGAAGGTTCCGACAAACGGAACCCAATAAAATTGTCACTTGTCTGTTAGAGACAAAGACATTGACACAATCTATCTGGAAACCTAAAAAAGGTGACCCTTGTCTGAGGAATCAAAGAGCTTCTGATAAAAAGATCCTCTAACCATGTCTTGAAGAAACAACAAAAGTTGAATCGTATGAGATTCCGCAGAACGAAAAGACTGAGCCAGTACCACGAGACCGTCCAAATAAGGAAACACTGAGAAGCTTGAAAAGATTCTTAGAGCTGTCGCTAGACCAGAGGGAAAAGCAACAAATTGGTAATGCTTGTCAAAAAAAGAGAATCTCAGAAAATGAAAATAATCTGAATGAAAACAGAAAATGAAGATATGCATCTATTGTATCTATTGTAAGCAAATAATGCCCTCACTGACCAAAAGGCAGAATAGACCATATAAACACCATTCTAAAAGATGGTACACTTATGGCAATTCAAAAAGATTTTCTATCTTTGGGACAATGAATAGTTTTGAATAAAACCCCCAAACCCTGTTCCTAAAATGGAACTGGTATACATACCCCAGAAAACTCCAGGTCTGAGCAGCGCCTTGAGCCCCAATGGGTGACCAGCCGCGCTTCACAAGTACCCAATACATACAGGTCTGACACACACTTCAGGAAAGTGTGAGCCTTACTGGAATGGCTGGAATATGTTAGAGAAAAAAAGACTTCTCACAGGCGGTTTTACTCTGAATCCTATTCTGTACCCAAATCTAAGAAGTTTGGACCGAATTGAACCAAACAATCTTTAAAAAGTCTTAACCTGCCCCTTACTAGCTAAGCTGGAATAAGAACCGCACCTACATGCAAATTTGGGGAGCTGACTTTGATATTAAAAATGGCTTAAATTGAATGAAGAAAACTTCCAATTATAAACATGTTACTTGGGGAAGAAATAGGATTCCGTTCCTTAGTAAGAACAAAAACTAATATAAGCTTAAGATTTAGGGGGGTAGTTATCAAGCCGTCTACTTTTCTGGCTTCGCTGGCCCAATACGTCCGCCTAAGCTTGCCTACCTTCGCCGCCGCGGACCTTGAATACGTTTGCCTAAGTTATCAAATAAAGCTGTCAAAAAGCCGCAGGGCGATGAGCAGCGGACTGTGAGAGTTATCACTCATCCGATCTCGCTGCTCTTCGGCTTTTTCCCAGCTTTATTGCTAGCCTGTCACTAAGCACCCACACTAAACTGCACTGTTCTACCCCCTATACCGGCGCCCCCGGAGCCTCCCGCAACTCAATAAAGTTACTAACCCCTAAACCGCCGCTCCTAGACCCTGCCGCAACTCTTATAAATGTATTAACCCCTAAACCGCCGCTCCTAGACCCTGCCGCAACTCTTATAAATGTATTAACCCCTAAACCGCCACTCCTAGACCCTGCCGCAACTCTTATAAATGTATTAACCCCTAAACCGCCGCTCCTAGACCCTGCCGCAACTCTTATAAATGTATTAACCCCTAAACCGCCACTCCTAGACCCTGCCGCAACTCTTATAAATGTATTAACCCCTAAACCGCCGCTCCCGGAGCCCACCGCCACCTACAATATACCTAGTAACCCCTATCCTGCCCCCCCCTATACCGTCGCCCTCTATAATAAAATTATTAACCCCTATCCTGCTGATCCAGCACCTCGCCGCAACTAAATAAATAGTTTAACCCCTAAACCGCCGCTCCCTGAACCCGCCGCAACCTATATTAAACCTATTAACCCCTATCCTGCCCCCCCTACACCGTCGCCACCTATAATAAATTTATTAACCCCTATCCTGCCCCCCACTACGACGCCGCCACTGTAATAAATTTATTAACCCCTAAACTGATGTCTAACACTAACCCTAACGCCCCCCTAACTTAAATATTAATTAAATAAATCTAAATAATATTTATATTATGAACTAAATTAATCCTATTTAAAACTAAATACTTACCTTTAAAATAAACCCTAATATAGCTACAATATAAATAATAATTATATTGTAGCTATCTTAGGATTTATTTTTATTTTACAGGCAACTTTCAATTTATTTTAACTAGGTACAATAGTTATTAAATAGTTATTAACTATTTAATACCTACCTATCTAAAATAAAGAGAAATTAACCTGTAAAATAACAACTAACCTAAGTTACAATTAAACCTAACACTACACTATCATTAAATTAATTAAATAAACTACCTACAAATAACTACAATTAAATACAATTACATAAACTAACAAAAGTACAAAAAATAAAAAAAGCTAAGTTACAGAAAATAAAAAAATAAGTTACAAACATTTTACAAATATTACAACAATTTTAAGCTACTTACACCTAATCTAAGCCCCCTAATAAAATAACAAACCCCCCCAAAATTAAAAAATGCCCTACCCTATTGTAAATTAAATAAAGTTCAAAGCTCTTTTACCTTACCAGCCCTTAAAAGGGCCATTTGTGGGGGCATGCCCCCAAAAGTTCAGCTCTTTTGCCTGTAAATGAAAAATACAACCCCCCCCAACATTAAAACCCACCACCCACATACCCCTAATCTAACCCAAACCCCCCTTACAAAAACCTAACACTAATCCCCTGAAGATCATCCTACCTTGAGTCGTCTTCACTCAGCCGAGCAGCGATGGAACCCAAGTGGACATCCGGACCGGCAGAAGTGATCATCCAAGGGGCGCTGAAGAAATCTTCCATCCGATGAAGTCATCATCCAGGCAGCGCTGAAGAAGTCTTCGATCTGGGCGATGTCATCTTCCAAGCCGGGTCTTGAATCTTCCTTCCGCCCCCGCGGAACATCCTTCTTCACCGACGGACTACGACGAATGAAGGCTCCTTTAAGGGACATCATCCAAGATGGCGTCCCCTCAATTCCGATTGGCTGATAGGATTCTATCAGCCAATCGGAATTAAGGAAGGAAAAATCTGATTGGCTGATGGAATCAGCCAATCAGATTCAAGTTCAATCCGATTGGCTGATCCAATCAGCCAATCAGATTGAGCTCGAATTCTATTGGCTGATCGGAACAGCCAATAGAATGCGAGCTCAATCTGATTGGCTGATTCCATCAGCCAATCAGATTTTTCCTACCTTAATTCCGATTGGCTGATAGAATCCTATCAGCCAATCGGAATTGAGGGGACGCCATCTTGGATGACGTCCCTTAAAGGAGCCTTCATTCGTCGTAGTCCGTCGGTGAAGAAGGAGGTTCCGCGTCGGCGGAAGGAAGATTCAAGACCCGTCTTGGAAGATGACATCGCCCGGATCGAAGACTTCTTCAGCGCCGCCTGGATGATGACTTCATCGGATGGAAGATTTCTTCAGCGCCCCTTGGATGATCACTTCTGCCGGTCCGGATGTCCACTTGGGTTCCATCGCTGCTCGGCTGAGTGAAGACGACTCAAGGTAGGATGATCTTCAGGGGATTAGTGTTAGGTTTTTGTAAGGGGGGTTTGGGTTAGATTAGGGGTATGTGGGTGGTGGGTTTTAATGTTGGGGGGGGGTTGTATTTTTCATTTACAGGCAAAAGAGCTGAACTTTTGGGGGCATGCCCCCACAAATGGCCCTTTTAAGGGCTGGTAAGGTAAAAGAGCTTTGAACTTTATTTAATTTAGAATAGGGTAGGGCATTTTTTTTATTTTGGGGGGGTTTGTTATTTTATTAGGGGGCTTAGATTAGGTGTAAGTAGCTTAAAATTGTTGTAATATTTGTAAAATGTTTGTAACTTATTTTTTTATTTTCTGTAACTTAGCTTTTTTATTTTTTTTACTTTAGTTAGTTTATGTAATTGTATTTAATTGTAGTTATTTGTAGGTAGTTTATTTAATTAATTTAATGATAGTGTAGTATTAGGTTTAATTGTAACTTAGGTTAGGATTTATTTTACAGGTAATTTTGAATTTCTTTTAGCTAGGTAGTTATTAAATAGTTAATAACTATTTAATAACTATTCTAACTAGCTAAAATAAATACAAAGTTACCTGTAAAATAAATATAAATCTTAAGATAGCTACAATATAATTATTATTTATATTGTAGCTATCTTAGGGTTTATTTTATAGGTAAGTATTTAGTTTTAAATAGGAATAATATATTAAAGTATAGTGTAGTGTTAGGTGTAATTGTAACTTAGGTTAGTTTTTATTTTACAGGTAAATTTCTCTTTATTTTAGCTAGGTAAGCTATTAAATAGTTAATAACTATTTAATAGCTATTGGACCTAGTTAAAATAAATTGAAAGTTGCCTGTAAAATAAAAATAAATCCTAAGATAGCTACAATATAATTATTATTTATATTGTAGCTATATTAGGGTTTATTTTACAGGTAAGCATTTAGTTTTAAATAGGATTAATTTAGTTAATAATAGAAATATTATTTAGATTTATTTAATTCATATTTAAGTAAAGGGGGCGTTAGGGTTAGTGTTAGACTTAGGTTTAGGGGTTAATAACGTTATTATAGAGGGCGGCGGTATAGGGGGGCAGGGTAGGGGTTAATAGGTATAATGTAGGTGGCGGTGGGCTCCGGGAGCGGCGGTTTAGGGGTTAATACATTTATTATAGTTGCGGTGGGCTCCGGGAGCGGCGGTTTAGGGGTTAATACATTTATTATAGTTGCGTGGGCTCCGGGAGCGGCGGTTTAGGGGTTAATACATTTATTATAGTTGCGGTGGGCTCCGGGAGGCGGCGGTTTAGGGGTTAATATGTATAGAGTAGCTTGCGGTGGGCTCCGGGAGCGGCGGTTTAGGGGGTAATAACTTTATTTAGTTGCGGCGGTGTAGGGGGGACAGATTAGCGGTGTTTAGACTCGGGGTACATGTTAGGGTGTTAGGTGCAGACAGCTCCCATAGAAATCAATGGGATGTCGGGCAGCAGCGAACTTCTACTTTCGCTATGGTCAGACTCCCATTGATTCCTATGGGATCCGCCGCCTCCAGGCTGGCGCTTTGAAAACCAGGTACGCTGGGCCGTAAAAGTGCCGAGCGTACCTGCTAGTTTTTTGATAACTAGCAAAACTTGTGTGCGGAACATCTGGAGTGACATAAGAATCGGTCTGTGTCGGACTGAGTCCGGCGGATCGAAGTTTACGTCACAAAATTCTACTTTTGCCGGTCTCGAGCCTTTGATAACTAAGGCGAATCAGCCTCGCCACAAATACGCTGCGGAATTCCAGCGTATTTGAGGTTGACGGCTTGATAACTAGGCCCCTTAGTCTTAGAGCTCAATCTTGAAGCCCAGAGTAAAAGTAGAAGAATTGAATCCAATTGTGAACCAAATAATTGATTACCTTGGAAAAAAGAAATATGGAATTTAGAAATCAAATTAGCATTCCAAGATTGAAGTCACAAAGTTATTCTAGCTAAAATAGCTAAAGACATAGATTAAACCTCATTTGCGAAAATATCAAAAAAATTATGACACAAATGAAATTATTAGCATGTTGATCAACTTAACAATGCTAAACAAATCATAATCCGATACTTGTTGCACTAAAGTATCCAACCAGAAAGTTGAAGCAGTTGCACATCAGCCAAATAAATTACAGGTCTAAAAAAAGTACCTGAAAATAAATAATTTTCCTTAAATAAGATACAAATTTCCCATCTGAAGGAAAAAAATAAATACTATTTACTATAGGAATAGTAGTATGTTAAGCAAGAGGAGAGATAGCCCCATTAACTTGGGGAATCTTTCCTCAAAACTTAAAACTAACTGCCGGCAAAGGATACAATTTAAAAACATTAAAGAAGGAATAAAAGAAATTCCCGGCCTATTCCATTCCCTAGTATCAGGAACTGGAGAAAACCTCTGAAGAAAACACAGAAGGTTAATAAGCAGAATTTAAATGTTAGCTAGTCTTAATCAAAAGAACTAGTTACTTTAATATCCAAAATAATCAACACCTTTTCAACAAAGAACAAATGTATTCTATTTAAAAATAAAAAAGTAGATTTGTTAGTGTCAATATCTGATGAAGAATATTCCGAATGAGAAAAAACACCACCAGAGGAGGATAATTCAGTATGTTGTTGGTCATTTGAAACTTCATCAACTAAATGAGAAGTTTAAAAAAGACCTAAAAATTTTATTAGAAGGGGGGATGGCAGACAAAGCCTTTAGAATAGAATCAGAAAAATATTCTTATAAATTCCTAAATATATCTTGTACATTAGATGTAAAAAGAATAGCAATAGATAATGCATAAATACTAATGGACTCTGCATGTAAAAGTTTATCATAATAACTTATTACAAACCATAGCTAAAGATAATCATTCATAACATTAAAATAAATGAACTTAGCTTTGGTAGGACTGATATCAGTCATCGGGAATCCCTCAGTATTTTCTGATACAGGAACAGTTTTTGGAATATCTTGCAATATGTAATAGAAAAAACAACATATAAAGCAAAATTATCAAATTCCTTAAATGACAGTTTCAGGAATGGGAAAAAATTTAAATGAAACAAGCTTCTAGAAAACCAGAAGCAACTGAAAAATGAGACTGAAATAATGTAAAAAAAACTGGCGCCAAGTATGACGCCCACATTTTTGGCACCAAGTATAACGCCCACACATTTTTGCGCCAAGAATGACGCCCATATTTTTTGGCACCAAAAAAAGTCCATAATACACATACGTCAAAAATGACGCAATTACGTGAAAACTTCCGGCGTCATAGTTGGCCAACTATGACGCCGGAAATGACGAAATTTTTGCGCCAAAAAAGTATTGCAGCAAAAATTACGCAATAAATAGAAGCATTTTCTGCACCCGCGAGCCTAACAGCTCGCAATTTTGAAAAAAAGTCAATTGAAAATTTAAAGTAAGAAAAAATAAAATTTATATGCATTTTCCCAAAAAAATGAAACTGACAGTCTGAATGAAGGAATACTGATTATCGTGAATCATGGCAAATATAAGTTTAAACACATATATTTAGAACTTTACATATAAAGTGCCCAACCATAGCTTTGAGTGTCATAAATAGAAATAAGATTTACTTACCCTAAGACACTCATCTACATATAGTAGATAGCCAAACCAGTACTGAAACGAGAATCAGTAGAGGTAATAGTATATAAGAGTATATCGTCAATCTGAAAAGGGAGGTAGGAGAAGAAATCTCTACGACCGATAACAGAGAACCTATGAAATAGATCCCCTAGAGGAAGACCATGGTATTCAAATAGGCAATGCTCTCTTTACATCCCTCTGACATTCACTGCACTCTGAGAGGAAAACCAGTCTTCAGCCTGCTGCGAAGCGCATATCAATGTAGAATCTAGCACAAACTTACTTCACCACCTCCATGGGAGGCAAAGTTTGTAAAACGGAATTGAGGGTGTGGTGAGGGCTGTATTTATAAGCATTTTAAGGTTTGGGAAACTTTGCCCCTTCTGGTAGGAATGTATATCCCATACGTCACTAGCTCATGGACTCTTGCTAATTACATGAAAGAAATTGACCTTATACACAGACAACATCATTCTGAAAAGGCTCCTAGATTGGTGTCATAATGATCCAAATAATGAGTGTGTTCAAATAGACTGTGCCTTAATGGGAACAAACAACGCAGAGATGATAGCTTGGCTTAGTGCAAAACACAGACCCAAGGCTACTTTGCACTACCCCTTGCTGCTAGAATTTTTATCTCACTGGGATAGGATTCGAAACAGCTCATCAGACATATCTACCATACACTCTCCCCTGACCCCTGTATGCAACAACCCCACCATACCATGGAATTTCAAAGAAATAGGACAGAATCAACCAGTACATACTAAAGACAGAACACTATTTACCCTTATAAAAGATAATAAACTAAAGTCATTAATTGACATACAAGATGATGTTCCTAATATCTCTATAAACTGGTTTCAATACACCCAGCTGAACCACTTTCTGAGCACCCATAGACATAATCATAATTTCAAAAGACAGGTAACATCCTTTGAAAATCTGTGTTTCCAAGATTCATGCATGAAACACACCATTTCTATATTATACAAACTCTCACTAATGGAAGACACCCAAACACTTCCTTTTTTCGCCAGAGCGTGGGAAAGGGAACTTCATACGGACATAACATTCCAAGATTGGCAGATAGCCTTCATAACCACTAAGAAGGCCTCCATATCTACAAGAGTACAAGAATCCAGTTATACATTTCTTTCTAGGTGGTACTTAACACCTAGTAGATTATAGCATATCTACAAAACAACATCTGGGAAATGCTGGAGAAATTGCAGGGAGGATGGTACTCCCACACATATATGGTAGGATTGTCCCAAATTAGACACTTTCTGGGTAGAAATCTTCACACACATCAAGAGAACAATAGGGGAAACCTTACCCAATGATCCCAAGACACTGCTTTTCTTGTCTCTTCCTAAGGTCGAAAATAAGGCACACAAGGCATTGATGCTAATTATGCTAAACAGTGCCAAACTATTAATTCCGAAACACTGGAAATCACAGACAGTTCCAACTAGTAGAATGAGAACAACATCCTAAATGCATCTGCAAGGCTAATCCACCTCTCTCGATGCTCTGTTTCTGCTGCACCTCTCCGTGAGTCCCTTCACTGGTTCCCCATTCACAGCAGAATTAAATTCAAAATTCTCACCCTGACCTACAAAGCCCTCACCAATGCTGCCCCACCCTACCTGTCCTCACTCATCAACAAATATACTCCAGCCCGCCCCCTAAGATCCAACAATGACCTGCTTCTTGCGTCCTCTACCATCACCTCCTCTCATGCTAGACTACAGGACTTCTCTTGTGCCGCACCAACCCTCTGGAATGCACTTCCTCGAGCTGTCAGACATTCCTCTAACCTCTCCTCCTTTAAACATTCCCTAAAGACCTTTTTGTTCAGGGAAGCTTAACACCCGACTCATTAACAATTGAACTTCACTTACCCAACAGTTGCACTCATATATCTCCTCACTAATATCATTCTCACCTTAGCAGGCCCCACCTCCTGTTTCCCATCCTCCCACCCATTTAGACTGTAAGTTCCCACGGGAATAGGGCCCTAAATTCCCCTGTATTTGTCTGTAAAATGTTGTCTCTTATTGTATTGTTTCTCCATTGTACTTTTAATCCTTATACCCATAGGCAGTGCTGCGGAAACTGTTGGCGCTTTATAAATAAAGAATAATAATAATAAAATTTAAAATTTGGAACACAATGCAGCAGTGCAGCCAGTAAGGCCAGTCTAATACTTGGTTGCATTGGAAGAGGTATTAGTAGCAGAAATTGCAAGGTTCTTATGCCACAGATCATTACTAGTTGGACCAAATCTGGAATACTGTGTACAGTTCTGGAGACCATATCTTCAGAAAGATATAAATAAACTAGAAGCTGTACAAAGGAGGGCTACTAAAATGGTACATGGTCTAAAATATAAAACGTACAAAGAAAGACTCTATGATTTAAATACGTATAGTTTAGAGGATAGAAGGGAAAGAGGTGACATGATAGAAATCTTCAAATATATGAAGGGACTTAATAAAATAGAAGCTGAAAGCATTTTTCACAAAAAAATAAATGCCAAAACAAGGGGTCACAATCTAAAGTTATAGGGTAGCAGATTCAGAAGAAATTTGAGGAAGCATTTTTTTACAGAAAGGGTCATTGTTTAATGGAATAAACTTCCATTTGAGGTGGTAAACACAAACGGCTAGATTACGAGTCTTGCTTTAGCCTTAAAAAGCAGCGTTGAGAGGTCCCAACACTGCTTTTTAATGCCCGCTGGTATGACGAGTCTGGCAGGTACAGGTGTACCACTCACTTTTCTTCCGCGACTCGAGCTTACCGCAAATACCCTTACGTAAATTGCATATCCTATCTTTTTAATGGGATTTGCCTAACGCCGGTATTACAAGTCTTGGAAGAAGTGAGCGGTAGACCCTCTCCTGTCAAGACTCTTACCGCATTTAAAAGTCAGTGGTTAAGAGTTTTATGGGCTAATGCCGTAACATAAAACTCTTAACTAAAGTGCTAAAAAGTACACTAACACCCATAAACTACCTATTAACCCCTAAACCGAGGCCCCCCACATCAGAAACACTTAAATTAAAAGTTTAACCCCTAATCTGCCGACCGGACATCGCCACCACTTTAATAAATATATTAATCCCTAAATCGCCGCACTCCCGCCTTGCAAAAACTAGTTACATTTTATTAACCCCTAATCTGCCGTTCCTAACATCGCCGACACCTAACTACATTTATGAACCCCTAATCTGCCACCCCCAACGTCGCTGCTACTATATTAAAGGTATTAAGCCCTAAACCTAAGTCTAAACCTAACCCCCCTAACTTAAATATAATTTAAAATAATCTAAATAAAATTACTACAATTAAATAAATTATTCCTATTTAAAACTAAATACTTACCTGTAAAATAAACCCTAAGATAGCTACAATATAACTAATAGTTATATTGTAGCTATCTCAGGGTTTATTTTTATTTTACAGGCAACTTTGTATTTATTTTAACTAGGTACAATAGTTATTAAATAGTTATTAACTATTTAATAACTACCTTGTTAAAATAAAGACAAATTTACATGTAAAATAAATCCTAACCTAAGTTACAATTACACCTAACACTACACTATAATTAACTTAATTACCTAAACTACCTACAATTAATTACAATTAAATTAAATAAACTAAAGTACGAAAAACAACAAACACTAAATTACAGAAAATAAAAAAATAATTACAATTTTTTAAAACTAATTACACCTACTCTAATCCCCCTAATAAAATAAAAAATCCCCCCAAAATAATAAAATTCCCTACCCTATACTAAATTACAAATAGCCCTTAAAAGGGCCTTTTGCGGGGCATTGCCCCAAAGTAATCAGCTCTTTTACCTGTAAAAAAAAAATACAATACCCCCCCACATTTAAACCCACCACCCACACACCCAACCATACTCTAAAACCCACCCAATCCCCCCTTAATAAAACCTAACACTAACCCCTTGAAGTTCACAATACATTGAGCCGTCTTCACCCAGCCGGGCACAAGTGGTCCTCCAGAGGGGCAAAAGTCTTCATCCGATCCGGGCAGAAGAGGACCTCCAGACGTAAAGAATAGGCTTCATCCAGGCGGCATCTGCTATCTTCATCCATCGGGAGCGGAGTGGGTCCATCTTCAATCCAGCCGACGCGGAGCATCCTCTTCAAATGAAGTCCAAGCGAAGAATGAAGGTTCCTTTAAATGACGTCATCTAAGATGGCGTCCCTTGAATTCCGATTGGCTGATAGGATTCTATCATCCAATCGGAATTAAGGTAGGAAAAATCATATTGGCTGATTGGATCAGCCAATAGGATTGAAGTTCAATCCTATTGGCTGATCCAATCAGCCAATAGGATTGAGCTCGCATTCTATTGGCTGTTCCAATCAGCTAATAGAATGTGAGCTCAATTCTATTGGCTGATTGCATCAGCCAATAGGATTTTTCCTACCTTAATTCCGATTGGCTGATAGAATTCTATCAGCCAATCAGAATTCAAGGGACGCCATCTTGGATGAAGTCATTTAAAGGAACCTTCATTCTTCGCTTGGACTTCGTTTGAAGAGAATGCTCCGCATCGGCTGGATTGAAGATGGACCCGCTCCGGATGGATGAAGATAGAAGATGCCGCCTGGATGAAGCCTTCTGCCCGTCTGGAGGTCCTCTTCTGCCCGGATCGGATGAAGACTTCTGCCCCTCTGGAGGACCACTTGTGCCAGGCTGGGTGAAGACGGCTCAAGGTAGGGTGATCTTCAAGGGGGTAGTGCTAGGTTTTATTAAGGGGGGATTGGGTGGGTTTTAGAGTAGGGTTGGGTGTGTGGGTGGTGGGTTTTAATGTTGGGGGGGTATTGTATTTTTTTTTACAGGTAAAAGAGCTGATTACTTTGGGGCAATGCCCTGCAAAAAACGCCCTTTTAAGAGCTATTTGTAATTTAGTATAGGGTAGGGAATTTTATTATTTTGGGGGGCTTTTTTATTTTGTTAGGGGGATTAGATTAGGTGTAATTAGTTTAAAATTCTTGTAATTATTTTTTTATTTTCTGTAATTTAGTGTTTGTTTGTTTTTGTACTTTAGTTTATTTAATTTAATTGTAATTAATTGTAGTTATTTTATGTAATTAATTTGATGATAGTGTAGTGTTAGGTGTAATTGTAATTTAGGTTAGGATTTATTTTACAGGTAAATTTGTACTTATTTTAACTAGGTAGCTATTTAATAGTTAATAACTATTTAATAACTATTCTACCTAGTTAAAATAAATACAAAGTTGCCTGTAAAATAAATATAAACCCTAAGCTAGCTACAATGTAACTATTAGTTATATTGTATCTAGCTTAGAGTTTATTTATTGGTAAGTATTTAGTTTTAAATAGGATTAATTTATTTAATTGTAGTAATTTTATTTCGTTTTATTTAAATTATATTTAAGTTAGGGGGGTGTTAGACTTAGGTTTAGGGGTTAATAAATTTAATATAGTAGCGGTGACGATGGGGGCGGCAGATTAGGGGTTAATAAATGTAGGCAGGTTGCGGCGACATTGGGGGGGGCAGATTAGGGGATAATAAATATAATGTAGGTGTCGGCGATGTTGGGGGCAGCAGATTAGGGGTTCATAGGGATAATGTAGATGGCGGCGGTGTCCGGAGCGGCAGATTAGGGGTTAATAATATAAAGCAGGTGTTGGCGATGTTGGGGGCAGCAGATTAGGGGTTAATAAGTGTAAGATTAGGGGTGTTTAGACTCATGTTCATGTTAGGGTGTTAGGTGTAGACATAAAAAGTGTTTCCCCATAGGAATCAATGGGGCTGCGTTAGAAGCTGAACGCTGCTTTTTTGCAGGTGTTAGGTTTTTTCATCTGAATCTGCCCCATTGTTTCCTATGGGGAAATCGTGCACGAGCACGTTTAGCCAGCTTACCGCTACCGTAAGCAACGCTGGTATTGAGGTGAGATGTGGAGCTAAATTTTGCTCTACGCTCACCTTTTTGAGGCTAACGCCAGGTTTAAAAAAACCTGTAATACCAGCGTTGACTTAAGGGAGCGCTAAAAAAAATGCTCGTTAGCAACGCACCCCTGTTACCGCAAAACTCGTAATCTCGGTGAAAGACTATAAAGGAATTCAAAAATGCCTGGGACATGCATAAGGCTATCCCAAGGAAAAAGTAACATGTAATATGGGTAGACTTGATGTGCCTTTTTGGTTCTTATCTACCGTCAAATTCTATGTTTCTATATAAATATATTCAAGGCCCATTTAATGAGATGGCAGAATCTGTGTTTATTCCAAGAAAATAGTTTGTGACAAGAACTCACAATTTAAGGCTGGAGGAAAGGAGATTTAATTTCCTGCAACGTAAACGTTTCTTCACAGTCACCTAGATTACAAGTTTTGCGTTGCGGCTTGTAACGCTGAAAATATGGCATTTTCAGCGTTAAAACAGCACCACAGCTATTACAAGTAATGTTGGTATAGGTGTACCGCACACCTTTAAGCCTTTAACGCAATGTCAGTCTCGCACACGTAAAAATGACGTTTTTTCATGGGATTCCCATAGTGCCAGTATTAGGAGTTTTGCATTCTGGCTAAAAAGTGAGCGTTACAGCCTAAAACGAAAAGATCCGTACTGCCATCTAAGGTCAGTAGTTATGAGTTTTATGCTACAAATCTGTAACATAAAACTCATAACTAAAGTGTTACAAAGTACCCATAAACTACCTATTAACCCCTAAACTGAGGCCCTCCCGCATCGCAAACACTATAATAAATTTATTAACCCCTAATCTGCCGCTCCCGACATCACCACCACTAAAAAAATGTATTAACACCTATTCCACCGCTCCCTGACATTGTCAATTAAACTATTATTTATTTATTTATTTATTTATTTATAAAATATTTTACCAGGAAGGATACATTGAGATTTCTCTCGTTTTCAAGTATGTCCTGGGATATTATAATTATTAAACTAAAATTACACTAACTATCAATTAAATAAAACTAAATTACCAATAAAAAATCCTAACACTACTCTAAAAATGATAAAAAGTATCTAATTACAAAAATAAAAACTAACTAAATTACAAAAAACAAACACTAAATTATGAAAAATAACAAATTATCAAAAATAAAGAAATTACACCTAATCTAATAGCCCTATAAAAATAAAAAAGCCCCCCCCCCCCAAATAAAAAAAACCCTAGCCTACAATAAACTACCAATGGCCCTTAAAAGGGCCTTTTGTGGGGCATTACCGTAAAGATATCAGCTCTTTTACCTGTAAAAAAAAATACAAACACCCCCCCAACAGTAAAACCTACTACCCAACCAACCCCCCCAAATAAAAAAACTATCTAAAATAACCTAAGCTAACCATTGCCCTGAAAAGGGCATTTGTATGGGCATTGCCTTTAAAAGGGCATTTAGCACTTTTACTGCCAAGACCCTAAACTAAAAAAAAAAAACACCCAAAAAACCCTTAAAAAACCTAACACTAACCCCCGACGATCCACTTACAGTTGCTGAACTCCGGCTTGAAGGATATTCATCCAGCCGGCAAAGTCATCATCCATGCGGCAAGAAGTCTTCATCCAGGCGGCCTCTTCTATCTTCATCCAGCCGGCGAAGTCCTCATCCATGTGGCAGGAAGTCTTCATCCAGACGGCCTCTTCGATCTTCATCCAGCCAGCGCGGAGCGGGTCCATCCTGAATCTTCAATGCAAGGAACGCGATTCAAGATGGCATCCCTTGCATTCATATTGACTGAATATTTTGAATCAGCCAAGGGGAATTAGGGCTGCTAAAATCCTATTGGCAATTCAAATCAGCCAATAGGATTTAAGCAGCTCTCATTCTATTGGCTAATTCAAATTAACCAATAGAATGAGAACTGCTTAAATCCTATTGGCTGATTTGAACAGCCAATAGGATTTTAGCAGCCCTATTTCCTATTGGCTGATTCAAAATTTTCAGCCAATAGGAATGCAAGGAACGCCATCTTGAATTGCGTCCCTTGCATTGAAGATTTAGTGTACGGTAGCGACCGTATGAAGAGGATGCTCCGTGCCGGATGTCTTCAGGATGGACCCGCTCCGCGCCTTCAGGATCAAGATAGAAGATGCCGTCTGGATGAATATTGAAGAGGCTGCCTGGATGAAGACTTCTCGCCGATTGGATCAGGACGTCGCCGCCGGGATGAAGATTGAAGAGGCCACCTGGATGAAGACATCGCTGGGATGAAGATCGTTCAAGCGGGACTTCAAAAACTGTAAGTGGATCGTCAGGAGCTTAGTGTTAGGCTTTTTAAAGGGTTTATTGGGTGGGTTTTATTTTTTAGTTTAGGGTCTGGGCAGTAAAAGAGCTAAATGCCCTTTTAAGGGCAATGCCCATACAAATGCCCTTTTCAGTGCAATGGGTAGCTTAGGTTTTTTAGATAGTTTTTTTTTATTGTGTGGGTTTGGGGGGGTGGGGGGTTGTAATGTTAGTGGGTCTTTGTCATTTTTTTAAATAAAATAGCTGATATCTTTAGGGCAATGCCCTACAAAAGGCCCTTATGTTTTTTATTTTGGGGTGTTTTTGTATGGGTATTAGAATAGGAATATTTTCTTATTTTTGATAATTTGTTTGTTATTTTGTGTAATGTATATTTTTAGGGGGTGTTTTTTTTTGTCTCAAGGCAATGCCCTACAAAAGGCCATTTTAAGGGCCCCACAAAAGGCCCTTTTAAGGGCCCCTTGTAGTTTGTGGGGTGGGGGTTTGTATAGTGTTAGGGGGTGTTTGTATTCTTTTTGGAGCAAAAGAGCTGTTTATCTCAGGGCAATGCCCTACAAAAGTCCCCTTTAAGGGCCCTTGGTAGTTTATTCTAGAGTAGGGGTTTTTTTATTTTGGGGTGTTTTTTTTAAGGGTATTAGAATAGGATTAATCTTTATTTTTTGGATAATTTTGTGTTTTTTTAATGACAGTTTTTTTTTTGTAATGGTAGGTTATTTATTTTTTGTAATGTTAGGTTTTAGTGTAAGGCAGGTTTGTTTTTATTTCACAGGTAAGTTTGTATTTATTTTAACTAGGTAGTTAGTAAATAGTTAATAACTATTTACTAACTAGTCTACCTAGTTAAAATAAATACAAACTTACCTGTGAAATAAAAATAAAACCTAAGCTAGCTACAATATAACTAATAGTTATATTGTAGCTAGCTTAGGTTTTATTTCACAGGTAAGTATGTATTTAGTTTTAAATAATATTTAGTTAATAATTGTACATTTAATTTATATCTAATTTAATTATGTTAAAATTAGGGGGGGTTAGGGGTTAATATAGTTTAATTTAGCTTGTTGCGATGTGGGGGGGCTGGCAGTTTCGGGGTTAATAGGTTTATTTAGTTAATAATTGTAAATTTAATTTAGCTATATTTTAATTATGTTAAATTTAGGGGGTGTTAGGGTTAGGTTTAGGGTTACGTTAGGGTTAGGGTTACGTTTAGGGATTAATATAGTTTAATTTAGCTTGTTGCAATGTGGGGGGGTTGGTGGTTTAGGGGTTAATAAATGTAGTATAGTGACGGCGATATCGGTAGAGGCAGATTAGGGGTTAATAATTTTATTTAGGTAGCGGCGATATCAGGAGCGACAGATTAGGGGTTAATAACTGTAGGCAGGCATCAGAGATGTTGGGGGCAGCAGATTACTGGTGTTTTGACTCTACTTTATGTCAGGGTGTTAGGTTTAAACAGTATTTTTATTTCCCCATAGACATTAATGGGGCTGCATTACGGAACTTTTGTTTCTGCAATCTGGTTTTTTTTTTTTGCCGGCTCTCCACATTGATGTCTATGGCGAAATCGTGCATGAGCACGTCAAAGCAGCACTCTGATTGTGTGCGGTATGGAGCTCAACGCAACCATATTGCACGCAAAAGGCTTATGTTTGAAAACTTGTAATGACAGCGCTATAGGAAATTAAATAACTCAACTTTTGTTGCGCTCAAAACTCGTAATCTAGGTATATAAGAGCAATAAAATTGTGGAACTCATTACCTGAGGAGGTAGTAAATGCCAATACCTTAGATATATAAAAATGGTTTAGATACATTTCTGACTATAAAACAGAATTCAGGGATATGATTATTTTTGTTAAATGGATCACCTTTTTAATGGGATTTATTTAAGATCAACTGGAGCTTTTTTTTGTAAGTATATTAATATTTGTATAGGTTGAACGCGATAGACTTCTGTCTTTTTTCAACCTCATCTACTATATTACTATTTTACTTTGAATCTTCAGGAGTGCTGGCTGATAGACCCTTATCCAGGCCATCCTACAGAAATTGAAATATTCGAGGAATCCAGACCGAATGCTATGAATATCTTTGATCTGAACACCAAAAAAAAAAACCTTCCACACCTTGTGGTATTTTTTCTGGTAACAGGGTTATAAGCCTTATTCAGGTCTGTATCACTGAGTTAGAAAAAGTAATTTGAGAAAGAACTAAGCGATCAGTCTCCAAGAAGTCAAAGTGAGAAACAGAAGATTTTGATAAAATAACAGACTTTGAGACAGTAGTAGTTTACATTTTTCAAGAAACTTGTTTAAGTTCTTCAGATACAGAATGGAAACCTCTTCCTTGTTCTGACTCCAGATCCTGCACTCAATGAAGGAATGCTGCTAGTTTTTCCGGTCTCTTAGACATGAGACAGAATTAACCTTTCTTAAGGAGGCCTCGACCAAAAACCTATCCGAAATCCCTGAAAAATGATTTCCAGTGCCCAGGGGTCCTGAACAGACTGATAACAGGCCTTCTGAAAGAGGCGTAGCTTGCCCCCCCCCCCCCCAGAACAGAATATGGATCAAGGGGCCACACCCTCATGCAGATTTTGCATTGGTGGTAGATTTCTTGTTTTGCTTGGATTTATTTCAGATTTGGTTTGATTTCCAGGTAGATTTGGAAGAAAAAAATAAAAAAATAAAAATATAAAATCACTTTAAAAACACTTAAAATGAGAAATAACATACAGGGACATGAAAAGCCCAAATCACAGTATTGCATAAATCACGCAGCAAACACCTATACAATCAAATATAAGCTCTTATACCAGAAAGGTTCAAAGCAAGTAATTATCCCCATTATATAGTGCAACACAAAATAAAAGGAGCCCTAATATAGAGTCTAACAGTGACTATAATATCTAAGAAAAACCACAAAAAAGGGATTGGCAAACTGCTAGTCTCATCTGTTGCTCCTACACAATTATTTAAAAACATTGGGTATCCCTGTCCTAATCTGGTACTACAAAAGCATCTAGCATAGGGTTAAATCAATAAAGCAAATAGAACATATCAAATATAGCTGCAATACAATACCAAAGACCCCCTGGTCAGGACCTAATCAAGTCACAAAGCACCTGATGCACGTTTTGCATCCTGCTTTTTCAAAGGCCCAGTGGGTGAAACCTTAAACTGCAAAGATAGATGCTACCCAGAACTGGCCAAGACCAGTAACCAAAAAAGAAGTAAGAACCTTTTTGGCATTTATAGGATACTACAGGAGGTTTGTTCCTGGATTTTCAACAATAGCAACCCCACTAACAGATCTCACTAAGGCAAGAAGTTCAGTTAAAGTGAACTACAGAGACAGAGCAAGCCTTCCAGAAGCTAAAAGAGTCCCTTTGCTCTACTCCTGTTTTGGTAGCACCGGATTTTGCTAAAAAGTTTACAGATGCTTCAGATGTAGGGTTAGGGGCAGTCCTTTCCCAGGAACATCAAGGGGCAGAGCATCCTGTCATTTATCTCAGCCAGAAGCTTCTGCCACAAGAGCAGAATTATTCTATTGTGGAAAAGGAATGCCTTGCAATTAAGTGGGACTTAGAAACTCTTCAATACTACTTGCTAGGTAGAATCTTCTGTCTGGTTACTGATCATGCTCCTTTAACCTGGATGTGCCAAAATAAAGAGAAAAATGCAAGGGTCACTTGGTGGTTCTTGAGTTTACAGCCCTTTAATTTTACAGAGCTGGGTCAAGCCATTGCAATGCAGATGCATTGTCTAGAATCTACTCTATGATGTCCATAGGCGCTTGGCCCTCTAGGTCTGAGCTGGGGGGATGGTTTTGTCATAGAAGACAGGTATGTGAGGAAAAATGTTCTATCACATAGTTTGGTTACTTTAGGTTCCAGTCCAGGATTTACAGCTAATCAGTTTCTCAGACACTGCAGCAGTACACAGGTAATCATGCTGCTATAAAGCCTGAAATCTGAGTTAGTTCAGGGCCTTCACTTCCTCACTGCAGGAAAGAGGAGCAGCTGCCTGCTGTTTGAAGGTCCTATACATTAAGGTAAACATATTTTGCCTTTAACTTTGTTTGTTTTATGTTAGTTTTTTTGTCAGTTCTAGACTAGCTGACTGACACTAGTAAGACACTGTTGTTTAGTTAGTCCCTAGACGGGCAGGATTTGTTTTATATTTTGCTGCTGTTTTCATTTGAATTGCCTGTGACATGCAAAATAAACAGGCAGACTGCCGCTTGATCTCCATTACTGTGTGTGTAGAAACTTATTCCCTAAAAGACTGTGTGGCAGTGTAAAGTCCCAAGACAGGAAACAAATGGAATCTTGTCACAATATATATATTTGCACCGGTTTCTTCAATAAGGATGTTACCAATTTATTCACATATTGTGGTACACTTCACACCCAAAAACATCCCGTTTCGGTCCTCCACCTGGGACCTTTATCAAGGATACAACTAGGGCTGGGCGATATGGGCAAAAGAAAAAAATCGCGATTTTTTGGGAAAAAACGCGATTGCGATTAAATCGCGATTTTCTTATAAATGACTATAACACCTTCATTTTGCATTCTAAAGTTTATTTAACACTACAGAATCTTAATGTACATGTTTCTCAATGTCCAATACACTCTTGGAGCATAAAAATACAAACCACAAAATAGTTAAAATAAAATTTGCTGCCTGTGATGAGATTAAATAGTAGCCACTAGCCAGTTATTAGGTCACATACACACACACAATTATATATACACACAATTTTTTATATATATATATATATATATTATATATACACAGTATATATATATATATATATATATATATATATATATATATATATATATATATACATACATACATACATACATACATACATACACACACACACACACATATATATAATATACAATCACACACAGTTGCACACAGATATATATATATATATATATATATATATATATATATATATAAAAATAAAAAAACATTGTAGATGCAGTTAAGTTAACCCAGTAGTAGAGGGGACTGCAGTTTTAGCCTTTTTGGGAGCCGTGGGATTAACTGCATCTGCTATGTATTTGAGCCGTTTCTCAGAGGAGCAGGAGATTGTATGAGAGGTTCCATAATGTTTACATACCCTAAGTTTCAGACTACAGACATCCCTAGGAGAAAATATAAGTAAGTGGCTTTCTCTCCTGTTCATTTCTGCATGGGCTCTGCTTTTAGACTTCTAGATTGATCGGCTGCTTATGAGAACAGAAAGTGAAAGTAAAAACAGCCATTTTACAAATGTGTGCTAAAAGCAACCACTAGATGGTGCTGGTTTGCAAGAAATCTGAAAACAAATCAATATTACAGCCACTTCTGAGGATTTTTTTATTTAGGAAAAAATCGCGAACTCTTGCGGTTATAAAATCGCCGCAATTATTCGCGGTTATAAATTGCATATGTGATTAATTGTGCAGCCCTAGATACACAAACTTAAACACGCACCTTAAATAGTATTCCACATAGGGATCTATACACACTTCTCATCTGAAAATCACCAAACAGGAACAGCAGGCACCAACTTCCTGTGATGACATCATCACAAAATTAACAAAAAAAACTACTAAACTAAAGTTTAGAAAAAAATACTGAAATCAAATTTCCACATCAAAATAAACATCAGGAGGGATAAATCGCATCCTTGTGCTACATATTCTATGTATAGATCATGCTTAAATAAAAAATAAAAACCGTGGCAACAGAAAAAAAAAAGGTAAAATTACAAAAACGGAAGTCGCTGCCTACTGTCCCTAGGTTATTTACATATACACACAAAAGTGCTAATTTTAAGTACCAATCAAAATCACAGTAGGGTAAATCATACTCCATAAAATACTGAGCACATTACTTACTAATTCTATCTCACACTTATCCTAACTGATTTGAGTAAGATGACCAAGAGATATGATCTAAGATAAAACGTAAGCACATAGTTAATGCAATAAAAAAAATAAAAAAAAAGAGCAGCTAAATTATCTTTCATCCAAAAAACATGAGAGCCAGACTTGCTTAATGAGACCCTAGGGTGCCATCGTTTGCAACTTATAAATCCACCCGATCTCTCTTCTGAGTAGTAATTTATTCAAATCCCCACATCTGGGGGAGTCTGTTGACTTGATCTATAGGCATACAGCGAAGGTCAGCGACCGTATGTTTCTCTTGCAAAAAATGCAATGCCACCAGCTGGTCACTCTTTCCTTTCTTCAGGGCTTGTCTTATGCTTGACCGGTGATTGGCCATTCTGTCCTTCAGGGGTCACTCTATTTTGCCTACATAGGTAAGGCCACACGGACATTTAATATTATAGACCACCATCTGCGAAGAACAGGTTAATCTATACTTCAAATAGATCCTTTTGCTTGTCCTAGGATGACTGAATGAATTGCCCACAATAAGGCTGTTGCAGTTTATACAGCCATCTGATCTATGGCAGCCTGGGTTAATGTCCCAACTCCTGAAGTCATAACTTTGAATAGGGTCAGTTCGAACCAGAAGGTCCTTCAGACTTTTTCCTCTCCTATATCCAATCAGAGGGTGGGTTTTGAAAACACCCTTCAGAGAGTCATCTGTAGATAAACTGTCCCAATACGTGTATATTGATTGTTTCATCTGCTGAGTGACTAAATTAAACCCTAGGGGTAAAGACACATGAAGGTGGTTCAGAGTTTGCAGCTCTCTTGGTCATCTTAATCCTTATTCTGGCACTCTCAACACTTTTTACTGAATAACCTAACTAATATGGACACTGTGTCAATGTGTATGTTTAATCTGATAAGGTTAAACCATCCACAGCATATATGGAAAATCAGAGGGAGTGTTTGGTTACTTTAAATGTGATTAAACAAGCTGAGCCTGCGCTACTAATCAATTGCATACTAACATATGCCTGCGGATTACAAATATAATCCATGAAATTTCGAATAACCTCACTAATATGGACCCTCTGTGAATTTGTATGTTTAATCTGATAAGGTTAAACCATCTATATATGGAGAGTCAGAGGGAGTGTTTGGTTACTTTAAATAGGATTATAACTCTTTGGATCTCCGTACAACAAGTTGAAGTCAGTCTGCTGATTTGCATGATTCATTAGGACACACAGCATATGTTATCCATTATTCTGGATTTAAATTAATGGACATTGTTGTTGGACTTTCTCCTTTTTGTTATTATGCAGCTCGTATTGTCCATTTGAAACAAATTGTTTATATTAATGTTGCCAATTGTTATAATTAAATATATCAACTGTATCAGGGTTGTTAGCTTTTCTTTCTCTCTTTCTCTCTGATTTTCCCTATGGGGCTGCTATTTTTATTGATTGAGCTATAGTCTTGTGCAGGATAATAGTGGTCTATTCTTTCTTCTTTTTAAGTATATTACTAATCTTACCACTACCGTGCACCACTACAGGTGTATCCCATTATGGGAACATTATGTTCTTTGTATGACACTCAATATTATTGTACTAGTAGTGCTGATATGTATAAAGTTTCAGTATGAATCCTGATCACGTATAGTGATCTTTCTCACAAATTGAGCACACTAAGTGTTATTTCCCTTCTTTGGAAATTAGATAGAGGGAGGGGGGGATTCGTGTTGACAACCTGTGTAAGACAATCACCTGTGTTACTGTTAAGCAGAATGATGGCGGAGTTAAATGATGGCGAATGGAAATATGATGTGGAAGATGTTTTTTCCACTCCCTCTGATCAGGGAAACACAAATAGTGTGAACCCTGAAAATCCAAGTATTTACAAATCGTTTAAATATTACAAAAAGACATTATTTAAAGAACAAAAATTTAAATGGGAAATATCCAGTTTGGAGAAGTGTGTAGAGGGAAAATGATCCCTAGAGGTCTAAGGATACAGAAAAGACCAGGGGCGAATTTAGACAATCCCCTGACTGAAAACTTCCAGACAAAATGGGATGAATTCGCCTCTCAGTGCTCAACAAACTGGATGAACCTAATGATAGAGGAAAACAAGTTAAGATTAGTTAAGACACAAACAGCTAGATTACGAGTTTTGAGCGCTATAGGGATTTTAATGACCGCCACAAAAGCGGTGTTATTTCACCTCCCTATAGTGCTGGTATTCTGAGTTTTAAAAAAGCAGTCTTGTGCAGGAGAAATGGTTGCGTTAAACTCCATACCGCACCGAAAACAAGCGCTGCTTTGACATGCTTGTGCACAATTTCCCCATTGACATCAATAGGGAGAGTTGGCAAAAAAAAGCCTAACACCTGCGATCGCGGAAACAAAAGCTCCGTAACGCAGCCCCATCGATGTGTATGGGGAAATAAAAAGTTAAGTTTAAACCTAACACCCTAACATAAACCCCAAATCTAAACACCCCTAATCTGTTGTCCCTGACATCGCCGCCACCTACATACAGTTATTAACCCCTAATCTGCTGCCCCCAATATCGCTACCACCTACATACAGTTATTAACCCCTAATCTGCCGTCCCCGATATCACCGCCACCTACATCTTGGATGACGTCAATTGCATTGAAGTTCCAGTGTACGGCGGAGACAGTATGAAGAGGATGCTCTGCGCCGGATGTCTTCAGGATGGACCCACTCCGCGCCGGATGGATGAAGATAGAAGATGCTGTCTGGATGAAGACTTCTTGCTGCCTGGATGAGGACTTCGCCAGCTGGATGAAGTTTGAAGAGGCCGCCTGGATGAAGACTTCTTGCCGCATGGATGAGGACTTCGCCGGCTGGATGGATCCTTCAAGCGGAACTTCAAAAACTGTAAGTGGATCGTCGGGGGTTAGTGTTAGGTTTTCTTAAGGGTTTTTTGGGTGGGTTTTATTTTTAGCTTAGGGTCTGGGCATGTAAAAGAGCTAAATGCCCTTTTAAGGGCAATGCCCATACAAATGCCCTTTTAAGGGCAATGCCCATACAAATGCCCTTTTCAGGGCAATGGGGAGCTTAGTTTTTTTAGTTATTTTATTTGGGGGGGGGGTTGGTTGTGGAGGTGGTGGATTTTACTGTTGGGGGGTGTTTGTATTATTTTTACAGGTAAAAGAGCTGTTATATTTGGGGCAATGCCCCACTAAAGGCCCTTTTAAGGGCCATTGGTAGTTTATTGTAGGCTAGGGTTTTTTTTATTTTGGGGGGGCTTTTTTATTTTGATAGGGCTATTAGATTAGGTGTAATTCTTTTTTATTTTTGATAATTTGTTTCTTATTTTTTGTAATTTAGTGTTTGTTTTTTTTGTAATTTAGTTATTTTATTTTTTTTGTAATTAGATACTTTTTGTAATTTTTAGAGTAGTGTTAGAATTTTATTATTTCATTGGTAGTTAGTTTAATTGTAATTTAATAATTATCTTAGTTTAATTGTTAGTTTAAAATTAATTTATTTTATTTGACAGGTAAGTTTTAATTTAATTTAAGATAGGAAAATTGTAATTTTAATATAAAGTTAGGGGGGCGTTAGGTTTAGGGGTTAATAGTTTATTTTAGTATATTTCGTTGTGGGGGCTTTTGGTTTAGGGGTTAATAGTTTATTTTAGTATATCTCATTGTGGGGGCTTGCGGTTTAGGGGTTAATAGGTTTATTATAGCGGCGGTGTGGGCGGATGGCAGATTAAGGGTTAATTATATTTAAATAGTGTTTGCAATGCGGGAGGGCGGCAGTTTTGATGATGTCGGGGAGTGGCGGAATAGGGGTTAATACATTTTAATAGTGGCTGCGATGTCCGGAGTGGCAGATTAGGGGTTAATAAATGTATTATAGTGTTTGCGATGCGGGAGGGCCTCGGTTTAGTGGTTAATAGGTAGTTTATGGGTGTTAGTGTACTTTTTAACACTTTATTTATGAGTTTTATGGTACAGCTTTGTAACGTAAAACTCATAACTACTGACTTTAGATGGCGGTACGGATCTTGTGGTTATAGAGTATACCGCTCACTTTTTGGCCTCCCAGGCAAACTCGTAATACTGGCGCTATGGGAGTCCCATTGAAAAAGGACTTTTTTAAAATGGATCTTGTGGTTATAGAGTGTACTGCTCACTTTTTGGCCTCCCAGGCAAACTCGTAATACCGGCGCTATGGGAGTCCTATTGAAAAAGGACTTTTTTAAAAGTGCGGTACTGACTTGCGTGACAGGCTAAAAGGGAAAATTAAGCGTTATTGGCCATAATGCTGCTTTTTCACTCATAACGCCAAACTCGTAATCTAGCTAAAAGTGATTTATTAACAGCTAAAAATGATGTGGAGGTTTGGAAAGATAAAGACAAATATGAAAGATTAATGGAATTGACTAAGATAGAGCTAAGAAAAATTCAAGACTCTATAAAATTTAGAAAGAAAAAGAAATACCAAAGGGATTGGTCAAATTACCAGGAAAACAAGATATACAATTATGCAAAAATGTTTTGCTATACATGGAGTTAAATTTCATATCATGTTGATTTTAGCCAATCAGGAGATGCTACGTGTTTTTTAAATGAGTGTACACATGTTAGTAATTAGTCTATGATTACGGTCAGATACAGAAACCGGTCAGACTATTGTTTGGAACTTTAACAGCATGTCTTGCCTGTTTTAATCTGGAATAAAGCTATACATCGTTTGGTTTACCTACAGCTGTTTGTCGGATTTTCTCTTTTATATTTAACCTATTTACGTGGACTTTGAGATGTCTACTTCTGGCTACAGCATTATACTCCAGGACTCTTTTTACCTTTTCAACTGATTTATGACAATACAAAGCAGTGTCCCTGTACCTCATTTATGGATTTGGATGCCTAAGTTTGCTGGTATTATTTAATACCATTGCGGATCCAGTGCACGTAACACTATCCCTTGGTGTATCACACAGCCTATACGGGCTTGGTGGGAGGACTACTCTGACGTGTTCCTAATGAGAGGAGGTGTGGACGGCTACCTGATACAAATACGCCTGGTTCCTCTAACTCGCTCCTGATTGGATAACAGACGGTCACGGAATTGGTGAGCCTTGACGAACGCCGGATCAGCTAGAAGATTGCTTAACTGACTACGCTTCTGGGGTGAGTGAACCGGAATCTACCTCCACGCTGTGTCTATATGACCTAGTGGAGAATTCCTCAGTCCGTTCGAGTACTGTCCTCATATCAGCACCACGTTGTTCTCCTTGAAACATTGACTTGGAGCTAGAGGTGAACTGATTTGGACTATATACATCTGACTCTTAGTGACAAAGCTCTATGCATCTAGGGGCTAATCATACTACCCCTTTGTGAACTGTCTGGGGATTATTGCCACGTTGTTCTCCTTGGGCTTTCCTTTTGGAGCTAGTGGCTTGTTATCCATGAGACTTTTCTATACGTTTACTATGGGCTTATATATTATATGAGTCATTTCCTTATGTGTATTCTCAGAGGTTGATGTTACAACTACTGCTTGTTGTTTTTTGTCTAATAATATCTCTTGCCTGTTCTCTTTCTTTTAACCATTTTAAATATTCACGAAAGGCAAAGTCTTAGAGCCTTAGAGGAATTGGCTGGTGAAAGTGATGATCAAGAACCTATCACGACAACAATATTATATCAGTAATTTTAAAAGCAAATAAAAATATATGCCAGCTCTTTCAAGTACTCCTTTAATACACAATTTTGTAAAACTGGTCTAAAGAGATATTGATCTACTGAATACAAATATTCAAACTTTAGATAACCTTACTGAAAAGCAGAGAAAAGCTTTAAAAGAACTTAGCAATGATACAGAAATCACCATAAAGCCATCTGACAAGGGTGGAAATATAGTTATTCTCAATACAAATGGTTATGTAGATGAATGTCATCGTTTGTTGAAAGATGAGAAACAATATAGAGTATTATGTTTCAACCCTTCAACAAAATATAGTGAGGAACTATTAGCCATATTAAAAAGAGCAAAAGATGAAGGATTGATAAATCAAAGAGAGTTTGACTTTTTATTTGTTAAGTAATCCCATAACACCCACTTTCTATAGTTTACCAAAACTACATAAAAAGAAATATCCTCCTCCAGGACGCCCAATAATATCAGGGATGGAATTCTTAACTGAACGAATCTCTCAATATGTAGATTTCTGTTTAAGACCAAGTCTACTAATTCTTCCATCATACATAAAGGATACACTTAATGTTTTGAAAAAATTGAATGGTATAACAACAAACCCTGGATGGGGGACTGCACTCCAAAACCGGACCAGGTACACATCTTCTGACCCAGCAACATGCCAGCCCTGGGTGCTAAATAGCACTCACAAAAATCTGTGCCGTCACCAGAGTCATAGGCCTGCATTGTGTGGCTGTGTTAGGGACTCAGGTGTTGGAAAGGACCTTGACGTGGTGCCTGAGCTTATCCTATTTGGCCAGATGTGGTGACTAACCTTTCCATTTTAAATCTTAGCTGTGAGCTAGCTGGTGAGTGCTGGGTTTCCTTTATGTGTTGTATTCATTTTGTAATCCCCCATGGTTCTTGCACCCTCTCCTGTCTGGGGTTAACTGCCTATGACTCTGGTGAGGGCACAGCTTTTTGTGAGTGCTATTTAGCACCCAGGGCTGGCATATTGCTGGGTCATGGGATGTGTACCTGGGCCAGTTTTGGAGTGCAGTCCCCCTTCCGTGTTTTGTATGTTGCTGGGTGATTACATATACCTGTGCACCCCTCCCTTGTTCCCAGTTTGTCTGGCTTTGAGAGCGTGCATTGTGTGGCTGTGTTAGGGACTCAGGTGTTGGAAAGGACCTTGACATGGTGCCTGAGCTTATCCCATTTGGCCAGATGCGGTGACTAACATTTCCATTTTAAATCTTAGCTGTGAGCTAGCTGGTGAGTGCTGGGTTTCCTTTATGTGCTGGTGAGTGCTGGGTTTCCTTTATGTGTTGTATTCATTTTGGAGTTAACTGCCTATGACTCTGGTGACAGCACAGCCTTTTGTGAGTGCTATTTAGCACCCAGGGCTGGCATGTTGCTGGGTCATGGGATGTGTACCTGGTCCGGTTTTGGAGTGCAGTCCCCCTTCCATGTTTTGTATGTTGCTGGGTGATTACATATACCTGTGCACCCCTCCCTTGTTCCCAGTTTGTCTGGCTTTGAGAGGCTGCATTGTGTGGCTGTGTTAGGGACTCAGGTGTTGAAAAGGACCTTGACGTGGTGCCTGAGCTTATCCCATTTGGCCAGATGCGGTGACTAACCTTTCCATTTTAAATCTTAGCTGTGAGCTAGCTGGTGAGTGCTGGGTTTCCTTTATGTGTTGTATTCGTTTTGTAATCCCCCATGGTTCTTGCACCCACTCCTGTCTGGGGTTAACTGTCTATGACTCTGGTGATGGCACAGCTTTTTGTGAGTGCTATTTAGCACCCAGGGCTGGCATGTTGCAGGGTCATGGGATGTGTACCTGGGCCGGTTTTGGAGTGCAGTCCCCCTTCCGTGTTTTGTATGTTGCTGGGTGATTACATATACTTATGCTCCCCTCCCTTGTTCCCAGTTTGTCTAGCTTTGAGAGTCTGCATTGTGTGGCTGTGTTAGGGACTCAGGTGTTGGAAAGGACCTTGACGTGGTGCCTGAGCTTATCCTATTTGGCCAGATGCGGTGACTAACCTTTCCATTTTAAATCTTAGCTGTGAGCTATCTGGTGAGTGCTGGGTTTCCTTTATGTATAACAACACAGAAGATAGAATGTATATCCTGCGCAAAAGACAGATGTAGGGAAAAGGGATGGGGATTGCCTCTAGCTCTCCTCAGCGGGTACCCTAGTGTACCCAATGTAAAGAAGAATCGATAGGAAGTGGAGGTGAGCGCCAAATAAGCCGAGGATGGGGAAGGGAGCGCCAATAGGGCTGAAAATGAATGACGATTGTGAATTGTTTGCAAAGATGTAAAAAGAGGTGGTGTAATAAAAAAATGTTTAAAATTATGAAATTTATTCCACACAGTTGTATTAAAATATCAGTAAACTCCTCACAGAATAATACAGTAGTAAAAACGCTTGGATCCATGTTACAATTACAATAAAATATAATAAAATTGAAAACAAAAAGAGTAAAAGCTGATAAACTTCAAAAATTGATGATAAAGGAATAGCCTAATAGGCCAAATGACCTATTGTAGAAGGTGCACCTTCTTAAAGTCCAGATTGTTATGGATGCTCCTAAGTCTGTATATGGTTGGTATTAATCCAGAAGAAGCATAAAATTATGAGACAAAAATAAGTGTCTAAGTTAGTGTCCAATTTAAAAAAATTCAAAAAAATATATATGTGAAAAAAATGCGAAAAAATGTAAAAAAAAATGTGAAATGTGCTCACTCGATGTAATAAAACAATAATTCAAAAAATCAAATTCCTCCAAAAATTGTGTAGCAGTATATAAAACAATAATTAAAAAAAATCAAATTCCTCCAAAAAATGTGTAGCAGTATATATATTATCAAAAGTTAGTCCAAAGTGTCCAATGTAATATGGTGGTCTCAGTGCAATGGAAAAGTGACTCAGTGTTGATGCGATGTAAACAAACAAATTAGGTTGTAAAAAAACCTGAAAAGAAAAACAAACAATACTATAATATATGCAAACTGTTTAGTAGATATATCAGTATTATGCTTACTCAGATCAGTCGACGCGTTTCGGCCATGTACTTCTGGCCTTTATCAAGACTAGTGTTTGGGCGCCACGCCCCCTTCCTGTTTAGATGCATTATGGGTATGGGCAAGAGTGTCATTAAAATCTTTATTTTTAGCTGTTGGTATGTTTTTAGGGCCATTTGTATTTGGGCCATTTCCATTTGGAATTCTTCCTTTCCATATGTGCCCTTAGTTGGCATATTTCATAAGGTTTTTTTCAAAATTAATTTTCCGCCTATACTTCCGGTTTCGCTAACATGTTGTGTTTGCTTCCGGTTTTGCTAACGTATATTGTGTTTACTTCCGGTTTCGGCTAATATCCTATACATCCTGTATATAAATATTGGTGCTTAGACTTAATGGCTCTCTATTAGTTTAATAAACCTACTTGGTTCGTTGTATTGCGACTTATGTTGTTAATTTTTCACTGTTTCCAGTTTTTATTCTTATTCTCTGCTAATTTAGCCATGCGCATGTATCTTATGTTTACTTTCATTATTTCCGGTATCGCTATTTACTAGCACTTCCGGTTCCGGTTATTTCGTGTTTACACTTCTGCTTAGTGCTGATGATTCTAACGTTGGGGATCATGGAAAATCGTGTCGTTTTTAATCTAATCTGCCTATAGGTGATTACAGATTATAGTTGAATTGACAAACAAGGATTCATGAAGAGGTGATGTCTAATAACTATCTGTACAAATAATTGATTAATAAAGTGTACACAGAATTGGGAATCTGATGTATAACAACACACCCTGAAATGATTTTGGTAGCCATTGATGTTGAAGCTCTCTATTCCAGTCATGCAAATTCTTTCTGTCACAAAGAGGCTTTGAATACAAGAAACTCACTGATTTGGTTCTAGAATTGTTTTCATTTATCCTGAGACACAACTATTTTGTGTTCAGGGATAAATGCTATAAACAAATTCTGGGAACAGCAATGGGGACTTGTTGCGCCCCAACTTTTGCATGCCTCTATCTGGGAAAGTGGGAGCATGACTTCATTTTAAGCTGTGATGAGAGCTACAATTCATCAATTGCATTGTGGCTTAGATTCATCGATGATGTGTTCCTCCTATGGGAGGACACTGAGGTGAAGCTTATTGAGTTTATTAACCGATTAAATCAAAAGGACCTAAATCAAAGCATAAAGATAGAGAAAGTCTTCTGTATGGTAACAATGAGAATAGAGGTAATGGTCCATATACAAGATTTATCAGTACTCACAACAGATGGAGCGATATTCGTGCTATTTTGAATAAGCACTGGCACGTCTTAATGGTTGACCCGACTATTGCAAAATTTGTAGGAAATACCCCCCTAATGACCCCTAAGAGAGCCCCGAATTTAAAGGATATATTAGTCCATAGTCATTTAAAACTAACTGGTGGAAAATGGCTAACCAATAAACGCAAAGATGGAAATTTTAAATGTACACATTGTTCAGTTTGTATCAATATGTTAACAGGAGATACATTTTGTGACAACTCCATAGAATTAAAGGACACATCACTTGCAATAGTGAAGGTGTGGTATATATGGTGTCCTGTAATTGTCCCATGTTTAATATTGGAAAAACTTATGGGAACTCAAGAAAAGAATAAAAGAACACAAACGTGATATAAAAAACAAATGTATTAAATACAGTAGTGTAGCAAGACACTTTATGGAGTTTCACAACAGTAATAAGAATCTTTTGCGCTTTAGAGGACTGGAATTAGTGGACATTTAAAGTATGTATACATGTATATATATATATATATATATATATATATATATATATATATATATATTTTGGAGGTATAAATATACAATAAAGATCCGCTGAGTGAAGAATTCTAAGATCCTTTAAGAACCAAGTTAGGTTTAATAGTTGTTTGCTTTCTTCTAATAGTACTTTGTGAATAGCCTTCTGCTTACGGTACACGGGTGAATTGTTTTAGTGAGCAAATTATGTATAATATTCTCTGTTAATTCACATGTTGCATGTTGGAAAATAGTTTGGCAACGTATACAAATGGAATATGTAGTATGTCATCAGGCAAATCATAGTAAAGAAAGGCGGAGCTTATTGTTTAAATGAATGGAGGGAAACATCCAATGAGAACTAAGCTGGAAGAAGCCCGTATGTTGAACGGGTGAAACGCGCGTAGCTGCTGAACTTCGGCGGTGTTGTCAGCTGAACACCGCCAATCTCTTCAATTTGTTTCTTACATTGGGGCAATACTCCTGAAGGCGTGCTATGCACTAAAGTGCCTTTTTGACCATCTGACATTCAACCTGCCATAAAAGAAAAAGAAACAGGAGACGAAGCGGACATGGTGTCTGGATACCCCAGATGCAGGTGAACACAGCTTTTATACAGCTTCTCTCTGAACTGAAATCGGAACAGGTAACCATTTCATTGATGTTTAATAATCACACTGAATATAAACCACTGTGAAGTGGCTGCATAGGATAACTAGCCTGTTTGCTGGAAGTCAGAGGGTGTGACAGATTGTTTGCTATGGAATATAATGATATGGGAAACCTGTATGAATGGTTGCTTAAACAAGCTGAGCCTGCGCTACTAATCAATTGCATACTAACATATGCCTGCGGATTACAAATATAATCCATGAAATTTTGAATAACCTCACTAATATGGACCCTCTGTGAATGTGTATGTTTAATCTGATAAGGTTAAACCATCTATATATGGAGAGTCAGAGGGAGTGTTTGGTTACTTTAAATAGGATTATAACTCTTTGGATCTCCGTACAACAAGTTGAAGTCAGTCTGTTGATTTGCATGATTCATTAGGACACACAACATATGTTATCCATTATTTTGGATTTAAATTAATGGACATTGTTGTTGGACTTTCTCCTTTTTGTTATTATGCAGCTCGAATTGCCCATTTGAAACAAATTGTTTATATTAATGTTGCAAATTGTTATAATTAAATATATCAACTGTATCAGGGTTGTTAGCTTTTCTTTCTCTCTTTCTCCCTTCAGACTCGCCAGAAACAGCAGTTATGAAGCAGACCCTGTCCGCCTGCTCTGAGCAGGCGGACAGGAATCACCGTAATTCAACCCGATCGAGTATGAACGGGTTGATTGACACCTCCCTGCTGGCGGCACACTGGCTGCGAGTCTGCAGGGGGAGGAGTTGCACCAGCAGCTCTTGTGAGCTGCTGGTGCAATGCTGAATACGGAGAGCGTATTGCTCTCCACATTCAGCGAGGTCTTGCGGACCTGATCCGCACTGTCGGATCAGGTCCGCAAGACCTTTGATAAATTGGCCCCATAGTCTTGTGCTGGATAATAGTGGTCTATTCTTTCTTCTTTTTAAGTATATTACTAATCTTACCACTACCTTGCACCACTACAGGTGTATCTCATTATGGAAACATTATGTTCTGTGTATGACTCCCAATATCCCAATATTATTGTACTAGTGGTGCTGATATGTATATAGTTTCAATATATATATATATATATACAGGGAGTGCAGAATTATTAGGCAAGTTGTATTTTTGAGGATTAATTTTATTATTGAACAACAACCATGTTCTCAATGAACCCAAAAAACTCATTAATATCAAAGCTGAATATTTTTGGAAGTAGTTTTTAGTTTGTTTTTAGTTTTTGCTATTTTAGGGGGATATCTCTGTGTGCAGGTGACTATTACTGTGCATAATTATTAGGCAACTTAACAAAAAACAAATATATACCCATTTCAATTATTTATTTTTACCAGTGAAACCAATATAACATCTCAACATTCACAAATATACATTTCTGACATTCAAAAACAAAACAAAAACAAATCAGTGACCAATATAGCCACCTTTCTTTGCAAGGACACTCAAAAGCCTGCCATCCATGGATTCTGTCAGTGTTTTGATCTGTTCACCATCAACATTGCGTGCAGCAGCAACCACAGCCTCACAGACACTGTTCAGAGAGGTGTACTGTTTTCCCTCCTTGTAAATCTCACATTTGATGATGGACCACAGGTTCTCAATGGGGTTCAGATCAGGTGAACAAGGAGGCCATGTCATTAGATTTTCTTCTTTTATACCCTTTCTTACCAGCCACGCTGTGGAGTACTTGGACACGTGTGATGGAGCATTGTCCTGCATGAAAATCATGTTTTTCTTGAAGGATGCAGACTTCTTCCTGTACCACTGCTTGAAGAAGGTGTCTTCCAGAAACTGGCAGTAGGACTGGGAGTTGAGCTTGACTCCATCCTCAACCCGAAAAGGCCCCACAAGCTCATCTTTGATGATACCAGCCCAAACCAGTACTCCACCTCCACCTTGCTGGCGTCTGAGTCGGACTGGAGCTCTCTGCCCTTTACCAATCCAGCCACGGGCCCATCCATCTGGTCCATCAAGACTCACTCTCATTTCATCAGTCCATAAAACCTTATAAAAATCAGTCTTGAGATATTTCTTGGCCCAGTCTTGACGTTTCAGCTTGTGTGTCTTGTTCAGTGGTGGTCGTCTTTCAGCTTTTCTTACCTTGGCCATGTCTCTGAGTATTGCACACCTTGTGCTTTTGGGCACTCCAGTGATGTTGCAGCTCTGAAATATGGCCAAACTGGTGGCAAGTGGCATCTTGGCAGCTGCACGCTTGACTTTTCTCAGTTCATGGGCAGTTATTTTGCGCCTTGGTTTTTCCACACGCTTCTTGCAACCCTGTTGACTATTTTGAATGAAACGCTTGATTGTTCGATGATCACGCTTCAGAAGCTTTGCAATTTTAAGAGTGCTGCATCCCTCTGCAAGATATCTCACTATTTTTGACTTTTCTGAGCCTGTCAAGTCCTTCTTTTGACCCATTTTGCCAAAGGAAAGGAAGTTGCCTAATAATTATGCACACCTGATATAGGGTGTTGATGTCATTAGACCACACCCCTTCTCATTACAAAGATGCACATCACCTAATATGCTTAATTGGTAGTAGGCTTTCGAGCCTATACAGCTTGGAGTAAGACAACATGCATAAAGAGGATGATGTGGTCAAAATACTCATTTGCCTAATAATTCTGCACTCCTTGTATACTGTATATATATATATATATATATATATATATATATATACATACACATACATAAATATTCAAATACACACACACACACACAGATATACATATATATATATATATATATATATATACACACATACACACGGTGCTGTTTATCTGTCTATCCCTCCTCACCCCACATTAGATATTTACATATGTTGTTTTACTTGTTTTTAGCGCCTTCACATAATAGCAATATCTATTTACTGCTGGAGAGTATTAATATATATTTGCTTTCACTTTACCTCCAGATGCATGCCCCTCACATTACCTCTATCAGTCTGCTACCTTCGCTCTTGTTTTTCTGCAACTCCCATGTCCTCAAAGTGTATGTATATATAATTTTAATATTAATATAACTTTTTATCTATGTGATTACCTTGTATCTAAGCCTCTGCAGACTGCCCCCTTATTTCAGTTCTTTTGACAGATTTGCATTTTAGCCAATCAGTGACCTCTCATAAGTAAGTGAGCACAGTGTTATTTATATGGCACATGTGAACTAATGCCCTCTAGCTGTGAAAAACTGTCAAATGCATTCCGATAAGAGGCAGAATTATAGGGCTTAGAAATTAGCATATAAACCTACCTAGGTTTAGCTTTCAACTAAGAATAAAAAAAGAACAAAGCAAATCTGATGATAAAAGTAAAGTGGAAAGTATTTAAAATTGCATGCCCCATCTGAATCATGAAAGTTTAATTTTGACTTGACTGTCCCTTTAAGCCCTGCAGTATAACCTCTCTTAAGGACACTCCAAGCAGCATAGTTATGAACTTTTAAAATGGGGGTTAAAACGTAAACTACATTCTTATATGACAGACACATGGCTTCTAATCCATCATTATGTCTACTAACAGACTAATCAGAAACCTTATATGTTCTCTTATATAGGATACAGGATGGCGTAAACTTTTTAGATGTTCTAAACTAAGAATATGTTTGTTACTAGAAATGTACAATGATAATGTAATTTGTTACTATATAAGATTATAGCTATGCAAAATAACAACTATTTCCAAAAACATTGGGAGGGGAATGGTACGGTGGAAAAGGAGAAATCAAAATTGTGGAAGCTCTACCTCTCCAAAAAGGTATGAAACAAGTATCAAGTGCTGGTTGTTATTAATATGGAAGTATTTTTATTAATTGCTAAACTAAATTAAAGTCTGAATTTCAATGTGAATGTGAGGAGTTACCTGCATTGAAAAGTGTATCATCTTCCATCACTACGACGGCTTCCTCTACTGCAGTCAGTGCACTTCCTCCTTGCTTCAGGACATTATAACCTTTTAATGCGGCCCGATTCACTCCAGAACGATATTGATCTTCATATTCCTTGACAATTGTACCAGCACCTCCATGGACAACAATAACTGGTTTCATCTCTCTGTATAATACAATCATAGTCATGGTTAAGCTTAAACAAATGGTAGGAACAAGAAAAAGATTCAATACTTTATTAAAGACGTTCAGGTTTACTGACATTTAAAAAAATCTATGTTTGTTTATGGTGTTGTTTTTCATGACTGAAGTGTAGCACAGGAAATATAATCTGTGATTAAGTAACCAGGGTTATTAATCATGTTTTTATATAACATAATATAAAAACAATTAGCCTATTAATGGGTTCTGACGATTAGGATTGGTAAACCCTGATTTAAAAACAGGCCCATATTCTAAATCAGGGCTCCACAAACCTGGGAACCACTAGCGCCTTAAAATTAGTATCTGGCACCCTGGGTTTGAGTCTTCTAGACACCCATGGGTGCCCCCCCCACCCCAATTTTTGCTTGCCACTGCTAGCAACACCTGAAATTTAGCCCATTGTAGCTGGATCCTTTCTAGAACGCACATCTGGAAATATAAGTCCCAGAATGCTGCACTGCCAAAGAGGTAGCGTTCTGGTGTGCGAAGTGGAGCATAGAGTGTTCTTATGAAGAAAAAGAACATCAGAGCAGCAGAAGTAGAAGTCTGCCAGGAACCTTATTCTGCACCGTTTTGTTTGTTGTTGTTTTTTTTTTTTTAAATAAGCAAACAAAAACCCTGGACTGTTTTCCAAAGGCATTGGGAGCATGTGTTTTTACTCAGATTATCCTAAAAATCAAAATATCTTTATCTTCCCAGTTTATCATGGTTTGGGCAAGAAGTTTTAGGTTTGGTGACTATGTCTACTAATGATAATTAGTAATATAAATATGGTAACCTTTGGTCTAAGTGAAAATTTTAATTTCTTTGTGAAAATTCATGAGTCACACAGTCTAGTAAAGTATATAAAACAGAAAACAACAGAGGGGCGCCTCATGTGTAGTATTATCTTGGTGATGACAGAGATATAATTGAATAGCCAAATAGGTACTCACATATTACACAAGCACACTTATGTGCTGGTAGGGGCAGGCTGTAGATTTGTATAGGTGTAACAGCTCACCCTTTCTGGGATATTTCCAATACAGTAATGCTGCAGCAAATGAAAAAGCAAACAGAAAGCACTATATGTGCAGACCATTAAAAGTAAAGATGGGTACTCACATACTCCCATAGCACACCAATGTGCTAGAAGATGCAGGCTGCAGATTCAGACAGGTGTGGCAGCTCACCCAAACAGATAATCCTTCAAGTATTGATGAAATGAGAAGAGATGCAGGTTTTGAGCTTTCCAGTGGCTGTGTCCTTCTCAGTACAATTGAGCAGGTGGTAGGAAATGAATTCCACTCCAAAGATAGAAGTTAAAAAATATTTATTAAAAACAAGTAGAAAATTAAAACAACACCAAGGTTGTTACATAAAGTGGATTGTAGGGTCACCCAGTTGACCCCAATAATTGCAACGCGTTTCTCGGTTTACAAACCGTTTCATCAGGCATATCATATTCATTCCTACCTCTGCTCTTTATACCCTTCATACAAACAAGCAATTGACTCCTTTCTAATGGGTGTGTGCCTCATTAGTTCCCACCTGTGTAAATTGTCAGATGTCTCTCAGACTGATTTGTTGTTGAAAACAAAAGACAATGTTGATAATGCAAAATAAATAAAAAACTAAGTGTTCCCCTTTTGTTTGTGCATTTATGTATTTATATGCAATGATATTTTGAGGAATGTCATTGTTCCTGTATGCTTGTCTAATTTGTGTTTTAATGTGGGAATGTAAACCTCAATCAAGTCAAATATACTTGTATAGTTTGTGTTTTTTCATGTGGAAATGAAAAACTCCCCTAATCTAGTCAAATCGTACATTATTGTTGCTAACTAGAACAGTTTCAATGTCAACCAAAGATGTACTAAGATCTTGATAGTGGCACTCAAAAAACAAAGTGTATTTACTTTTTCATTAGAAACAAGATTTTTTGTGTGTTCAAAGGTATTTACAAGTCGGAGGACAAAGTGTATTTACTTTTTCATTAGAAACAAGATTTTTTTTGTGTGTTCAAAGGTATTTACAAGTCGGAGGATCTATGACGTGATTGGATAGAGGGTGTTTGTGAACTGGCCAATCATGTATCCTATAGAAAAATTTATCGGATAAGATAATTATCTTATCCGATAAATTTTTTTAAAACACAAATTAGACAAGCATACAGGAACAATGACATTCCTCAAAATATCATTGCATATAAATACATAAATCCACAAACAAAAGGGGAACACTTAGTTTTTTATTTATTTTGCATTATCAACATTGTCTTTTGTTTTCAACAACAAATCAGTCTGAGAGACATCTGACAATTTACACAGGTGGGAACTAATGAGGCACACACCCATTAGAAAGGAGTCAATTGCTTGTTTGTATGAAGGGTATAAAGAGCAGAGGTAGGAATGAATATGATATGCCTGATGAAACGGTTTGTAAACCGAGAAACGCGTTGCAATTATTGGGGTCAACTGGGTGACCCTACAATCCACTCTATGTAACAACCTTGGTGTTGTTTTAATTTTTTACTTGTTTTTAATAAATATTTTTTAACTTCTATCTTTGGAGTGGAATTCATTTCCTACCACCTGCTCAATTGTACTGAGAAGGACACAGCCACTGGAAAGCTCAAAACCTGCATCTCTTCTCATTTCATCAATACTTGAAGGATTATCTGTTTGGGTGAGCTGCCACACCTGTCTGAATCTGCAGCCTGCATCTACTAGCACATTGGTGTGCTATGGGAGTATGTGAGTACCCATCTTCTACTACTAAGTACACACCTATGTTTTACTTTTAATGGTCTGCACATATAGTGCTTTCTGTTTGCTTTTACATTTGCTGCAGCATTACTGTATTGGAAATATCCCAGAAAGGGTGAGCTGTTACACCTATACAAATCTACAGCCTGCCCCTACCAGCACATAAGTGTGCTTGTGTAATATGTGAGTACCTATTTGGCTATTCAATTATATCTCTGTCATCACCAAGATAATACTACACATGAGGCGCCCCTCTGTTGTTTTCTGTTTTATAGTTCTTCTCTGGATCATCTGGTGAAGAGGAGGCTGCCAAATACCAACTATCAGTTCATCATACAAAAATACTTTTTCTTTTCTTTTCTCTATACTAAAGGAGATTTTACTATATTATATTTACAGGATTTTATTGGTCTGTATTAAGATCTGTTTGCACTATTTGTTGTAGTTACAAATTGCCTCTAGGGGCCAGTATTGATTACTTTTACTTTTTGTATCACATATTAGTAAAGTATATAACCAGTTAACAATTAAATAGCCAGTTATTTGTGTATATTATACAGTGAAGTAAAACAGAAGTAACATTTATTTGAACCCTGTTTTATATGGTATAAGATTGCTATCAAAAAGGCAAGCAAGTGTGATTCTTTATCATTGTACATAAATAGTGACATACGAATACAAATCTTAATTTTCAAATACAATTTTTTTTTCTCGGAAATACTATTTCTTTTAGAATACAAATGTTTATTACAAATACAATTCTTTCTTTTTTTTGGGAAGTACAATCTTCATTTTTGGAATTATATTTTGTTTTTTTGGAAATACAATATGATTTTTTCTTTTGGAAGTACAATTCTTTATTTTTTGAGGGGGATTACACTTCCAGTATGTGTCAAAACACTGTAAAAAGTAAATCTAGTTCCCATTTTAATAAAGGACTTGTGATTTCACAGCATTCACTTCTGCAGTTTGCCTGGGAACTAGCTGTTCTTTTGCTTTCAATATACCATATTCTAAAGGGGCAAATTTGCCCAATTAGTGTGCACGTTAAATAACAAGCCGTAACAAGTGGCTGGTTAATGCTCCAGCGAATTTGCGGTAGTACTTTGCACTCAGCACAATTAACCAGAGGTCAAACCTCAGGTTCATTAAAAAAAAGTGTCTCAGAATTGCCCCCCAAATAAAGTGGACAGTTATTTTATTAAAATAAAAAATATGAGTTTTTTTTTTTAAATAACTTCACAAAGCAGGGAATGTGGGGTATTAGAAAAAAAAAACGGCACTGAAAAGTGCTTTTACATAGACCGCTATGGAGACTATTTTAAACTGTAAACATATATATATGTATATGCTTATATACATATATATGTATGTGTTAATATGAGAATATACACATATAAACACATACATTTATATGTATATATTCATATTTTTAAAAAAAATTAAAATTTGCTGCTTAACGCTGCACGACTTACCCGCTGAACTAGGTTCTGTGCCTTGTTTGCCAGCATCAGAAAGAGGCTTCCTTTATAACCTATCGGCTAGATTTAGAGTTTTGTCTGTAAAGACCCGCATAGCTAACGCTGCTTTTTTTCCCAACGCACCCTTAAGACAACGCTGGTATTTAGAGTTGCCTGAGGGGCTGCGTTAGGCTCAAAAAAGGGTGCGTTGAGCCTAACTTAGCTCCACTTCAACCCTCAATACCAGCGTTGCTTACGGTAGCGGTAAGCAGCTAAAACGTGCTTGTGCACGATATCCCCATAGGAAACAATGGGACAGTTTGGGCGGAAAAAAAAACACCTGCAAAAAAGCAGCGCTCAGCTCCTAACGCAGCCCCATTGTTTCCTATGGGGAAACACTCTCTAAGTCTACACCTAACACCCTAACATGAACCCCGAATCTAGACACCCCTAACCTTACACTTATTAACCCCTAATCTGCCGCCCCCGCTATCGCTGACACCTGCAATATACCATTAACCCCTAATCTGCCGCTCCGGACACCGCCGCAACCTACATTATCCCTATGAACCCCTAATCTGCTGCCCCTAACACCGCCGACCCCTATATTATAATTATTAACCCCTAATCTGCTCCCCCCAACGTCGCCGCCACCTTACCTACACTTATTAACCCCTAATCTGCCGACCGGACATCACCGCCACTATAATAAATGTATTAACCCCTAAACCGCCGCACTCCGCCTAAAAAACACTATAATAAATAGTATTAACCCCTAATCTGCCCTCCCTAACATCGCCGCCACCTACCTACAATTATTAACCCCTAATCTCCCGCCCGCACCGTCGCCGCTACTATAATAAATTTATTAACCCCTAAACTTAACTCTAAACCTAACCCTAACACCCCCCTAACATAAATATAATTTAAATTAAACAAAATAATATTCCTAAAATTAAATAAAATAATCCTATTTAAAACTAAATACTTACCTAGAAAATAAACCCTAATATAGCTACAATATAACTAATAATTACACTGTAGCTATTTTAGGATTTATATTTATTTTACAGCCAACTTTGTATTTATTTTAACTAGGTACAATAGCTATTAAATAGTTAATAACTATTTAATAGCTACCTAGTTTAAATAAATACAAAATTACCTGTAAAATAAATCCTAACCTAAGTTACAAATACACCTAACACTACACTATCATTAAATTAATTAAATAAATTACATACAATTAGCTAAAATAAAATACAATAAAATAAACTATAATATAATACAAAAAACAAACAAACAGTAAATTGCAAAAAATAAAAAAGAATTACAAGCAGTTTAAACTAATTACACCTAATCTAAGCCCCCTAATAAAATAAAAAAGCCCCCCAAAATAAAAAATTCCCTACCCTATTCTAAAATACAAAAGTAATCAGCTCTTTTACCAGCCCTTAAAAGGGCTTTTTTGCGGGGCATTGCCCCAAAGTAATCAGCTCTTTTACCTGAAAAGAAAAATACGATACCCCCCAACATTACAACCCACCACCCACACACCCCTACTCTAACCCACCCAAACCCCCCTTAAATAAACCTATCGCTAACCCCCTGAAGATCATCCTACCTTGAGTCGTCTTCACCCAGCCGAGCTGAATTCTTCATCCAAGGTGTGCAGAGGAGGTCCTTGATCCGGTAGAAGTCTTCATCCAAGCGGCAAAGAAGAGGTCCTCCATCCGGTAGAAGTGTTCATCCAGACGGCATCTTCAATCTTCATCCATCCGGAGCGGAGCCATCTTCAACGGAGCCGACATGGAGCCATCCTCTTCAACCGACGGACTAACGACGAATGAAGGTTCCTTTAAGGGACGTCATCTAAGATGGCGTCCCTTCAATTCCGATTGGCTGATAGAATTCTATCAGCCAATCGGAATGAAGGTAGAAAAAATCTGATTGGCTGATGCAATCACCCAATCAGATTGAAGTTCAATCTGATTGGCTGATCCAATCAGCCAATCGTATTGAACTCGCATTCTATCGGCTGTTCCGATCAGACGTAACTCCACGTAACTCCACTAGAAATAAGCTTTTTGTGCGTGAATACCATGACCGTGTTAACTTATTTCCCCTTATACTACAATGGAGCTCGAAAAGTAAAAAAAAATAAAAAAAAAAATATAACACCCATCAAGTCGCGCAAACCCGACCATGTTTTCTCAAGTGCACCAACCCGACATGAAATATGAATATTTCACATTCCAATGTTTTTCACGTAGCAGTACATACACAGTGAAATGAATATTGCACACACATACTGTATATATGTATATATTTGTATTTATGTCAGGGCCGGACTGGGATAAAAAAAAAAGGCCCGGGCATATTAGGGCAAAGAGGCCCACTCCCCCCCCCCCCCCCCCACACACACACTTTGCTCACCATTTCTTATTTAACCGTATACCAAACATGGCAAATATAATACTTGTTTAAGTGACAAAAACATTAACATTTCTAATACCCTATAATCACTGTATTTTGTCAATTGGTTGGTATGAAAAAAAAGTAAAATATAAAAACAACACAACAAAACCAAAATAAAGTGCTAGATTTTCATGAAAAACAAGTGCATTCTTAAACAATTCCATCTGAATAAGCCAAACTTTAATCTAGATTTTAAGGAGTATGAAAGCCAAAAGTAAACTTTCACAATTCAGACTAACTTCTATTATCAAGTTTACTTTGTTCTTTTGGTATCCTTTTGTTAAAAAATGTATGTACATATCCTAAGCAGCAATGCACTACTGGGAGCTAGCTGGTGATAGGTGGTTACACACACATGTACTTATTAACTCACTAGATGTGTTCAGCTAGCTCACAGTAGTGCAAAGCCAGGCAATGCTTCTGCACCACGTGACACAGCACATGTAATGTCCAGCCTGGCCTACGGCTGCAGCTCACTGATGGCATCATGTGACCTGTATCATGTGTGAGTACAAATCTGCAGGTGTAGTAAGCCATACTCAGTCCCACTCCCACATAGGGTTGCCAGGTGTTTGCTGCAAAAATACCCGACAGATAAACAGGGCAGGGGGGGGGTATTGGGTAAAAAAGTGTATATATATATATATATATATATATCCATAATAACAGGGAAGGCACTCTCCATTTACAACCTCGTTTATTGGTAAACGAGGTTGTAAACGGAGAGTGCCTTCCCTGTTATTATGGATATGTGAATGTTTAGAAGTGCACCCCGGCAGTTGAAATTTATGGTGTGCTGGTTCCCTGCTTGTTTGATTATATATATATGTACACACACATATATATATATATATATATATATATATATATATATATATATATATATATATACTTAGATAAAATAGGAATATGAAGTTAACACAATAAAGGAACATGTTAACCCCTCTTAAAACAGTACAGAGCAGGTTATTCACAATTTGATACACAGAGGGGTGCACATCTGCTATATACTGCATATAAAATCATGTTTTGGGGGCTAATCATTTTTAATTTTTACATTTACATATAGCAGCTTTTAACATTTACATTTACATACAGCTGCTGCACTATTTTAATATATATATATAAATCAGGGCTCAAAATTTCCCTGTGTGTGTATATATATATATATATATATATATATATATATATATATTATATATATATATATATATATATATATATATTATATATGTTATACACTGTCACCTCTCTTGCTAAGTACATTTACCTCTTTGTGAAGGGTTAACCTAACATTGCTGACTCCTACAATCTGGCAGGCTGCTGTACATAGGCGGCCGGCCCTGGCCTATTACTAGTAAATTAATGTATATTTTAGATAGTAACTAATACTAGTATTAGTAATTGTGACATGATCATCAAATCAACTCAAAAAAAGGTCCTCCAGACCTCACCTACCTCCTGCCTGCCTGCCCCTGCTGCCGGCCACCTGTCCTGCTGAGTCACAGCGTCATCACTGGCACTGCTCACTAGCTAGCCCCCCTGCCTCACAGAATGCCATGATGATGGAGCCTCAGCCTATGGAGGACTCAGGACCACTCCAGACTCCAGCATCTTTCCGGCCTCCAACCACTGACACACCATGTGGACCCGGCATGTAGTGCAGCCGCGTGCAGGGCGACGGTGTGTGTGTGTGACTGTGACGTCACTAACAGTGCACTCAGACCCAGGCCGGAAGCAGTGCGCCGCAGCCTGTGCGGCCAATCCGAATGGGCCCATGTTTGTTTGTATATGGGCTGGCCCTGAAGTACCAAAGTTGAGGATACTTAATTTTTGCTGCGCCTGCAGACTACAGATAATAAAGTTTAAAAATTAAACATTTAATAAATATTTTACAAAAAAAAGTTCTCAAATAATTTTTTAAGTCAGCAGTACTAGTGGGCGGGGCTAAGGTAACCGGCGGCCCACCGGGCAAATGCCCGGTATGCCCTATGGCCAGTCCGGGCCTGATATATGTGTTTATATATGCCTGTAAATACACACACACACACACACATATATATATATATATATATATATATATAAACATATACGTATTTAGACATGTATATGTACTGTATGTATCTCTATGTTAAAGCCCTTTGCGTGCCTTTTTTTCCCTAACACATGAGACCTCATGTGTTATTTTGAGTGTAGCTGCACTTTAAACAGTTAATCAGAGCTCTGAAGTTGCTCTATACCGATGCGTGTTAAATTTAATTGTCTCACAATCTGGTCAAAACCTTCATAATTCAGAGACCATTTTCCTGAAGAAGACTGGCAAGTGGGAAAGTCTGCCTCCCAATTGTTCACACCAAGAATGTGGATAGCAGAAATCATGCAATGATGAAGTTCTGCCTAACTAATGGTGCAGGACACTTTCCTTGTCGCTAAGGAACTGCAAGTTCCTCCTTTTTAATTAACATAGGCCACTGCTGCAATTGTCTGACTGGAATTGCAGAAAAGAGTCTGAGGCCAGTCCAGAGCTGGAAAGCTATGAAGATTGCACAGAGTTCCTGAATATTTATGAGTAACCTCATGAGAAGTGCAAACTCACTATGGTTTCTGAGACCCCCAGAGTGCACCCCAACAGGCTGGCATCTGTGGAAATTACTACTCACATTGGTCAAGGAATGGAGGCCCAGTGAACTATGATATAAATTCCTTATGATCCCCATTCCATTGATGCAGCATCTGCAATTGGGTGGCTGAGATGAAATCTTGCAAATGTAAATGCATCTGAGGCAGCCAACACAAAACCCACAACTTCCATGCAATGAACAATGGAAGGAAGAGGATTCAGCTGCAGAAGATCACAGGTATGTTGCAGCTTCAAATATTACATAGGAGATGTGTTAAGATTTCTTCTCTCGAGAAATTACTTTATGTTTGATGGAGTCCCCTATAATCAAATCTGTGGAACCGCCATGGGGGCTAAATTTGCCCCCGCATTCGCAAATTTATATGTATCATGATGGGAATTGATACATTTGTACAGTGTTCAGAATCCTTGGCTTGAAGACATATTGCTTTATGTCCGGTATATTGATGACTTGTTGGTCATCATAAAAAAACCTTTGAATGATTTACAATTTAACAAATTCATGGCATATATTAATGAAAATAAATTAAATTTACGATTCACTGGTCAGTATAGCAGAACGGAAGTCAGCTTTCTTGACCTCACTTTACAAATTTGCAATAGTGAAATAGTTACAAAGACATTCCGCAAACCTACGGCGGGTAACACGATACTACATGCCACCTCTCAACATCCTGGCCATGTAATTAAAGCTATACCTAGAAGACAATTTATTAGACTAAGAAGGAACACAAAATCTAATGTAGTGTATGATACTCAGTCTATAGAACTACAGCATAGGCTTATTAAGAGAGGATACAAAAAAGGTCCTTTAGAAAAATGCTGGAAGAGCATAAGGACATACATGAAAAAAATCAGCTGAAAGGGACATACCTCATGATACTTACAAAGATCCAGCCTTTAAAAATGTGGTGGTATTTACCACTGAATACTCACAGCAGTACAACTCTATTATTAAGATACTAAGGAAACATATGCATTTACTGTTGGGAGATGTTGGGAGATGATATTTTAAAACCATATGTGGAAAATGTAAAATTTGTTCCTAAAAAAGCAAGAACTCTTGTTCAGAGTGTAAATCAAAATTGGCTTTATAAGAGGGGTAATTTTAGAAGTGGGAAACGCAACTGCCATATGTGTACCAATGTATCATTGGGTGATGTGTTTATGAGTAGTTCAACAAAACAACAGTTTAAGATAGACTTCTATGCAAATTATAGTACCACATTTGTTATTTATCTTCTTATTTGCAATCTATGCCAATGTCAATATACAGGCCAAACGTCTAGAGAAGTAAGAAAAAGATTTGGGGAACACACTAGAGACGTCAAAAATTACAATAAGGATTCTGCAGTAGCGAACCATTTAATGGGTTTCATTTCACTAATAAAGCTAACATGACAATAAAAATTATTGATCAAGCTATCATTCCCATTAGAGGTGGCAACAGATTTAAAATCCTAGAGAAAAAGGAGCTATATTGGATTTTAAAATTAAAACTAGACTCTCCATGGGCATGAATAGGGAATGTGATATTAACTATTTTATTGATAATTAATTTCCATACATAGTAGGTAAAATGATCAAATATCAAATATTTATTGGTCCTAGTGCATTTAAATAATCGCACAACCTATTCTCCTTTTCTATGAGTATTGTACTATGACCCATAATGTTAACACATATTTATATATGTGTTCTTACCCTCATATTCATACATATTTTTGTAAAATTATCCCCTTAGGGTTTTTTAGGTGTATCCAATTCATATCTAATAAATATACATTTAGTATTTTTTTCTCTCATTTTTTCTCATTCTTAATGAGTTTTTTCAGTTCCGGATATCTCTTTTCCTTTTATATAATGTCATGTCTTGTGTATTTTAAACAATCAGTTCAGTACCTTTATAGCATAATTTGCTGGTTTTTCTAATTCTTGATATTTCAATATTTGTCAATTTCCATATAGTTTGTCTTTTAAATGGTTAATAGAAGATTTGTGTTGGTATCTGTTTTCCATTACACTTTCTTGCCCACTTTGTAGCATTATCCTGTTTATTTTTGTAACATTTGTTAAGATTGGCCATTTTTTTAGCCTATGATTAGCAGGATATGCCTATAAAAAGGGCTTACTAAGTGTAATGGGTATGTCTATGAATAAGCGCCACTAGAGGGCGCGAAATGCGCCAGACTCCGTGCCTGTAGTCTGTCTGCTCATTTTTTGGCTTGTTATAGCGCTTAGCATCTGCTGTTTTATATTTTTGTCTACTTAAAAAATCCTTTTTTGGTATTACCCCCCCCCCCCCCCCCCGCAGTGCCTGCACTTTGTTCTTAGTACCTTTACCCTCAGTGGCTTGATTCCACCACCGCTACAGTACTCTGTGGGAACAGGAAGCATTTGGACTATCTTTTTGAAGCAGCGGGTTCAGTCTACACTGATCTTTCATGAGCAAATGTATAATCACTTAACCGATTATGAACCCCAGAAAAGACACACAGGAATGAAGATTTAAGGAGCTCTTTGGAAGATTTATTTTCCAACCATAACGCTGAAGCAACTGAAGTACCATCTAAATGTGAGACACAGCTAGATGAAAAGAGGGTGCCTTAATCAGTAGGTCCTCCAAGTAAGGAATTACAGAGATTCCCTGAGCTCAAACTACAGAAAACAGAGCCCCAAACTGATAATGTTTGTCTAGAAAAGCAAATCTCAGAAATGTGACTTGAGATTAGAATAAAACCCCTGGTTTAATTTTAAAGTTTGAACTAAAACAATCTCTCCCATTAATTCCAGATCACTTAAAGTTAAACAAAAAAGTTTGGTCCTTTAAAGGAACTCAAGGCTGCCTTGAATGAAAGGAAAATTCGATATCCCTGGGAAATTATTTGCAATACCCAGGGATCCTGAACAGATCTTTCTCAAGCCTCCTGAAAGAGACACTTTCCACCTCTGAGGTGGCGTATTGCAATCCGCCCGATCATGTACAATCAGGCTGATTGACACCCCCTGCTAGCGTATGCTGTCGGCATTTATCAATGTGCGGCGGACATGGTTCGCTATAGCGGATTATTTCTGTCCGCACAATTATAAATGGACCCCTTAAAGTGCTTCCCACCAGCAACTGGTCTGGCATGGGAGCCACACCTTCATTTGGTCTTGGAGGCTGGTTTAGACTTCTTGGACTGTTTATTTTTGGACCAAGAAGAACTATACCTCTAGAAAGATTTGGAGTAGTCAGAACTCTGGGAAGAGATGGAAGCATAATGAGCCTTTTGAAAGGTTGTCCCACCAACAACAGCAGTACCAGCAGCTACACAGGCAACACTGACAGCAGGTCAAAACATAAAGACTGCAAGCTGAAAGTATCACCTATGAAAACCTTCAAGCTTTCTATGTAAAAGGATCCTTGAAAGAGGAACTATCCTCCAAAGGAATAGTGGTATGCCTGGCAAGAGTGGAAATAGCTGAAAAATAGCTGCACCCCCATTTAGGATAGGTTTCCTAAATCTCTGAATTAACAGAAGAAAGAAAAAACATACATTTAAACTTAGACGATGGAACAAAAGGAATAGCTGGCTTCTGCAGTTCAGAAACAGGAAAAGAGAAAGGAGCTGCCTTACAGAATGTATCACCTTAACTGGTTGCTTAAAGGAACACAAAAAATGTATTTCATTATTCAGATAGAGCATGCAATTTTAAGAAACGTTCTAATTTACTCCTATTATAATTTTTTCTTCATTCTCTTGCTATCTTTATATGAAAAAACAGGAATGTACGCACAGCAGCCGGCCTATTTTTGGTTCAGCACCTGGGTAGTGCTTGCTGATTGGTTGCTACATTTAGCCATCATTTACCATAACACAAAAAACAAAAATATTTTACAAAATAAGCATCTTTGTAAACTTTAATGAATTAAAGTTCCCCTGTTTTTAAGATTATTATTTGATACTGGCCTTTAATTCATTAAAGTTTGCATTCACTTTAAACATTAACAATAATAATAAGGTACAGGTAGAAAACCCTTTATACAAAATGCTTGGGACCGGAAAATGTTTGAATTTCTGAATATTTTCATCTGTAAAATGGGACAGTTGAGGGAGGGGATGGTACCAAATGTAAACAATATCTTATGCCATTTAGGCAATATATAAATGTGATAATACAGCTGATACAAAGTAGTACATTTTTAATCTTTTGTGACTTACAGATAGAGAAAAATAGTAATTTTTTAAAAGTTATTTAAAAAAAAACATTAATTAAACAGTTTAGGTTTTAGAATAAGTTTGGATTTTGGAATTCTGGATTTGGGGATATGTACCTTTACTGTCAAATAAGCACTGAAAAAAAACTGTGAAAAAGAGCAAACAATTTACATACCAAACAAAACAGCACATAAAGGGTTAAATACAATGTGTACCCCATATTTTAAACAATGCTCTGTTGATCAGAGTACCTTACCACCTCCAGCGGTTCTAAGACCCATCTTCACTCTTAGTTAACCCTTATCAAAAAAAGGAGGCTTGCATGAGAAAGCTGAAAGTCAGAATCTCTCCTAGCCAAAATATATAAATATAATGTATGCTTACCTGATCAATTTAATTTCTGTCATGGTGGTGAGAGTCCACGAGCCATTACTCCTGGGACATGCCACTCCATTAGGAGGAGGCCCCTCCCACCTTACTGGACACTAGACTGATGTATAGCCAAGCACAGAGAATAAGAAAGGTAGGAAAGAATAATATTAAAAAAGGAGCAGGCAAAAAAGTGGTGCATACTTGAACTGCTGCCAGAAAAAAATACAATCATAAATAATCAAAAATCTATCAAAAATTGAAAGGCAAAGCATAAATTATATTTCTTTCCAATGGCATGGAGAGTCCATTAATCCATTCTAATTACTAGTGGGAATTCAACTCCTGGCCACCAGGAGGAGGCAAAGAACACCCCAGCAAAAGCTTTAAGTATCTTCCCATAACTCTCCGTCATCTTTTGCCTTCCTGAAGGGAGGAGTGCAAAGTTAGTGCTCTGAAGAAAGAACTAGGTTCTTAAATGGGTAGTTTCCCTTTCAAGAAAGGACTGGGGCAATGCTGTATCCATGTAATCCTCTTGAGTAAGATTAATGGTAGCTGTTAGCTGCTGGCGGTCGCAGGGTAGTCCTTGTTATCCCTCTAGCAATCTATGCTAACTCCCACCAGGTAACCAGGGTTAGTTACTCTGTTCTACCTCTGCTTCAGGTGCCTGTCAAAAGTCTGAATGAAGCTGGCAGACCTGGATCTATGAGAAGAATAAGAGTCTTCTACCATGAGTCCCTGTATTCCTGCCCCCATGGCTTGATGTCTAATGTGGCATGGCTGAGGGTAAGGGACTTTTTCTTACTTTATTGCTGAGTATCCCCAGTTGGGGTGGGCAATAAGGAGATATTGTGGGCATTTAATAATCAGTGCTAATGTGTGCGGTTACGTCTCTTTTAGCTAAGTAGGATTAGAGACCACCGCACACCTATAAACCACTATATAGTTTAGGTCTGCGTCACATAATCCTCTCAGATTGGGATTTATATGTAACCTCTCTACCGATACCCTATCAGGGTTATTTTGCATAGATATACCCTGTCATATAGGGTTTTTATGCTTAACAGAAGGATCAGTCTTTTAACATTTCTATCTGATGCAGACTATGGATTTCGGGTTAACAGGGTTTTATTATATGGTCTGTTTCGCAGTTTTACACATATGGTGGTGTTTAGTGTTTATACTGGGATATTTAGGTAAGGGGCTTTTGATGTTTATCTCCCTGTAGTACTAAACCGCCGCTCCCGGACCCCGCTGCCACCTATATTAAACTTATTAACCCCTAATCTGCCCCCTACACCGTCGCCACCTATAATAAATTTATTAACCCCTATCCTGCCCCCCTACACCGCCACCACCTATAATAAAATTATTAACCCTTAAACCTAAGTCTAACACTAACCCTAACACTCCCCTAACTTAAATATTAATTAAATAAATCTAAATAAATATTACTCTTATTGAATTAGTTATTCCTATTTAAAACGAAATACTTACCTATAAAATAAACCCTAATATAGCTACAATATTACTAATAATTATATTGTAGCTATTTTAGGATTTATTTTTATTTTACAGGCAAATTTAAATTTATTTTAACTAGGTACAATAGCTATTAAATAGTTATTAACTATTTAATAGCTACCTAGATAAAATAAAGTCATATTTACCTGTAAAATAAAAACTAAGCTAAGTTACAATTACACCTAACACTACACTATCATTAAATAAATTATTCCTATTTAAAACTAAATACTTACCTGTAAAATAAACCCTAAGATAGCTACAATGTAATTAATAATTATATTGCAGCTATTTTAGGATTTATATTTATTTTACAGGCAACTTTGTATTTATTTTAACTAGGTACAATAGTTATTAAATAGTTATTAACTATTTAATAAACTACCTAGCTAAAAGAAATACAAAATTACCTGTAAAATAAATCCTAACCTAAGTTACAATTAAATCTAACACTACACTATCATTAAATAAATTAAATTAATTAACTACAAGTAGCTACAATTAAATACAATTAAATAAACTAACTAAAGTTAAAAAACAAACAAACACTAAATTACAGAAAATAAAAAAAGATTACAAGAATTTTAAACTAATTACACCTAATCTAAGCCCCCTAATAAAATAAAATAAAATAAAAAAATAATAACAGGCCATACCCTATACTACATTACAAAGTAACCAGCTCTTTTACCAGCCCTTAAAATGGCTTTTTGCGGGGCATGCCCCAAAGTAATCAGCTCTTTTGCATGTAAAAAAAAATACAACCCCCCCAACATTAAAACCCACCACCTACATACCCCTACTCTAACCCACCCAAACCCCCCTTAAATAAACCTAACACTACCCCCCCTGAAGATTTCCCTACCTTGAGTCGTGTTCACCCAGCCGAGCCGAAGTCATCATCCAAGGGGCGCTGAAGATGTCTTCCATCCGATAGAAGTCTTCACCCAAGGGGCGCTGAAGAGGTCTTCCATCTGATAGATGTTTTCATCCAGGCGGCGTCTTCAATCTTCATCCATCCGGAGCGGAGCCATCTTCAAAGCAGCCGACGCGGAGCCATCCTCTTCCTCCGACTCCTACTCGCCGAATGAATATTCCTTTAAGTGACGTCATCCAAGATGGCATCCCTTGAATTCCGATTGGCTGATAGGATTCTATCAGCCAATCGGAATTAAGGTAGGAAAAATCAGCCAATCACATTTTTCCTACCTTAATTCCGATTGGCTAATCGGCAGATCGAAGTCCGGCGGATCGAAGCTTACGTCACTAGATTCTACTTTTGCCGGTGTGTAGGGCTTGATAACTGCGGAATTCCAGCGTATTTGAGGTTGACGGCTTGATAACTAGAGGCCCTTATCTCCCAGAAGCGGTGGTGTTAAACTTTTCACGCCTCAGACTGGGGTTTTTGCAGTGCTTGTTTGGAACATCCACTGTGCTGCAGTAATAATATATTAATTATGACGCGCAGTTCGCTCGCTTGGAGATTATTCCTTGCAAGTCATAAGCCTGTCATGCAGCGTTACTCTCTACTACCTGAAATTGTTTGACCACAATCGCGGCAGTCAGACCACTTGGCACCAAATCTGTGGCCGGTTGGGCCTGTATCAACGCACCATGTGGTTGATCATGGGGTTCTTGTAACAGACTGCGGGATTGTGCGGCAGAGCTCAGATTAACATTTACATACTTTATCCCTATTTTTTTGCAGTAATAATATATACTGGATATTGTTATAAGCACTACGCCTGCTTATCTTATCTTTTGTCTGCGATGCATATTAGTCGTATGTTTTGGGGGATTATTAACATTTTCTAGTTTTATCCCTATCCTTCTACAGTAGAGGTATATACTTGATATTGTTATAAGCTTTGTGTCTGCTTATCTTATCTTTTGCTGATATGCATATTAAATGTATGTTTTAGGGATTATTAACAGTTCATGTTTTGTCCCTCTCCTACAATAGAAGCATTTTACTGAAATTGCTATAAGCATTATGTCTGCTTATCTTAAATTTTCTTCTACGGTACTTATTGATGTGTGTTTTTAGAGATTGTTAGCATTTACATGTTTTATCCCTATCTTTTATAGTAGAAGTATGTCATGACTTGGTTATATGCAGTATTTCTGCTTATCTAACCTTTCATCTTCTGTACATATTAAAAGGAATTTTAGCATTTAAATATGTTATCCCTCTCCGTATGAATAGAGGTATATCCGTGATATTGTTATAAGCTTTATTCCTGCTTATCTTATCTTTTTCTTCTGTACACTTTAATATGTGTCTTTGGAGATGTTAGCATTGACTTTCTATCCCTATCTTTTTTGCAGAAGAAGTTTATCCTGGATATTGTTGTTTATTTCAGATTTTTTTATTACTGCTGATTTCTTATTGCCGGGCAATATTACATATTTTTCCCCTATGGGTATAGTTTATATTTTAGCCAATAGTTCACGTTTCTCTGCTGATATTCTTTGCTGACATCAAGTAGTCAGCTTCCCAGTTTGAAACCAGCTGCTGCTACTTGCACCTTGAATGGGTGCTTGCAAGCTGTTTTACTATTTTGTTCTAGTTGCTGAGATTTACTTTCCTTCTTTGGGTCTACGTGGTAGCCCAGAGGTAATCCTCTGCAGCATTATCTATCACCCCTGAGTTCAATACCTTTTAAGGCATTTTCTGAGATGGAGAAATCAGGAGTATGTACTATTAAGTAATAGTAATTCTACATGATTTGTTGCAGGGCTATTTCCTATTTCGTTCTTCTTTTTGTCTTAGGCAACCGTTTCTTGCTCTGGCCTATCTGTTCCAAGGCAACATGCTTCTTGAGAACTTTCTGGAAGAGTGTTACTACAGATGCCAGCCTTCTGGCTGGGGAGCCAGTAGGGGTCCGTTAGGAGCTGAGGGAATCTGGACTTAGTCGGAGTCTGTCCTTCTGATACTTATATGGAGTTGAGAGCTATATTCCATGCATTGATAACCTGGTTCCATCTGAGTTCAGTCCGGTTTATTTTATTTCAATCGGACATCTTCTCCTTGGTTGCTTTTTTCCACCATCAGGAAGTTCCTTAGTGATGGAGGCGGTGACTCACATCCTTTGGTGGGCGGAGTCTCACAACTGCCACATTGCTGTTTTTCTCTTCCCAGGTGTGGACAACTGGGAAGCAGATCCCTGAGCAGGCAGTTGTTTCTCCCTAGGGTTCCAAGGGGCTTCTTGTCTAGTCTCCAAGCTTCCCAGATACGGATCTAGATCAAGATACCCACAAGCAGTTCTGGTAGACGCTCTAGCAGTTCTATGGGATTTCGGTCTGATTTTTCTTTTCCCTCCATTTTCCCTCCTTCCTCAGGTGATGCCCGTATCAGGAGCTGGCTTCGGTGATTCTTCACCCAAATCTAGATTTTCTGAAGCTGACTGCATGGCGATTGATTGCCTACTTTTGTCAATGCAAGGTTTTTCTGAAAAGGTTATTGACATCTTGATCCAGGCTTGCAAGCCGGTTCCTCTCAAAATTTTCCATAAGGTTTGGCGCACATTCCTTTACTGGTGTGAATCTCGGGGTTTTGTCTTTTTTCCAAGACTGTTTGGAGAAAGGTTTGTCTGTCAGTTTTCTCAAAGGTCAGATTTCTGTCTTTTTTCTGATTGATCAGTGATCAGATCTATTTCTGGAAGTCACCACAGATCCACAATCTGACTAAAAACTTCCAGATGAAGAGACCATTCTCCTGGATGAAGGGATCAGTAACTGAGAAAATCTGCTTCCCAATTGAGGACTTTTGGTTCCCAGATTGACGAAAGAAACAGAAATTATTAGAATTCCTGGTTTTACTCTTACCCTTAGACTTCTTATCCTGTGGAAGAAAAGCTCCCTTAACTCCAGTCACAGTATAAATAATAGCATCTAGACCAGGCCGAACAAAACTTTTCCCTGAAAAGCAAGGGATAAAAGCCTAGACTTAGGAACCATGTCAGCTGACCGTGATTTCAAACGTAAGGTGCTCCTGGTCAGAACTGCTAATGTGATATTCTTGGCATCGATCTTAATAATGTCACCAACAGCAGCACAAATTAAAGCATTAACTTTCTTTAGGAGTTTTAACTGATTAAAAAATTCTTCACCAGCAGACTCCTGAAAACTCTGAAAACTGCTCAGACAAACCTTCACACCAAAAAGTAGAGGCTACAGCAACACAAGAATACTAACTGCTGGTCTAAAAATAAGACATGCTTGCCTTTCTATAAAAAGACTTTCTATCCATAGGGCCTTTAAAGGAGGTACTATCCTCAAGAGGAATAGTAGTATGTTTAGTCAGAGTAGAAATAGCCCTATCCACTTTAGGGATTTTTGGGATAGTTTCCCAAAACTCTATATTAGAAGCAGATAAAGGAAATATCTTCTAAACTTTTAAACCAGGATTCAAGAGGATACCTGGCTTAAACAATTCTTTAGAAATTAATTCAAATATAGCATCTGGAACTGGAAGAACCTCCGGAGACTTAGAAGTAGGTTTAAAAATTAAACTTGTGCACGGCGGAAAAATTCGTTTTCAGTTCGTTTCAGATCGATTTGGATGTTTTTGAATTTCATTTTCGGATCAATTCGAATTCGGATACATTTGAATGTATTCGTTTCGGATTCATTCGGATTTGAATAAATTCGGATGTATTCGGTTCGGATTTGATTCGTTAATTCGGATGTTCTGTATGTGTTAGGTGGGATGTGCTGTGTATTAGACTAGTATTATGTACTGTAATATTAGGTGTAACCCATAGCAGAGCGATATAACCTAATATACTATACAATTAGTTTTGGTGCTACGGTAATTCGTAAATTCAAAACGATCCGAAGCTCCAAATTTGACAAATTCATACGAATTTTGATTCAGAACAAAACGAAACGCACATGTATATTAAAAATCAAATTGAATTGCTTAACACACTTAACCCCGGAAACATTTGTATCCTGACATAACACTTCTCTTAAAAGACAATGAAGATGTTCAAGTTTAAACAGAAAAGAGGATGACTCTGTTTCTTGATCAGAAATGGACTTCTGATCATCTAAACATACATCACCCTCAGAAAATAATTCAGAAAGCATCTGGTTCAGAAATATGTAACTTAACAGACTTAGATCTCTTTAAATATGATAAGCTACTGGAGGGATTATCAGTAACCAACCTTTCACGCTTACTTGGAGGATGCATAGCTGCTAACATTTCAGATAAAATAAAGTGTACAAAATAATTAAATCCTGGACCAAAATCTGAAGACCTCCCTTGTATTGAACACACCGAGGGAGGACAGCATTGATCTAATTAGAATGCATGCAATGATCCATACAAGATTTGCAAACCTTATCAGGGATCTTGCAAAAAACACACTTAATATTAGTAGGAAAGTGTTCAGTGGATCTAGCTTCTGAGAAACGAACATTCACAGTAGTGAGGACAGATTCAGTATGCTCATAATGAAGTAACAGGCCTATGTGGAATCAAATATAACTCAATGATTAATACATAATAATTATAAATAAGGAATAAAGGCAGGAAAAAAACATAGAATCTTACACCCTAAAAGAAGCTCTTGGCAGAGTTGTAAATCATATACAAATAGATAAAAAGAACTAAATTGTTCCAGATATAGCCTCCCTTACTGGTTACACTCCTCATATGACAATGTGTGTTTGTAGGATTTGAAGGGGGTGCCTACGGCTATCTAGTGTTCCTTAATGTATTGTCTAATAGTTGTCCTTAATAAGTATATCACATATATAACACTTGTAAAAAAAGTAGTAAGAAGTTTTAAGTGTATAAAAAATATATTTATTAATAACACCGATCCTCTACTTCCAGTATTAAATGTAAAAAATAAAGACACCGGTGTCTAATAACTTTATGTCTAATAGAGCGCTTTAAAAATTCTTACCTAATAGGGTGCTTTAAAAAATTCTAGAGATTTTAAAGATATAAAACAATGTGTGAAGTATAAAGTTCAAGTCGCTGGCCAGCTTATAATTATTTGTTGAGTCAAAGAGATAAAGAATTCTTGATCTCAATGATGTTATAAAACTGATGGATAATACCTTAAAGAATCGTTTAAAGTCAATCTCAGTCTGTTCTCTGTTACAGACTTTGCAGTATTCTTCTTCTTTGTTGCAGTCTTTACGTCACATGGGCAATTGTATCTAATCCTCGACTTGTATTTTACTCTTAAAATATCATTTTTACTCCAACATTTTACTCCCGTTCAGAAAGAAGGTTGATTTCGGCTTTAAAAGTGACGAAAAGAAAATTTTTTAAATTTTTGAACAACAGTGAAAGGGTTAATTGACAAGCCCTTAAATATAAAGCACAGCTGAGCATTGATTATGTTAACAAAGGCTCTGATAGAAGCTGAAACATGTAGAGAATCAAAAAGCTTCAGCTAAGGACATCAAGTTTCTACTCCTAGAACTGCTAAAGTGAAATTATTGTGCCGGTTTCCCTTTATGAGAGAGCGGCTGATATTTCAAGATAGCGATAGGAGAGAAGGAACCTCCCAGGACAGCTTTAGTACACCCCATGCCTATTTGCTCAATTTAAGAGGTGGAAGGTATGTTTACTATGCGATAGGAGTTGAAGACAACTATTCAGTTTTACAGAATATGTTTTAAATAGTGCGCGCACTTGAAAGACTTTTACAATTCGAGGATTGGATACAATTGCCCATGTGACGTAAAGGCTGCAACAAAGAAGAAGAATACTGCAAGGTCTGTAACGGACAGAGAGCAGACTGAGATTGACTTTCAAAGATACTTTAAGGTATTATCCATCAGTTTTATAACATCATTGAAACCAAGAATTCTTTATCTCATCGACTCAACAAATAATTATAAGCTGGCCAGCTTCTTGAACTTTATATATTTTATACCTCACACATTGTTTTATATCTATAAAATCTCTAGAATTTTTTAAAGCGCCCTATTAGGTAAGAATTTTTTAAAGCGCTCTATTAGACAATAAGTTATTAGACACCGGTGTCTTTATTTTTTACATTTAATACTGGAAGTAGAGGATCGTTGTTAATACAAAATATATTTTTTATACACTTAAAACTTCTTCCTACTTTTTATACAAGTCTTATATATGTGATATACTTATTAAGGACAACTATTGGACAATACATTAATGAACACTTGTGATTTGTGTTATCCAGATAGCCGTAGGCATCCCCTTCAAATCCTACAAACAGAGTTGTAAATCTTACCCGTTCCAAAAAGCATCCATTCAGCAATGCTAAAGAAACAATGAGCAGTAACCCGACACAGCGTAGAGGGGTAAAACTAAAGACAAGCACCAGGATTGAAAAAAACAACAACTGACACTAAAAACCTGACACACTCACGTCAGCAGCTTACTAAGGAAACTAGATGCAATGCCTACAATAACAAACCCCATACTTACCTAACAGGCACCCACACTACTGGCTTTACCACTTGCAGGAAAATACTGCTTCCAGTAGACAACAAATCCAGTGCAGTAGATGATCTATGTATATGGAATATAACTACGATCCAATAGGAGGAGGCTAGGTGCCGGTCCCCATGACACCTGTGGCCGTATTGTGACTAACTTTCACTGGCTGTAAGTGTGCCACTACCCCATATTCCAAAAGCTTCCCTCTGTCAAACAGTAGCAGTCTCTGAGGGTACACTGGGCCTCAAATCGGTCTTAGGAAATCTCTCACTGTAGAATATCTGGAGCACCTTCATTCTTCCCCTTCCTCCTGCTAAGGCAAAGATAAGACTAGTTTCTATTAAGGTGGGAGGGGTTTTTAAAGGCTCTTTGAGTTTTGGAAATATTTGCCTTGTCCTAGTGGACAAAAAGAATGCTAGTGGACAAAAAGAATGAACCACAATTTCCCGATTAATAATATCTGTAGATACTACCTTAGAAAGAAAGAAATAGCTTGTGTGAAGCACAGTGGCAGACATAATAAACAGAGGGCCCTGGTGCATGTATTTTTTCTGGGTCTCCTAATTAAAATAATTATTCCAATCTACTGATGTTAAACTATATTCCTTACCTTATACTAGACAGTAACATCCCCCCAAAAAAGATGGTGATATGTGTATTTGGATCCTTCCTGAGTATCCGAATGTGGAAGTAAGAAGTGGCTTGTTCCCTTCGGATATTTTCATAGCCGGATGGATTCCTGTAATATATCCCCATTCTAAGATCTAAGATGTTTAAATCCAGATCTTAGAGTGGGAATCTTTTACAGGAATCAATCTGGCTACAAAAATATCTGAACGGAACAAGCGGCTTCTTCCTTCTGCATTCGTATCCTCATGAAGGATCCGCACATACCTATTGTGTATATAGCCACCAACTGATTTGTAAACAGTGAAAAACAAAATTGTGTGTTGTGATGCTTATGTGGACAGTGAGGTGGTCTGGTTTATGTGCTAAACAAATGAATATCAATTTTGTAAACTGACTTTACTGCATACTCTCCACTTCTCTGCTATCATTTCAAATATGATAGTGTTCATAAAGAGGGTTGGAAGTAAACACACAAGCACACAAAAAATACAAACATATACACTATTGTAGTCCACATGAAGGACCCTGGAAGACAGTAATACACAAACACACATGTATAAAACATGCACACACATAAATAAATACACAAGCAAATGTAAATACACACATAGATAAAAACACAAATACAAAAATACATACACAGACAGAATACAAATACACACATACATACATATATACACACATACCTAAATATATATACACACACACAGAGAGATATAAGTACACATTCAAATAAATACATACATACAAACATGCATACATAAACAAGGAAATAAATACAATTTACATATAGCTCCTGATCTAGTTTCTTTTAGCCCATAAAAGCTGATTTTAGATGAGTAAGCTTAATTTCAGTATTTATAATTAAACAACTAAAAATCTATGCGCTGGTGGTAGATAATACTTCACATAAAAATCAGATACCCCAAGTCATCTGAATAAATAGTTTTAGTAGCAGTTATGATTGTCTTATATGTGTGCGCCTGTGTGCAAACACTGGCTTAATATCTACCAAATGACAATGGTCTTAGTAGTATTTGTATTTCTATGTCTATGTTTATATAAATAAATGTATAGAAAAAAACGTTTTTTAGTTTTTAAAGAATTTTCATAGAATAATATCTTAAAATTATTAAGTTCTAATTCAAAAATAAAAATAAAAAATAATAATAAAAAAATATACAAAGATTATTGGTTAAAAATAATATTCTTTTATTAGAATCAATATAAAACAGTCAGTCGAAATTGCTTAATCTTAAAGTAGTTATGTGAGAAAGTTGGTACCAACCAATTGTATTGAGGTGTAGCTACAATTAGTATATGATATATGTGTGTAAAATTAGCAAGTCCAGTTTATACCTTGGCAGGTATTTAAAAATACTTTTTGTAAAAGATTTGGCTTTTCGCTCATAAAATGCACCAAAGGTAGAAAATAAGGTATAATTGGTAGAAATACAGTTGTTTAGAGATCGTTGTTGAAGACAGCTATTGACACCTGGTTCAACAATAGGTGTTTATTTTCAGCCTTTTTGAAATAAGCCTTTTTGTGATATGACCAAAAGATTTAGGCTAGGTGTTTGAGCCATTTTCTGTATGTCACAGTAATTATATCACAATAGTTATTGAACACTTAGTTTGTCTTTTGCGATATTATTAATCAACAGACTTTGAATAAGGTACCTTATTTGCAGTTCCAAGTCATATAAGAAGGTTCTTGCGTGTCCAAATGAGGTATAGATGAGAAACTTTCTTTGTCCTTTCAAAGTTTCTAGGAGCGCTTGTTGCAGCGTGTATGTCTCCTGTGAAAGTTGCCTCTGTCACTTCCGTGTCCGGTCTTGACACGCCCACCAAATGCGAGATTGACAGATAGGTAAAGAGCAAGGTTTCTCCAGTGCAGTGTAAGCAGTCTGTATCCAAGGTGATCAGTAAGCAGTCTGTATCCAAAGCAACGCGTTTCAGCTCCAAAGAGCCTTTCTCAAGCTTCTGTCAGACCTGCTTAGAATCCTATCTTTTATACCTTTGTTCCTGATTGAGTAAATTGTTTAATTGTTTTATTGAAGCATTGTCAAAGCCAATATCATTTCTGTGTGTGGTTTTCAATATGCTTAAAAGCCGCTATAGAGTATTCATGTATTCTTATTAGAAAAAAAATATAATAAAATAAATAAACAACTAAATAAATAATTTTAGTAAAAAACTGGAATAGTTCTCTTTTTTCCTTTGTTGAAAAGATATTTTTTATATTTATATTGGTACTATACTGTGTGTGGTTTCAATATGTTTAAAAGCCGCTTTAGATTAAGTAAATAATTATAGTGAAAACTGGAATAGAATCGGTTGGCTTAGTTCTCTTTTTTTCCTTTGTTGAAAAAATATTTTTACATTTTTATATTTCTATTGGTTCTTTCCAATGTATTTCAAAGTTATTACTGTACATTAAAAAGACTGTACATATCTATATATGACCTGCATCATATGAAAAATAAAACTTAAAATTTTTTGTTAAGATAGAAAAATTATCAGATTTATTTATATACTTTAAAAACGTTTTTTTCTTTGGTAATAAAGGACTAAATAATATATACATATATATAAAGCTGGACATTCTAAGTGTTATAGAACAAACCAATGTGTAATAGATGGGTGAAACAGTCTCAATCTAGAGATTGTAGGTATTTATGATTTCTTGTAGTATTGTGTTATGATCTATGTGAAAAAACTTCTCAGTTCAATTTCTAAATTCAGACCTTGTGGGTGAAGAGTGTCTAAATTGTAAATCCATTTGCTTTCTAGCTGCAATAATCTTTTTTGATTATCTCCCCCTCTCTTTTGTTTTTGTAATTTGGCTATGCCCATATAGTTAAAAAATTTTAGATTACCATTATTACAGGCTTTAAAATGCTTAGGGACGGGTAGGTCCTTATTTCTATCCTCATCCATATTTTCGATGGATAAAATATGCTCTCGTATTCTTTCACGTAGGGGGCGTTCTGATTCGCCTACGTATTGCATTCCACATTTACACTGAATCATGTAGACAATATTTTTATCTGTGCATCTTATACATTCTTGGATTTTAAATTCCCTTTTATTAATATGTGATGTGACTGTTTTACTTTTCTTGGAGTGTCTGCAAGATTTGCATATAAAACATGGGAAAAAACCTTTTAGGTCCTGTCCTGTTAAATCTTTGTCTATTTTTTTATGCTGTTTAATTTGGGTTGGGGCAAGTATGTTTTTTAAATTATTAGCTTTTCTGTATATGAACCTCGGTTTTTTAGTGATAAAGGGGCCAATAATTTTATCTTGATGTAGTATGTGCCAATGTTTCTTTAGTATTTTTTCTGTTATTTTATAGTTTGCATTGAAATCACTTATGAATGGGATATTTAGTTTATTATGTTCTTGGTGGGTGTTGTCACTAAATTTTTTATTATTTTTGTTTAATATGGTATTTCTTTCCATTTTTCCTACTCCTTGTCTAATATTCTCTACAAATTCTTCCCTATAGCCTCTTTCTATAAACTTTGCCTTAAGTGCTTTTGATTGATTATCATAATCCTCAGGTTTGTTACAATTTTTCATTACCCTCAGCATTTGTCCTTTCGGTATATTGTTCTTCCAGGCTTGATGATGGCAGCTACTTGAATGGATAAAATTGTTACTATCTACCGGTTTAAAGTAGGTTCTTGTATTGATAGTATTGTTTTCAATATAGATTTCTAAATCTAGGAAGTTCAAATTTGTGTTGCTTATTTCTTTGGTGAAGCGTATATTATAATTGTTATTATTCATTTCGTTAAAAATTATTTCAAATTTGTGGAACTGCAATGGGGACTAGGTTTGCACCCAGCTATGCAAATCTTTTTATGGGAATTTGGGAAAAACAATTCCTTGACACTCGCGAGCTGGGTGCAAACCTAGTCCTATATAAAAGATATATAGACGATGTAATAATTATTTGGAGAGGGACCCCTGAGAATTTTGAAATAATTTTTAACGAAATGAATAATAACAATTATAATATACGCTTCACCAAAGAAATAAGCAACACAAATTTGAACTTCCTAGATTTAGAAATCTATATTGAAAACAATACTATCAATACAAGAACCTACTTTAAACCGGTAGATAGTAACAATTTTATCCATTCAAGTAGCTGCCATCATCAAGCCTGGAAGAACAATATACCAAAAGGACAAATGCTGAGGGTAATGAAAAATTGTAACAAACCTGAGGATTATGATAATCAATCAAAAGCACTTAAGGCAAAGTTTATAGAAAGAGGCTATAGGGAAGAATTTGTAGAGAATATTAGACAAGGAGTAGGAAAAATGGAAAGAAATACCATATTAAACAAAAATAATAAAAAATTTAGTGACAACACCCACCAAGAACATAATAAACTAAATATCCCATTCATAAGTGATTTCAATGCAAACTATAAAATAACAGAAAAAATACTAAAGAAACATTGGCACATACTACATCAAGATAAAATTATTGGCCCCTTTATCACTAAAAAACCGAGGTTCATATACAGAAAAGCTAATAATTTAAAAAACATACTTGCCCCAACCCAAATTAAACAGCATAAAAAAATAGACAAAGATTTAACAGGACAGGACCTAAAAGGTTTTTTCCCATGTTTTATATGCAAATCTTGCAGACACTCCAAGAAAAGTAAAACAGTCACATCACATATTAATAAAAGGGAATTTAAAATCCAAGAATGTATAAGATGCACAGATAAAAATATTGTCTACATGATTCAGTGTAAATGTGGAATGCAATACGTAGGCGAATCAGAACGCCCCCTACGTGAAAGAATACGAGAGCATATTTTATCCATCGAAAATATGGATGAGGATAGAAATAAGGACCTACCCGTCCCTAAGCATTTTAAAGCCTGTAATAATGGTAATCTAAAATTTTTTAACTATATGGGCATAGCCAAATTACAAAAACAAAAGAGAGGGGGAGATAATCAAAAAAGATTATTGCAGCTAGAAAGCAAATGGATTTACAATTTAGACACTCTTCACCCACAAGGTCTGAATTTAGAAATTGAACTGAGAAGTTTTTTCACATAGATCATAACACAATACTACAAGAAATCATAAATACCTACAATCTCTAGATTGAGACTGTTTCACCCATCTATTACACATTGGTTTGTTCTATAACACTTAGAATGTCCAGCTTTATATATATGTATATATTATTTAGTCCTTTATTACCAAAGAAAAAAACGTTTTTAAAGTATATAAATAAATCTGATAATTTTTCTATCTTAACAAAAAATTTTAAGTTTTATTTTTCATATGATGCAGGTCATATATAGATATGTACAGTCTTTTTAATGTACAGTAATAACTTTGAAATACATTGGAAAGAACCAATAGAAATATAAAAATGTAAAAATATTTTTTCAACAAAGGAAAAAAAGAGAACTAAGCCAACCGATTCTATTCCAGTTTTCACTATAATTATTTACTTAATCTAAAGTGGCTTTTAAACATATTGAAACCACACACAGTATAGTACCAATATAAATATAAAAAATATCTTTTCAACAAAGGAAAAAAGAGAACTATTCCAGTTTTTTACTAAAATTATTTATTTAGTTGTTTATTTATTTTATTATATTTTTTTTCTAATAAGAATACATGAATACTCTATAGCGGCTTTTAAGCATATTGAAAACCACACACAGAAATTATATTGGCTTTGACAATGCTTCAATAAAACAATTAAACAATTTACTCAATCAGGAACAAAGGTATAAAAGATAGGATTCTAAGCAGGTCTGACAGAAGCTTGAGAAAGGCTCTTTGGAGCTGAAACGCGTTGCTTTGGATACAGACTGCTTACTGATCACCTTGGATACAGACTGCTTACACTGCACTGGAGAAACCTTGCTCTTTACCTATCTGTCAATCTCGCATTTGGTGGGCGTGTCAAGACCGGACACGGAAGTGACAGAGGCAACTTTCACAGGAGACATACACGCTGCAACAAGCGCTCCTAGAAACTTTGAAAGGACAAAGAAAGTTTCTCATCTATACCTCATTTGGACACGCAAGAACCTTCTTATATGACTTGGAACTGCAAATAAGGTACCTTATTCAAAGTCTGTTGATTAATAATATCGCAAAAGACAAACTAAGTGTTCAATAACTATTGTGATATAATTACTGTGACATACAGAAAACGGCTCAAACACCTAGCCTAAATCTTTTGGTCATATCACAAAAAGGCTTATTTCAAAAAGGCTGAAAATAAACACCTATTGTTGAACCAGGTGTCAATAGTTGTCTTCAACAACGATCTCTAAACAACTGTATTTCTACCAATTATACCTTATTTTCTACCTTTGGTGCATTTTATGAGCGAAAAGCCAAATCTTTTACAAAAAGTATTTTTAAATACCTGCCAAGGTATAAACTGGACTTGCTAATTTTACACACATATATCATATACTAATTGTAGCTACACCTCAATACAATTGGTTGGTACCAACTTTCTCACATAACCACTTTAAGATTAAGCAATTTCGACTGACTGTTTTATATTGATTCTAATAAAAGAATATTATTTTTAACCAATAATCTTTGTATATTTTTTTATTATTATTTTTTATTTTTATTTTTGAATTAGAACTTAATAATTTTAAGATATTATTCTATGAAAATTCTTTAAAAACTAAAAAACGTTTTTTTCTATACATTTATTTATATAAACATAGACATAGAAATACAAATACTACTAAGACCATTGTCATTTGGTAGATATTAAGCCAGTGTTTGCACACAGGCGCACACATATAAGACAATCATAACTGCTACTAAAGCTTAATTTCAGTGCAAAGGTTGTCTCTGCAGTTCTACAGCATGGCAGACCACAAAAACATTTGAATGAATTTAATTAGGGGCAAAAACTAGTGAAAGAAAAAATATATATTATTTCCATGAGATGTTTATTTGTGCAAATTATATTTAAAGGGACATGAAACCCGTTTTTTTTCTTTCATGATTTAGAAAGAGCATGCAATTTTAAACAGCTTTCTAATTTACTTCTATTATCTAATTTGCATCATTCTCTTGTTATTACTTGCTGAAAAGCATATCTAGATAGGCTCAGGAGCTGCTGATTGGTGGCTGCACATAGATGCCTCGTGTGATTGGCTCACTCATGTGCATTGCTATTTCTTCAACAAAGAATATCTAAAGAATTAAGCAAATTAGATAATAGAAGTAATTTGGAATGTTGTTTCAAATTGTATTCTCCATCTAAATCATAAAAGAAAAAGTTTGGGTTTAGTGTCCCTTTAATCACAGACTAGGCATGAAGAGTTTACAATGAAGAATAAAAACTTTCTGATTTCTGTGCAGCTACAGTTTGTAAATTAAATTAATAGTTTATTACTTATCTCTTCTTGAGCTGTGTTTCCTTCCTGCAGCTACACTGCCTGTGAGCAAGTTGTGTGTCTACAGGGCAAACTCAGTGCAGTGTGAGAGCTCCGGGCTAAATGTTGACAATTGGAAGATGCAGCTGTCAGTTAGCACATAAACCCTGTTAGAGCACTGAGGCAGAGGCACGCCCATTCCATGACATCATGGTTGTCATGGTTACTTTGCATTGCAGTGTGAGAGCTCCGGGCTACATTTTGACAGACAATTGGAAGATGCAGCTGTCAGTTAGCACAGAAACCCTGTTAAAACGCTGAGTCAGGAGCACGCCCAATCCATGACATCTTCCTGGTTTTGGAAGGTACATTTTGAAAGCTTGCTTGTTCACAGTCACTGCTCACTGACTTGATCTCTTCTGTACTGTGTGCTGCGTTATATTAACCCCTTAATGACCACAGCACTTTTCCATTTTTTGTCCGTTTGGGACCAAGGCTATTTTTACATTTCTGCGGTGTTTGTGTTTAGCTGTAATTTTCCTCTTACTCATTTACTGTAGCCACACCTATTATATACCGTTTTTCTCGCCATTAAATGGACTTTCTAAAGATACCATTATTTTCCTCATATTTTATAATTTACTATAAAAAAAATTATAAAATATGAGGAAAAAATTGAAAAAAACTACGCTTTTTCTAACTTTGACCCCCAAAATCTGTTACACATCTACAACCACCAAAAAACACCCGTGCTAAATAGTTTCTAAATTTTGTCCTGAGTTTAGAAATACCCAATGTTTACATGTTCTTTGCTTTTTTTGTAAGTTATAGGGCCATAAATACAAGTAGCACTTTGCTATTTCCAAACCATTATTTTTCAAAATTAGCGCTAGTTACATTGGGACACTAATATCTTTCAGGAATCTCTGAATATCCATTGACATGTTTATATATTTTTTTTTTAGAAGACATCCCAAAGTATTGATCTAGGCCCATTTTGGTATATTTCATGCCACCATTTCACCGCCAAATGCGATTAAATACAAAAAATGTTCACTTTTTCACTAATTTTTTCACAAACTTTTGGTTTCTCACTGAAATTATTTACAAACAGCTTGTGCAATTATGGCTTAAATTATTTTAAATTAATCTCTGGGATCCCCTTTGTTCAGAAATAGCAGACATATATGGCTTTGGCGTTGCTTTTTGGTAATTAGAAGGCTGCTAAATGCCACTGCGCACTACACGTGTATTATGCCCAGCAGTGAAGGGGTTAATTAGGGAGCATGTAGGGAGCTTTTAGGGGCAATTTTAGCTTTAGTATAGTGTAGTAGACAACCCCAAGTATTGATCTAGGCCCATTTTGGTATATTTCATGCCACCATTTCACCGCCAAATGCGATCAAATAAAAAAAAAACGTTACATTTTTCACAATTTTAGGTTTCTCACTGAAATCATTTACAAACAGCTTGTTCAATTATGGCACAAATGGTTGTAAATGCTTCTCTGGGATCCCCTTTATTCAGAAATAGCAGACATATATGGCTTTGGCGTTGCTTTGTGGTAATCAGAAGGCCGCCAAATGCCGCTGCGCATCACACGTGTATTATGGCTAGCAGTGATGGGGTTAATTATGTAGCTTGTAGGGAGCTTGCAGGGTTAATTTTAGCTTTAGTTTAGAGCTCAGCCTCCCACCTAAAACATCAGACCCCCTGATCCCTCCCAAACAGCTCTCTTCCCTCCCCCACCCCACAATTGTCCCCGCCATCTTAAGTACTGGCAGAAACTCTGCCAGTACTAAAATAAAAGCTATATTGGGGCTTTTTTTGTGTGTTTTTTTGGCATATTTACATATGCTGCTGTGTAGGATCCCCCCTTAGCCCCCAACCTCACTGATCCCCCACCAAACAGCTTTCTAACCCACCCCCTCTGCCTTAATGGGCGCCATCTTGGGTACTGGCAGCTGTCTGCCAGTACCCAGTTTAGTAACAAAAGTATGTTTATTCGTTTTTTCATAGCCCTTTTCTGTAGTGTAGCTCCCCCCCCCAGACCAACCCCCCACCCCTTCCAGAACCCTTAGATCATAATTTATTTAGTTAAATGTTTTTTTTTTTTACTATTCTTAACTTAACTTTTGCTGCAGTGTAGCGGTTCCCTCCCGCTCCCACCCCGTGCACGCGCCCGCCCGCCGCCCCCTGTGCACGCGCGCGCTCCCGTGCGCGCCCCCGCCTGTCCCGCCCCCGATCCCGCCCCCCCTCCCCTTCATCCGGCACACCGATGGCCGCCCACCCGCCTCCCAGACTTGCTCCCACCCATCAACGATACCGGCCACCGATGTCCGGTGCAGAGAGGGCCACAGAGTGTCTCTCTCTGCATCGGATGGCCAAGGGGGGTTATTGCAGGATGCCTCCATATCGAGGCATCACTGCAATAACCGGAAAGCAGCTGGAAGCGAGCAGGATCGCTTCCAGCTGCTTTCCAGACCAAGGACGTACGCCACACGTCCTCGGTCATTAACTGACTTTTTTTTGAGGACGTGTGGCGTACGTCCTTGGTCGTTAAGGGGTTAAAGCAGCATAATGTTGCAGCTGAGTGTTTTAGGCAGCACACTGCAGGAGATGAGATTAAGTCAGCAGAAAATACAGGAAATATGTACACAAAATATTAAAAAAATCACAATTTTCACAACAAAATTACTTTTTCAGGCAAAAGTCAGTATTTAGGGGTAGATTTATTAAAGCAATTTGCCTTTAATTGCGTGCAAAATTACGTAGACGCATATTTATGAAAGTACTCTGCACCTATAATTGCGCAAATCTAAAAGAAAGTCATTCGCACTTCGCCTGCATTCGCCCTAGGCGCACGGGCACGCTCCTGACAGCGCTAATACAGATTGGTTACAGACTTAATTTTAGAGGCAGACATATAAATATGACTAGTTTTGTATTCATCATTGCTTTGTGCTAATAGTGAACTGTAGTTTCTCCTACAATTAGGTCTTATCTATTTCGCCTTATATACATAGGTGAATCTCAGTACAAATGACATTTGCACACAGCTGAAGATGGAGTACTTTTTGATTTTAGCTAATTTATCCATTGTTCGCCGCCTGGAGGAGACTGAGTTGGCAACAAATATGCGCTTAGAAAGGCGCACACGGGTGTTGAGAGTTTTCTTGCCCCGTTGCGGTCTTCATGCTCTGACTGATTATGAAATAATGAATAATGAAATAAAAAACGTTTCAGGCTCAACAGATCAACTATTTTGGATTTATATGGACTAATATGCCATGAACTAGAACCAAGCACAAGAAGGACAAGATCGACACCAGGAATAGTGAAATTATTGGCTGTGCTACATTTCTTGGCTACAGGATCTTTTCAATCGGTGTCCAGTGTGATTGTAGGAATGAGTCAGCCATCATTTTCAAGGCATATGGGTGTTGTGTTAAAGGCAGTTTTAAAACATCTTAACAAATATGTATGTGTTCCAAAGACTGCAGAACAATGGCACAGGCACAAAAATTGGATTTTATAATGTTGCTGGGATTCCCAAATGTGCTAGGTGCTATAGACTGCACTCACATTCTATTGGTACCACCTTCATAAGTTGAGGAACAGTACAGAAACAGAAAGAGTTTTCACCTTCAATGTCCAAGCGGTCTGCGATGCAAAGCTTCAGATTTGGGAAGTGAGGTCTGGGTTTCCTGGTTCATGCCAAGACTACCACATACTAAAACAACCGCAATTGTATACATCTTTCCAACGTGGTGAAATACCCCATGGATGGCTATTAGGTAAGTGTGATGCATATCAATATACGTGTGTGTATATTCATAGATACATTTTAAAAAATTATATAGCTAGATATAAAGGTAATATTCAAAATTGTAAGCAATCAGTGTATATGTGTTTATAGAAATATTAATTCAATGAAATATCAATTCCTAATATGTCCCTTTTTTGTAATAGATGATAGTGGCTATCCTTGTCGACTATGGCTTTTAACACCATTACCACATCCTTACAGCAATTTTGAAATTTGTTTTAACAAAGCACATTGAAGCACAAGGAGTGCAGTTGAGAGGACATTTGGAGTTCTGACAATGCGTATTCGGGCATTGGACCACACAGGTGGTGTTTTAATGTATTCACCTGAAAAAGTACTTGTATGCTGTATGCTCCACAACATAGCAGTCCGGTGTGGAGATGTAGGTAACTTAGAAATTATGGATGTTCCACATAATGATTATTCACCACCAGAAATAATAAGACAAAATACAACCCAAACCGGAGTTTCTAACAGGACAGAGATAATAGAGAGGTACTTCACCTGTAAGTATTTTTGTTACAACTTTTTATTTCCTAATAAAATAGCAGTATGAGTTATAAGCTAGGCACAGTTCATTAGTAAAAATCATTCATCCATCAAATTTAATATTGCTGTGTTTGTTTTTATCAGATGTATAGTCAAAGTAATTATCTTTTCTCCTTATTTTACAAATTATACTAAATGTATTTTGTTTGTATTCAACAGGAAACCTGACACCTTCTGAATTATCAACCAGTATTTGAGACATTATTATTTATTTATTTATTTTAAAATCAATTTAATAAAATTGTTGGACCATTCATTACAAATTTGGTTGCTTTCTCTTATTTATTTTACTATTATGTTTTGGTGTGGGTATGTGTGACTACAGGTCATTATCTCGTTTGTATCATATCATGTTTTTTATGATTGACATAATGATTAATAGTTATAAACATCAATTAACATTTTCAAAAAAATTAAATTAAATTGAATAACAAGGGCTATCATTTCATTTGCTTAATTTATGTTGAACATGCACTCTCAGTACAATAAAATGGCAACATTATATGAAATTAAATTTTTATTTGTCATTAAAAAAAAATGAATCATATACCCATGAATAGCAAAGTATGCATAAAATAGTTATTTTTTCATTTTATTAATCAAACCTAATCGTTTAATATTTAATGTACAGCAGTATTTCATTAATCACACTTGTTAGAAAATGTGAGTGTTTCCATTTTCTTTACAAGGTCGCACAATAATTAATTGTTTTTGATCAGAAGCTCATTTCTGTCCCTCAATACATCAGTTTTGTCCCGCAATAGATCATTTGTGCCCATCAATACATAATTTTTTGTCCCACAATAGATCTTGTATGCCCCTCAATAGATCATTTTTTTCCCTCAAAAGAGTGTTTCTTTCCCCTTCGATTACCAATTTTCTGTCATAATATTCTTTTCATTCTAGTCTATATGTTGAAGCCATTTTATTAATAGATTCTAGCTCTGGTCTTCTGCTAATGTGATTAGCATTTGTATGTAATAAATGGTCTCTGCCCATGTCGTCTATTGCTGGGGGTGCAGAAATAGCCACAATTGGTGTCCCTATTTGGGTGGCATCATCATCGCCAAAATCTTCCTCTGTAATTGTGTTTTCAACCAGTGTTTCAAGCTGAACCTCACAATTATCTTCTGGATTATCTGTAAGCAATAATATTGAATAAATAAAAATTAAATGTGAATAAATAATAACCATCCAAATTATTAGAATTTACATTAAAGAGTTAATTAACAAAACAGAAAAAAAATAGAATTCAATATTAGATTAACAAGAATTTTCATTCATATGGAACTTACCTTCAAAAAATGGTAGCGATGTTTCGTGCATACTTGACAACAAAGCACAGACATCTCAAGCAAGAACAATTTAATTAATAGTTATATATATCACTTTAGCAGAATATCAAAGAAAATGAAGGATTACTGAGGTCTATAAAAAATACTTTTTACATGCTACCATTTCTCTAGATAAGAGACAATACTATCATTGCCCAAAAAAAAAAAAAAAAGATATATACTTACCAATGTTATCATGTTGTGTCCTCAATGTGCTGCATGATGGCTCTTCAACATATTCTGTGTTTGCTGATTCTGCTGTTTCTAACCCTCCCTCATGCGTGACTTTTTTAAATTCATCTGTATTATTAACGTCTTAAAAAAGATATTAAAAAACAAATTTGTTTTCAATATTTTTAAAAAGTAATACATGAGTGGCACATGCTTACATTTTATAGCAAGATAGATAACACTAATAATGAACAAAAAATTATATTACCTCTAAAATGCATTGTATCTGAAGGCACATCAATGCCGACAATAACGGCTTTACCCATCCTCACATACATTTGCCTTCGTAGTGGGTTAAATCAGCAGCGAAACCCATTCCACCACCTGTTTTGTTTTTTTTGCAGATTGTTTTTCTTTACTAATTTTATTTTTTATTTGATGTCTAATGTTAACAATTCTTTTTTTGCATGCCTTTGCATCTTTTGGAAATTCTCCCTCTGCAGAAACCGCATTGCTGATATTTGACCAAATATTTCTCTTTCTTTGTGCAGGTACAGTTATTGAATGATATCCAATTATGTCTTTATAATTCTGCATTACTAAGTCAACTAGAATTTCATTCTGTGTTTGAGTGAATTGCACTGATCTTCCTGATTTCTTCCCATTATTTGTAGAATCCATTTTTGCCTTTAGTAATGCGCAAATTAGATGCCAAAATAAACGCAAATAAATGTTGTGTGACCGTACTAGAAAATGAGACAGAGATTTATAGGGGAATAGTGCTAAAATTGGGCGTCTGTATTTCACACCTCTTGGTTTTTTTTCAGTTGACTATAGTACAGTCCAATAACTATCATACAATGGACTTAGATTTAAACATATATATATATATATATATATATATATATATATATATTATATATATATATATATATATATATATATATACATACATATATATTTATATTAAATGTTTCTTTCAATTCATGAAGTTATGTAATATTTCTGTGCATTGATATAGATATATGTTTGTATGATGGCATAAAGATGTAATTTTATTAGAAACCATCAGATTCATCTCAGTAAATGCTTTTTAACACGTATGTATTTATCAACAATTACATACATTTATAGATTTTTATTGCACATGGATATCAGTTAATATTGCCCTCACACATGTTATATAAATGTGCTTATATAAATATTTCATTTTCGGGATTGTGTTTACATTGCTGGTTTGGATTAGTTAGAATTTTAGATGAGGGCAAAAAATATTTCCATAGGTGAGCTGATTATAATCACTTACACTATGGAGAAGTATTTCCACAGGCAAAGGAGAGGCATATTTACAATGGATCAGGACGGGAGGAACCAGATCCTTTGAAAAATGGTGCACAGAGTTCGCAGGATTTCGGGGCTTCCACGTACCAGGAAGCAATGCTTTAAAAGGTACAATGACCTCAAATCGGAGGCAACGCAGACTATGAACGCTGATAAGGAGTTACGTAAGGAAATGTAAGCTTTTTTTTATTAAAAAGAATTAGCATTAATTATAATACACATAAATATGTCTGCCCACTTCATTAATGAAATACACATGTCTTATCTGACATAATAGATTTAACAACCTTGTGAATAGCAATTCACAGTGTCATGATAATTGTGTTAATTGTGAATAAACAAAATTTGCGGTGCCAGTTATTTCTTTACACCTAGATTTAGAGTTCTGCGTTAGCCGTCAATAGCAGCGTTAAGGGGTCCTAACGCTGCTTTTTACCGCCCACTGGTATTTAGAGTCAGGCAGGAAAGGGTCTACTGCTCACTTCCCTACCGCGATTCCAGGCTACTGCAGATCCCCTTACGCCAATTGCGTATCCTATCTTTCCTATACCCTCTACCGACAAGACTCCTAACGACAAAAAAAGTCAGTAGTTAAGAGCTTTATGGGCTAACGCATGAATATAAAGCTCTTAACTACTGTGCTCTAAAGTACACTAACACCCATAAACTACCTATGTACCCCTAAACCGAGGCCCCCCCCACATCGCCGCCACTATAAAAAATGTAACCCCTAATCTGCCGACCGGACACCGCTGCCACCTACATTATCCCTATGAACCCCTAATCTGCTGCCCCTAACACCGCCGACCCCTATATTTATTAACCCCTAATCTGCCCCCCCCCAACATCACCGCTACCATACCTACACTTATTAACCCCTAATCTGCCGACTGGACCTTGCCGCCACTATAATAAATGTATTAACCCCTAAACCGCCGCACTCCCGCCTCGCAAACACTATAATAAATAGTGTTAACCCCTAATCTGCCCTCCCTAACATCGCTGCCACCTACCTACAATTATTAACCCCTAATCTCCTGTCCGCACCGTCGTCACTACTATAATAAATTTATTAACCCCTAAACCTAAGTCTAACCCTAACCCTAACACCCCCTAAATTAAATATAATCTAAATTAAACTAAATAATATTCCTATTAATAACTAAATTAATCCTATTTAAAACTAAATACTTACCTATAAAATAAACCCTAATATAGCTACAATATAAATAATAATTACATTGTAGCTATTTTAGGATTTATATTTATTTTACAGGTAACTTTGTATTTATTTTAACTAGGTACAATAGCTATTAAATAGTTAATAGAACTATTTAAGCTACAATTACAGAAAATAAAAAAAACTAAGATTACAGAAAAGAAAAAAGAAAATTACCAAATTACCAAAATTTTACAAAAATTATACCTAATCCCTATGAAAATAAAAAGCCCCCCCCCAAAATAAAAACACCCCCTACTCTAATAAACTACCAGTAGCCCTTAGAAGGGCTTTTTGCAGGGCATTGCCCCAAGATAATCAGCTCTTTTTCAAGAAAATACACAAAGCCCCCCCTAAGAGTAAACCCCCAACACCCACCAAACCCCCCCAAATAAAATAACCTAAAACTACCCATTGCCCTGAAAAGGGTATTTGTTGGGCATTGCCCTTAAAAGGGCATTCTGCTCTTTTACTGCCCACCCTATCTAAATAAAATAAAAAGCCCCAAAAAACCCCTTAAAAAACCCTATGTCTAAGCCCCAGGTTGCTACTCACTGTTCCTGCAACCGTGGAGCCATGGAGCGTGGAGGATGCTCTTTGTACGATCTTCGCCACACACTGGATAGAGAATTTAATAAATAAAAATGGCGTCCCTTGAATTCCTATTGGCTGATTTGATTCTTCAAATTCAAATCAGCCAATAGGATGAAAGCTACTCAAATCCTATTGACTATTCAAATCAGCCAAGGGTTTTTTGATTTTTTTAATTTTATTTAGATAGGGTGGGCAGTGAAAGAGCTGAATGCCCTTTTAAGGGCAATGCCCAAAAAATGGCAATGGGTAGTTTAGGGTTAAGGGCAATGGGTAGTTTAGGGTTTTTAGTGTTAGGTTATTTTATTTGGGGGGTTTGATGGGTGGGGGGGGGTTTACTGTTAGGGGGAGAGCTTTGTGTATTTTCATGAAAAAGATCTGATTATCTTGGGGAAATGCCCTGCAAAAAGCCCTTTTAAGGGCTACTGGTAGTTTATTAGAGTAGGTGGTGTTTTTATTTTGGGGGGGCTTTTTTATTTTCATAGGGATTAGGTATAATTTTTGTAAAATGTAGTAATTTTCTTTTTTATTTTCTATAATCTTAGACTTTTTTATTTTCTGTAATTGTAGCTTAAAGGGACAGTCTACTCCAGAATTTTGATTAGACTGTCCCTTTAATTCATATTTAGTTTATTTGTAATTTTTAAAGTAGTGTTAGGTTTTCTTAATTTAATAGTAACTTTAGTATTTTGTAAATTAGGTAATTTGGGTTCATTTAGGGGGGTTAGGTTAGGGGTTAGGTTTATTGCGTTGTGGGCTTTGGCGGTTTAAGGTTAATAGTTTAAATGGATTTATTGCGTTGTGCGTTAATGGCGGATTAGGGGTTAATAGTTGTAATGGGTTTATTGCGTTGTGGGTTAATGGCGGATTAGGGGTTAATAGTTTTAATAGGTTGTTTGCGATGTTGGGGTTGGCGGATTTAGGGGTTAATAATTTAGTTATTATTGGCGGTGTGGGTTTGATGGCGGATATAGGGGTTAATACACTTTATTCATTATTGCAGTGGGGGATTGCGGTTGACAGTTAGATAGACATTGCGCATGCGTTAGGTGTTAGTTTATTTTTGCAGGCATTTTCGGGAGTTACGGTGCTCCCATACTCAGCGCAAGGCCTGCTACGGCTGCCTTTTATGGCAAGGTAAAAATGGAGTAAGATTTCTCTATTTTCGCCACGTAAGTCCTTTGCGATGCGGTCCCATGTTAGCTTATGGGAGTAAAAATTGCAGGCATTTATATGCAGCGCTGTATATAGGATACCAAACCTGCGCAAAAAACGGCGTCACTGGCTTTTGCGGGCAACGCCGCATATGTAATGGGGCCCCAGGGGTCTGAGGCAGAAAATATTACCAGTTCAGAGCAAGACATGGAGGAGGAAGCACCTGCCTGTAAGTTTTATTACAATATAAGTTGATAATATGTAGATAGATAGATAGATAGATAGATAGATAGATAAAATGAAATACTGGTAGATAGATAGACACATTGAGATACTGGTACATAGAAAGAAAGATAGATACATACATAGATAGATAGGTACATTGAGATACTGGTACATACAAAAATAGATAGATAAATTGAGATACTGGTAGACTGAAAGATAGATAGATTGATAGATATTTTAATACATTGAGAGGCATACAGACCCAAAATAATTATTCAAATTTCTCATATTTATTTCAGTACCAACAAATGAAGTAGTGACATTCAACAAAAATGACTTACTACAGTTCTTAATAGACACAGAGAACCAGCTCATGGAACTGCTAAATAAAGTTAGATTTGCGCGACAAATGGAAATCTATGTGATTTCAAATGTTTTTGCTTTTGAAGTTCATAAAAAAAAAAATGGAATACGTTTTGTTTATTTTACTAAATAAATGTCTTTTAAATTATTTAGAGGTGAAAAAAACAATTGAATTCGGGATAGTACAATTAGAGATAACGTAACAATTTGATGGATTTTGCATAGACAATTTCAAATACTTTTTGTTTGAAGAATGATTGTTAGAGACTATTCACAAGTGTAAGGTCTCACTTTATAAAAGTGATAATTGATTTAAGAACAATAGTTAAAATACAAATACTCATAACATTCAATAGAAACTTTGTCAGCATTGTCTGTATTTCTATTTTACATACATATATAAGTTATGTCAATGCATTTACACATTCGTTTGTTATATGTTTGGTTGAAGTAAAAGTAAAATAATATTTTTTTATATATATATAAATACCTCCCCTGTGCACTCACAGTTCAAAAGTGTCTTCCACCAGGGTGCAAAGTCAAGTTATTTGTAGGAGATCCAAGCAGGGACTGCACTCACTGGATTTAGAAAATAAATTATTATTTATTAAATGGTGACGTTTCGGGGTTTGCAGACCCCTTCCTCAGACCGTCTGCGAACCCCGAAACGTCACCATTTAATAAATAATAATTTATTTTCTAAATCCAGTGAGTGCAGTCCCTGCTTGGATCTTTATATATATATATATATATATATATATATATATATATATATATATATATATATATATATAAAGATATTTATTGGAGTAGCTGTGTTAGTACACACACACATATATATATATATATATATATATATATATATATATATATAGATATCAAAATAAGAAGATTATTGCATTGAGCAATGATTACTTTTTTATTGGACTAAAGTATACATTTATAAATAGACTTATAAATGTATAGTTAGTCCAATAAAAAAATTATCTTTGCTCAATGCAAAAATCTTATTTTGATATCTATCTCTCTCTATGTCTCTTTCTCCATCTCTCTCTCTCCATCTCTCTCTCTCTCTCTCTCTCTCTCTCTCTCTCTCTCTCTCTCTCTCTCTCATATATGAGATAGATATGTAGATAGACAGAGAACGATATATATATATATATATATATTACAGATGTAACCTTTTATCACATTGTAGACATAACAATATAGAAAGATATATATGCGCAAAATTTACATATAGAGGTCTAGCATGATAAATATGGAGAAGTCAAATTACGATCAGCGAGATTTATCATAATACGCCACAGATCACCAGTTTCAAAAAGCCCAGAATTAAGAGCTGTTTAATGATAAATATAAGCGCATATGTGCGCCCTTGCAGAGGCAAGATGAGGCGCAGTTACAGGTGCACGTAATAGACACTATGAGGCCCATTTATCAAGCTCCGTATGGAGCTTGTGGGCCCGTGTTTCTGGCGAGCCTTCAGACTCCCCAGAAACAGCAGTTATGAAGCAGCGGTCAAAAGACCACTGCTCCATAACCCTGTCAGCCTGCTCTGAGCAGGCGGACAGGAATCGCCACAATTCAACCCGATCGAGTACGATCGGGTTGATTGACACCTCCCTGCTGGCGGCCGTTTGGCCGGGAGTCTGCAGGGGGCGGCGTTGCACCAGCAGCTCTTGTGAGCTGCTGGTGCAATGCTGAATATGGAGAGGGCATTGCTCTCCGCATTCAGCGAGGTCTTGTGGACCTGATCCGCACTGTCAGATCAGGTCCGCAAGACCTTTGATACATAGGCCTCTATGACTTGCCTCCCTTGGCACTAAGCACATGTTGAACTCTTTTGGGGAGACTGTCCTGAGGTTTTCTTAAATAATCTTCTGGTACTATATATATAAATAAATAAATATATATATATATATATATATATATATATAGGAGTAAAAATTCAAGAATTCTAGGTATTCTAAAGGAATGCTAGTTAAAATCTTGTTCTTTACACCAGGAAAGAAAAAAACTTTCCAAATTTTGTGAGATTTTTCTTGTAACAGGTTTCCGCTACAGCATCAGAAAAGCCTCTGAAAATTAGATGTTCAATTTCCAAACATTTAAGTTGAGAGACTTGGAATCTTGATGAAAGAAAGGGCTTTGAGAGAGTAGGTTGATTCTTAGTGAAAGAGACCACCGAATACAACTGGACATCTTTACCAGATCAAAGAACTAAGTTCTGTGTGGTAAAACTGTAGCAATGAGTATTACTTATAAGAACTCTTGTTTCATCTGAGCTATCACTATTGGCAGCAGAACAGTTGGAGGAAATATGTAAGCAAGACAATATAACAAAGGAAGATTGGAATTATCGCAGAAATGATAGGAGAAATTAATCATTGGAAGATTGCCAACTTTCCTGATGTTCATTGTTTCATTCAGGCTTTAATTCGGATTAAACCTATTATTAGGCCTATTTCTCCTCTTAACCTAGTATTACAAGTCTTACAGGGTCCTCCTTTTGAGCCTATGCATGAATTGGACCTTAAACTACTTTCATAGACCGCTGCTCCATAACTTGTGTTTCTGGCGAGTCTGAAGGCTCGCCAAAAACATGGGCCCTCAAGCTCCATACGGAGCTTGATAAATGGGCCCCATAATATGTACTTTAATTACTTTACCTGCAAATTTATACTACAGTGCCTCGCCATTAACCCTTTCTTTTAAGTTTCCGAATTGTATAGCTTTAACTCCCCCCACACAATTCCTTCTATGGCTGTATCTATAGAATGGTAGAATGCAGAAGTAGACACTAATTATCTGCTGGAGCATGCCTAGAAGCAAATAAGCTGCTGTGAACTCAGTTGAAATACAATGCCTGCGTTTCTGACGCCAAACACCGAGGGGATCAGACTACTCCAGACAACATGGCTATGTAGCTAATTTTGTAACTAATTTTGCCAGCAATTTGTAAACAATTTTTTTATGCAAACTATTTTTACTTAATTAGCCATTTTAGGATATGCACAGATCTAAACATGTTTAAGACACTTTAATATGGAAACAGTTGTTCCCTGATTGTGTCCTAATTCAAAAATTGATACTGAAAAATCTTTACATTCTTTGGATGTAAAAATATGTTTATGCTACTAAGGATTTCAGACAGACTTCTAGTCTGTTTGTTCTTTTTTGTGGTCCTTAGAAAGACCAGACGGCCTCTGCTATTTCTTTAGCCTCTTGGTTAAAACGTATGAGTGACAGAGCTTATTTTGCGGTGGATCAGCCTCCGCCACAGAGAATTACAGCTCATTCTACTAGATCGGTTGCCACATCTTGGGCTTTTAAGAATGAGGCTTCAGTTGATCAAATTTGCAAAGCGACCACTTGGTCGACTCTGCATACCTTTACAAAATGTTACCATTTTTATGTTTCTGTTTCGGTGGAAGCAGCCTTTGGTAGAAAGGTTCTTCAGGCAGTTATCACAGTTTGATAATTATGCCCTATATATTGAGTTTTTGTTGTAAAATACATTATTTTGGGTTATGGATTTAATTGCTCAACCAAAAAGCTGTTTTATTTTATCCCTCCCTTTCTGTTACTCGTGGACTTCCCACAATCTGGGTATTATATCACATATGTAACAGCTCATGGACTCTTACCACCTTACTTGCACCAGGGCCCTCTGTTTATCAGACCCGCCACTGTTCTTCACACAAGCTATTTCTTTCTTTCTTTCTATGGTAGTATCTACAGATACTATTAATCAGGAATGTGGCTACTTCTTTTGTCCACTAGGACAAGGCAAAGATTCCCCAAAACATGAAGAGCTCTTAAAAACCCCTTCCACCTTACTGGAAACTAGTCTTATCTTTGCCCTCCGCAGGAATGAAGGTGCTCCAGATGTTCTTCAGTGAGAGGGGTTCTCATACCAATTTGATGTCCAGTTTCCCCTCAGAGAGCTGCTGTTTGACAGTGGCACATTTAAACCCAGTGGAAGTTAGTCATAATATGGCCACAGGTGTCACAGGGACCGGCCCCTAGCCTCCTATTGGATTGTAGTTATATTCCATATACATAGATCCTCTGCTGTCATGTGTACTGCACTGGATTTGTTGCCTACTGGAAGCAGTATTTTCCTGCAAGTGGTAAGTCCAATAGCGTGGGTGCTTATTAGGTAAGTATGGGGTTTGTTATTGTAGGCATTGTATCTAGTGTTCTTAGTACGCTGCTGATGTGAATGTGTCAGGTTTTTAGTGCGCTTCAATTTGTGCACGTTTTGTTCGTTTGCACGCCTGTCTGGTTTATTTTTCAATCCTGGTACTTGTCTTTAGTTCCCCACTACTCCCCCCCCCCCCGCTACGCTGTGTTGGGTTAGTGCTCATTGTTTCTTTAGCACTGCTGGATGAATGCTTTTTGGAGCAGGTAAGATTTTCAACTCTGCCACAAGCTTCTTTTGGAGTGTAAGATTCTATGTTTTTTTCTGCATTTATGCCTTATTTATAATTATTACGTATTAATCATTGATTTATATTTGTATCCACATAGGTCTGTTACTTCATGATGAGCATACTGAATCTGTCCCCACCACTGTGAATATTCTTTCCTCAGAAGCTAGATCCACTAAGAAAGAAAACATAATTTATATGTTACCTGATAAATTAATTTCTTTCATAGTGGCGAGAGTCCATGAGGCCTCACCCGTTTGGGGTTGTTTTTTGTTTAAAGCAAATCTTTTTTTCTGCTCCTCATTTTTTACTTTTCTATTTATCGCAGAAATGGAGTGAGTGAACCAACAAACTTTACTAGCAAACCTGGGATAGAAAAGAAGGTAAGCTAATTTGTTTGAATTGGCATGTAAGAAACTCCAAGAAATATACCCGGTTTTGTTTAGGTTTTCAAACCTGTCCTCGGGCCTCCCCAACAGGCCAGGTTTTCAGGTTTACCTTGGATTACAGCAGGTAAAATAACATAAACCTGTGCTCCAGTTCAGATATCCTCAAAATGTGGCCTGTTAGGGAGACATGAAAACAGGTTTGAAAACCAGTGGTTTAGGACAATGGATAAAAGAAAGCAGTAATAATAAAAAAAAGTTGTGTTTTAAATTTCATCATAATCAAATGCGAATACAATTTAAACTTGCTCTTTATAAATAATTGTCAAAAGACTGTTCAATGCTTACAGAAAGCTCAAACTTAAAATGTGCATAGGTGTATTTCAATTTTAAATAGCATTTTTACAATATACTTTCATGAGCAAAAATACTTCTAGTAAAAGGTATTTGTGTTTTCAGCAGCATAACAACATTATTCCACCCTTTTCAGAAAGTCAGCAGAGCTTGTATGACACAAATTAAGTCTTTACAATACAAACCCCACCAGCTCTCTAGGCTTGTATACAGGGGCAGGGCCCTCATATGTGCATATGCCTCTGGGGGGAAAAACAGTAATAGGTCTTGCTAGATGCGTTTTTGCTAATGGAAGTATTTTGCAAATGTTTCTATTTCAAACTGAAATGCTTCCATGCACATTTCTATTTTGACCTTTTAATCCCTTTAACAATACAACAGTATGACCCCTGTACAGCAGTGTCACTAGGGTTGGTGTGTGTGTGTCCCCCCCGCGTAAAGTTACTTGTAAATCATAACTCCCATATAACACTGAATGTAAGGATATATATATATATATATATATATATATATATATATATATATATATATAGGGAGAGAGAGAGACAGAGCGGGAGAGAGACAGAGTGGGAGAGAGACAGAGGCAGGAGGGATAGAGACAGACCACTTGCAAGTATTTAAGATGGGGATCCTCATGTTTGTGCATGTGTATAGTGCTTACAACTAAATACCTTACAGATAGCTCCCGGGGACCTCAGAGCCCCTCAAACCAGCCTCTTCTCCATCTCCTGAACACAAAGCACCAGCTGGGTGTCTGGATCTGGGCAATGTCCTTCAGAATCTGGACTGTTAAAGCCTGATGGCAGCACAGTGCTATAGCCTGCACACTGGTTTATACAAGTTTAAAAAAAAGAAAAGAAAGAACACGTCAGTTACGTCACTAAATCTCCAGTGTGAAGCTTAATGCGTTGCACCTGCTAGGATCACAATATAATCATATTATAACCATACCATTAATCAGCGACACACATGCTAATAACAATTGTACAGCAGTTTGAGAGGGCAGCCCTGCCTCTGTGCCTGGGTGCACAGTACCCCCCTGTATTCGCCTTAGCATGGAGTCCCTTTGCCCTTCTTACCAGGCTCCAGCACATTAAAAAAAATAACCATAATGTCATTAACCTGGAGCTGCAGCTTCTACGTTAATCTGGCACTGGTGGTGGTGTCACACCCTGGAGAGTGTCAGCCTGGTGCGGTTTGCAACCCTGCACCACCCGCCCCTAGTGACGCCACTGCCCCTGTATGTCTGTTACTCCTGTGTTTATATACAAAGAGCAATCAAACCTTCTAAAGGAGAATAATTTAACCCTTTCCCGCCTGGACTAAATTGTCTACACCGGAGCTAAGTTCCAATGTAAGCAAATTAAAATCACGCAATCGTTTCATATGATCGCGTGATTTCAATGATGGGATCAGGTCAGGGGGAAGCGCCTATGATGCTAGGCACACCCTCCAGCCTGCGATCCTAGTTAGGAAGCCGTTATGGCTTCAGTACAGCCAAACGACTAGAACGTTCCATGCCGTCCTAACAGAGCTGAATCCCAGCGCAGTTAGGATGGCATGAAACATTTTAACGGCAGGAAAGGGTTAAAACTTCCAGTATATCCCCCCAAACCATAATATTCTTGAGACATTTAACACTTGTTTGAGTGTGCCTTAAATACATATTGCAATACAAATCCCGTGGCAATTGATTGTTGTTTAGGTATTTTTGGCTCCTTAAAGTGAAAGTCAATCCTAGCGTTTCTGAACGCTAGGATTGACCATTGAAACAAATAAAGGAGACTTTCATCCATGAAGTATAAAATACTTCATGCAGAAAGCACCTTTATTTGTTTCAAGCGTTCAGGCAGCCCACGGCAGAACACTGTTTTGCTAAGAGTTGACGTTTTCACCTCTTAGCAAATTGCGTGTGGGAAATCCGGTGCCAAGCTGGATTTCCCACACGGCTATTGGCTAAAGAGGTGAAAATGTCATCTCTCAAGCAAAACAGCTAGAAACAAATAAAGGAGCTTTCTGCATGAAGTATTGACTTTTACTTTAAGCATTTTTAAACATTTTAGAATTGCCAAAAAAAAAAGTAAAATATATATAAATTTGAGTGTGTTTCACCTAAAGTTCTGAAATTTTCTGTGCACATGTGTGATAATAGAATATTGTAATGTGGAAATGTGGTGGCAATTGAGTGATATTATAGGTCAATTTTGTATGTTAAGCAACATTAAAGAGGCCAACAAATACACTTAACATGATGCATTTGCATTATGGGAATCCAAAACTCATGAAACTTCTAGAATAGACTTGGGCAGAGATAAACTTTGCTTGTGCAAACCTTTTGTGGCAATTGATTGTTGTTTAGACATTTTTTGGATCATTAACCCCTTAAGGACCAACGACGTACAGGGTACGTACTACAAAAAAAGGTCCTTAACAACCAAGGACGTACCCTGTACGTTGTTGGTGTTTCCAATCGGTGGAAGCGATCCTGATCGCTTCCAGCCTCTTTTATGTTATTGCAGTGATGCCTTGATATCGAGGCATCCTGCAATAACATTTCTTAGCCACCCGATGCAGAGAGAACCACTCTGTGGCCCTCTCTGCATCGGCCATCGATGGCCACAATCATTGGTGGGTGGGAGTCGATGTGGGAGGCGGGTGGGGCGGCCATCGATGGGAGGATACAAGCTTGAGGGGGCGGGATCGCATGTGGGGCCGTCTGGGGCATTTAGCGGCCTTCTAATTACCAAAATGCAACGCCAAAGCCATATATGTCTGCTATTTCTGAACAAAGGGGATCCCAAAGAAGCATTTACAACCATTTGTGCCATAATTGCACAAGCTGTTTGTAAATAATTTCAGTGAGAAACCTAAAATTTGTAAAAAAAAGTTTGTGAAAAAGAAAACAATATTTTTTATTCGATCGCTTTTGGCGGTGAAATGGTGACATGAAATATACCAAAATGGGCCTAGATCAATACTTTGGGTTGTCTACTACACTAAAGCTAAAATTAACCCTACAAGCTCCCTAATTAACCCCTTTACTGCTGGGCATAATACACGTGTGGTGCGCAGTGGCATTTAGCGGCCTTTTAATTACCAAAAAGCAACGCCAAAGCCATATATGTTTGCTATTTCTGAACAAAGGGGATCCCAGAGAAGCTTTTACAACCATTTGTGCCATAATTGCACAAGCTGTTTGTAAATAATTTCAGTGAGAAACCTAAAATTGTGAAAAATTTTACGTTTTTTTATTTTTTCGCATTTGGCGGTGAAATAGTGGCATGAAATATACCAAAATGAGCCTAGATCAATACTTTGGGTTGTCTAGTACACTACACTAAAGCTAAAATTAACCCTACAAGCTCCCTAATTAACCCCTTCACTGCTGGGCATAATTCACATGTGGTGCGCAGCAGCATTTAGCGGCCTTCTAATTACCAAAAAGCAACGCCACAGCCATATATGTTTGCTATTTTTGAACAAAGGGGATCCCAGAGAAGCATTTATAACCATTTGTGCCATAATTGCACAAGCTGTTTGTAAATAATTTCAGTGAGAAACCTAAAATTTGTGAAAAAATAGCCTTGGTCCCAAACGGTCAGAAAATGGAAAAGTGCTGTGGTCCTTAAGGGGTTAAAGGGACACTCAAGTCAAAATTAAACTTTAATTATTCAGATAGAGCATGCAATTTTAAACAACTTTCCAATTTACTTCCATTAACAAATTGTGCACAGTCTTTTTATATTTAAACTTTCTGAGTCACCAGCTCCTACTGAGCATGTGCATACATTCACAGAATAAGTGAGTATGCATTTGTGATTGGCTGATGGCTGTCACATGGTACATGTATGCATTTGTGATTGGCTGATGGCTGTCACATGGTACAGGGGGAGTGGAAATAGACATAACTTTTAAAATTGTCAGAAAAAAAAAAAATCTACTACTCATTTGAAGTTCAGGCATGGAGGCCGAATTATCAAATGTCTGTCTGACCTGATCCGACAGTGCGGATCAGGTCCGACAGACATCGCTGAATGCGGAGAGCAATACACTCTCAGTATTCAGCATTGCACCAGCAGCTCTTGTGAGTTGCTGGTGCAAACGCCGCCCCCTGCAGATTCGCGGTCAATCGGCCACCAGCAGGGGGGTTGTCAATAAACCCGATCGTACTCGATCGGGTTGAATTCCGGCGAATGCCTGTCCCTCTCATCTGAGCAGGCGCGGACAGGGTTATGGAGCAGCGGTCTTTAGACCGCTGCTTCATAACTGGTGTTTCTGGCGAGTCTGAAGACTCGCCAGAAACACGGGCCCTCAAGCTCCATTCAGAGCTTGATAAATGGGCCTCTGTATTGTCTTGTTATCTTGCCATTTGTTGATTATGCAAATCTACTGTGTTGACTGGTCCTTTAAGCAATTTTTACTTTAAAGGGATAGTGTAGTCAAAATTTAAACTTTTATGATTTTTTTTTATTCAAATATGTTTTTTATTAAGGTAATGAGTAATCAAAACATACATGTAAATGGGATACATCAGACAATAACTCAGAAATGTACAATTCAAAATACAGATTATATTTTCAAATATTTCCAAGACTCTAAACGATTTAGTTATGTCATACATGTCTTCAGTATTACCATCAGTTTGATACCTTAAATTTTTTATACATAAACAACAATAAAACCTCTATTGTTATCTTTTTCATCTACTAGAGTGATATTATGTTCAAGAAAAAAACCCTGAAATCATCAATAAAAAAACAATTCCAAGAGTAGAGAGTTTGAAGGTATATCATAGTTAATTGTTATACTGGAATACAGTGAGATGAACAGAGTATCTCTGGAGAGTAGAAACGGTAACGACACTGTTAACAATCGGGGAGCATTACCATTCAGTGATAGGATAAAGGAAGGGTTAGAGGTAAAGGGAAGGGGAAGAGAAGAAAAAAACAAAAAAACACCTCAGGTCTATTAAAGGGTAAATAAGTATTAGGATATCATTGTTATTAATCTGGGAATAATTCTGCCCATTGTGCCAAGATTTTCGGAATATTTTTTTATTTTTTTCATATTTTTTTTTGTCTTTGAGTCTAAATACATATTCCTCCATTTTTAAACAAATTTCATATAGTTTAGAACCATTTAGGCAATGGAGAGCATACAATTTTAAGCAACTTACAAAAGTAATCCTATTATCATTTTATCTTCGTTCTCTTGGTATCTTTACTTGAAAAAGCAAGAATGCAAGCTTAGGAGCCGGCCCATTTTAGTTTCAGCACCTGGATAGTGCTTGCTGATTGGTATCTAAATGTAGCCACCAGCACAAGAAGCACTTCCCAGGTGCTGAACCAAAAATGGGCCGGCTCCTAAAGGGACAGTCACAAACAAAATTGTTATTGTTTAAAAAGATATATAATGCCTTTACTACCCATTTCCCAGCTTTGCACAACCAGCATTGTTATATTAAAGGGCCAGTAAACCTAGAAAATAATGTTATATAATACTGTGCAGAATTATATAACATTATATTAGTGCTAGCTTTATGCAACCTAATATTGCTGTTAAATTTTTATTAAAAAAGAGGGTTTTTCAGACTTGCCCTCTGTGCTCTACTGAGCGGGTCTGTTTTTTTCACTGAGCGCATCTGGTCAGCTGTCTAATCACAGCCCAACCCAATTGCGCCATTACACTCAATGCAGCTTGCTCCCCCGCTGTCAGACAGAGCAGGAGCAAGCTATATTGAGTGTAATGGCGCAATCGGGCCGGGCTGTGACTAGACAGCTGCCCAGATGCGCTCAGTGAAAAAAAACAGACCCGCTCAGTAGAGCAACAGAGGGCAGGTCTGAAAACCCTCTTTTTTAATAAAAATTTAACGGCAATATTATGTTGCATAAAGCTTAGCACTAATATAATGTTATATAATTCTGCACTATGTGCAGAATTATATAACATTATTTTCTAGGTTTTACTGGCCCTTAATATACTTTATAACATTTAAACCTCTAATTTTCTGCCTGTTTCTAAACCACTACAGACAGCCTCTTATCACATACTTTTTTATTAGTTTTCATAACAGTTCATGTGGGTCATATAGATAACATTGTGCTCACATCTGTGGGTTGTGGATGACTACTGCACTAATTGGCTAAAATGCAAGTCAATAGATAATAAATAGCCATGTGATCAGGGGGCTGTCAAAAGAGGCTTAGATACAATGTAATCACAGAGGTTAAAAGTATATTAATATAACTGTGTTGGTAATGGAAAACTGGGAAATGGGTAATACAGGAATTATCATTTTAAACAATAAAAATTTTGGAGTTGATTGTTTACATTCTTTGCTTTTTCAAATAAAGATACAAGAGAACAAAGAAAAATTGACAATTGGAGTAAATTAGAAAGTTGCTTATGGTTGCATCGCTCTATCTGAATCATGAAAGTTTAATTTTGGACTAGACTATCCCTTTAAGCAAATTACATTAAACGTTTTAGAATTGGAAAACAAAGTAAAATGTGTATAATTTTGAGTGTGTTTAACCTAAAGATCTGGAAATTGGTGACGATTGATAGTAAATATCATTTAAACAGCCCAAAAAATGTGCTTTAATGTGATTAATTTGCAATGTGGGAATCCACAACTCACAAAACTTCTAGAATAAGGCCTTGGGCAGTGAAAAACTTTGCTTGTGCATTAAGCAATTTATAAATTAACCCCTTCAGCCAATGGAGACGTATATATACATCTTACAGTACTTTGCCTATCGTACTGCAAGACGTATATATACGTCTTAGCTAAAGGAAGCTCCTAGCAGCCTCAGCTGTTAAATTACAGCCCAGAGCTGGAGTTCCTGAAGCTCCAGGCATCTGCCGCATATGGAACTGGAGCGCGATCTGCGCACCGGTTCCATGAGGGAAGATGCGCCATTGTTACAGACGGTGACATTGTGTGTGTCACCGTCTGTAACAATCTTCTGTTGGTGCTAACAGAAGGTGTGGGTGGGAGGTGGGTGGGTGGGCGGCCCAGCAGTGGAGGGGGGAGGGGAGAGGGAGGGCCCTAGGCTATGGAAAAAAAATAAAAATAAAGGGACAGGGAGGGATGGGGCAAACTACACTACAGAAAATGGGTTTTGGGGGTTTGTGGTGTCCTAACCTAATGATCAAGGGGGGGACACTACACTACAGAAAATAAAAAAATAAAGATTAAAAATAAAAAAAATGTTTAAAAAAAAAAAAAAAAGTTTATAGGTACTAGCAGACAGCTGCCAGTACCTAAGATGGCGGCTAATAGTTAGGGGGGGGGAATTTAGAGAGCTGTTTTGGGGGTTAATGGAGGATGGGGGGTAAGGGGAATCCTACGCTGCAGAAAACATTAACATAAAAAATATTTTATTAAAAAAACAACAACTTATATTTTCATACTGGCAGACTGTCTGCCAGTACATTAGATGGGGGTGACCAGTGGGGGGGGGTGGGGGAGGGAAGAGACCTGTTTGGGAGGGATCAGAGATTGGTAAGTGTCATGTAATCTCTACACTAAAGCTAAAATTAACTTGTTAACCTACCTAATTAACCCCTTCACTGCCGGGGAATAATAGAAGTGTGGTGCACAGCTGCAATTAGCGGCCTTCTAATTACCAAAAAGCAATGGCAAAGCTATATATATATATATATATATATATATATATATATATATATATATATATATATATATATATGTCTATTTCTGAACAAAGGGGATCCCAGAGAAACTTTTACAACCATTTGTGCCATGATTGCACAAGCAGTATGTAAATAATTTCAGTGAGAAACCCAAAGTTTGTAAAAAAAAATAAATATATATACTTTTTTTTTTTTAATTTAATCACATTTGGCAGTGAAATGGTGGCATGAAATATACCAAAATGGGCCTAAATCAATACCTTGGGGTTGTCTACTTAAATAAATATATTGTTTTGACAGCTAAATAAAAAAACAAGGCTTCATTTCTGTTTAACCCCTTAACCGCCGTTAGGACGTTCCATGACGTCCTAACTGCGCTGAGCATTATTAGAGTCGTTAGGACGGCATCGAATGTCCTAGCCGTTCTGCTGTATTGAAGCAGCTACGGCTTCCTAAATGGGATCGTCGACTGTAGGGCATGCCTAGTGTCGTAGGCACTCCCCCCAGACCTGATCCCATAATTGAAATCACGTGATCACATGTACGATCACGTGATTTAAATTTTTTACTAATTTGTTTTCATCAGACCTTTGTTCTGATGTAACAAATTAGTACTGGCAGGAAAGGGTTAAATGGAGTGATAGCAAAAATGCTAAAAAATGCTCTGGTATTTTGGGCGTTTTTCTCCCGGTAGTGAAGGGGTTAAACGCTTTAGGAAGTCCCCCCCAATATTTTTAAAATTCCTTAGTACAAATTTCCCTATACTGTGTGAAAGGTTTGAGGGTTCAGTGTGTGAGATAGCTGCAGTGTGTGTGTGTGTGTATATATATATATATTACTCCCAAGGTAAAAAAATTTATTTTTATTTTCTTGCAATTTGAGAGATAATTGGGACGCAGTATTTAAAATAAAAAAAATCAAAAAAATCAGAGTAAAAAGTCCCAATGGTGTCTAAGTGTAGAGGGGTCAGTGTGTGATGCAGTGTAAGTATTTTGCTACGATTAGACATTTTTTTTATCCCTAGTTGAAATTGTTTTTTTTCAATTTTAAATATTTGGGACACAAATTTAAAATAAAAAAAATCCACAGTAAAGTCTCCATAGTGTGTGTGTAGAGAGGTCAGTGTGTGAAATAAAGGCAATATATGTATAATGGCAGAATTGTTTTATCCTTGGTGAAAATATTGGAAAACATAAATGTTTTGCAAAATGAGTGATATTTGGACCCAATATTTTTTAAATTCCACTGTGTGTGAGACATCTACAATTTAAATATATTGGTACAATGGAAGAATTTAATGCAATTCTGGTAATATTTGGGACCTATTTTTTTTATTTCACAGTAAAATGTTTAAACTGTATTTAGAGTGTAGAGGGGTCATTGTGTTAGACACCTGCATTGCAAATTTATTGGTACAATGATAGATTGTTTTTAATGTTTAGTTATATTGAAATGTGAATTTATGACAAAAAATGCTTGTTTTTTTCAGTATTTATATTATTAAAAAAAGGAAATACATCTAACTGTTCAAACATTTCTTATTCCAATATATGTTATGGTGCAGCTATTGATAATCTTAATAAAGCACATACAGTATGTGATTGCTTGGCCTGCTGTATTGAACCGGTTTAATAGTTTATAGAGTCTAATTGTTTGCTGTGACAGAGTGAATGCCACACTCACACACAAACATACATTCACACATTTACACACAAACATAGATTTACACACATTCACACATTAAAATACACACTCACACACAAACATACATTCACACATTTACACACACAAAAAAAAAAACATTCAGAAACACACATTTAAACACACAAACATACATTTACACACACAAACTACATTCACACATTTACACACAAGGACACATACACATATTTACACACACACAAACATACATTCACATATTTACACACACACACACAAACATACATTCACATATTTACACACACACACACAAACATACATTTAGACACAAACACACATTAACACACACACACAACAAACATACATTTAGACACAAACACACATTAACACACACACACACACAACATACATTCACACATTAACACACACACACAAAAACTTTATAACTGCTCTGATTTCGGTGGGCAATAAACTAATGATAATGCAGTGAATATGTTTATCCTTGCATGCAAGCATAACAGGCAGGGATAATGTTAATAAAATCTGTGCAGAGTACATCCGTCACAGCACAAGTATAGGAGCAAGCTACACCTCCGAGATAAACATTTGATTTTTCCCTGGGGAAGCCTGAGAGCAGAATGAGACATCAACCTGAAGAGACAGATCCTCAGAACCGCTGTTTACTTGGAATTCTCCTGACATGTTATTTTAAAAAAAAAACATGTTTTTCTTCTCACCAGCCTAGCCTCGCTGCGTGCCTGCTGCTGCCTCCCTCCTAGCCCTCTTCCTGCGTGCGCAGCTACATAGGAAAGCTGGGAGGAAGTGATGAGGGAGCAGGAGGTCAGTGACTTGTTCTCACTCAGTCACTTCCTACCAGCCAGCACAGATCTCGGAGGCCCCTGTTCAGGATCCATAGTAGGAAGCCAGCAGCACCTGTCTCCTCCTGCATACAGCGACTGTGAGTAAGTGGATACTCAGGTCTAACAGCCGCTGTATGCACGACAGTATGTGAATCAGATAGCACACCTGACTGTTAACACAGCGGCATGGCACACATAGTAATAAAAATATATAGCACAATTTTTAATACATTTTTTTTTTGTTCCAAGGTTTTTATATTTGGGGATTATGGGTGCAATATCATAATAAAGCATACCAAGGAAACATTTCACCTGTTTCTGATAAGAATATGGTTAAAAATATTTTTAGGATATGGGTGGAAATATCAAGGTTACCTATGCCAAGGGAACATATTTGACCTGTTTCTGTATAGAATATGGGTATAATTATTTTATTATGTGGGGGATTATGGGTGGAATATCATGGTGTTACACCATATCAAGGGAACCACATTTTCACCTGTTTCTGATAAGAATATAAGTATAATTATGTTCTACCTGGGGAATTATGGCTGGAACACATTTCACCTGTTTCTGATAAAAATATGGTTAAAAATATTTTTAGATATGGGGATTATGGGTGGAATATCATCGGGCTACACATGCTAAGGAACATATTTGACCTTTTTCTGATAGGAATATGGGTATATTTTTTTTCTACGTAGGGATTATGGTGGAATATAATGGTTACACATGCCAGACGAACATATTCGACCTGTTTATTAGGAATATGTCATCATTATTTGTCATCATATGTGTCATTATTTTTCTACGTGGGGATTATGGGTGCAATATCATGGCTACACATTCCAAGTAATATATTTGACTTGGTGACAAATAGGAATTTGGTTAAAATATTTTTATATATGGGGATTATGGGTGGAATATCATGGTTACTCTTCCCAAGTAACACCATTGACCTGTTTCTGATAAGAATATGATTATAATTATTTTTCTACATGGGGAAATATTATGGTTACACTTGCTAAGTAACATATATGACCTGTTTCTGATAATATGGGGTATAAATATATGTCTTCATGGGGAGTATGGGGTGTAATATTATGGTTACACATGCTAAGTAAAAATATTTGATCTGTTTTTCTATAGGAAGGAATATGGTTTATAATTATTTTTATATATGAGGATTATGTGTGCAATATAATATTAACACATACCAAGGAACACATTTCACCTATTTCTGATAAGAAAATGGGTACAATTATTTTTTTTTATGGGGATTATGGGGTGGAGAATATCATGGTACACATGCCAAGGAACATATTTGACCTTTTCCTGATGGAAACATAGGGTATACATATTGTATTCATGGGGATTATGGGTGAATTTGCATGGTTACACATGCCAAGGGAACATATTTGACTTCTTGCTGATGGAACATGGGTATAAATATTTTTATACATGAGAATTATGGGTGGAATAGCATTGTTTACACATGTAAAGTAACACTTGGGATGTTTCTGATAAGAAAATGTGTAGTAATTCTTTTCTACATAGGGATTATGGATGAATATCATAGTTAAAGGGACAATTATACACTCATTTTTTCTTTGCATAAATGTTTTGTAGATGATCTATCTATATAGCCATAAAGGTTGATTAGGGCTGCAACAACTAATCGGTAAGATTGTTCATAAAAATAGTGTCAAAGAATCTCATTATCAATTAGGTGGTCAGCTATTAGTTGGTTAATTGCACAGTACCAGCTGCTTTCAATCCGATGAACTCCTGCACATGGTATTGTGCAAACATTTTTATTTATTATTATTTTTTTCTATCAGATTAATCGGATGATTATTGTCCGATTACTCGGATAGAAAAAAGATTAAAAAAATAAATAAAAAGTTTTTTGCACAATCTTAGTTGCAGTAGATCATCAGATTAAAGCAGCTGGTGCTGTGCAACTGACCAACTAATCTCTGACCACCTATTGATAATGAGATTTGTTGACAAACTATTTTTATGATCAAACTTACCGATTAGTTGTTGCAGCCCTAGTTTTCTTATTTTTTTATTTAAATGAATAGTTTTGCTTATTTTTAAATAACATTGCTCCTGATTTTCAGGACTCCTAACCAAACCCAAAAGTTTTATGAGAATACTGTCAGATACCTTCTCCAGCTTGCTCTTGTTTGTGTAAAGGGTCTTTTCATATGCAAAAGAAGGGGGAGAGTGTCTTATTTGCCACTTGCAGTGGGCTTTCCAGCTACCTGTTCAACAGAGCTAAACTGAGAGCTTCTGAGTAAGTTTTTTAACAGTTTTATACTGGATTTTTATATCAGGTATCTGTGCATCTTATTCTTTATAGCAGTGTCTTTTACATGCAGTTTATATGAAAATGAGTGTATACTGTCTCTTTAAACATGCCAATGAACATATTTAACCTTTTCCTGATGGAAACATGGGTATCAATATTTTTATACACAGGGATTATGGGTGGAATAGCATGGTTGTACAATGCCAAGTAACACATTTGTGATTTTTGTAATGGGAAGATGGGTATAATTATTTTTATTTATGGGAATCACGGATGGACGAGCAGGTTTCATATGGGGAGAGAAACATCATCAAGTATCGTTTCCTTAATTTTGTGACATTGATTGCACTCAAGTTTGGAGTTTTATAGTATATACTGGGACTTTTATAGTTTTCTTTTATCTGGATAAATATTTATTGCTTATCTTTCCTTCTTTCCTAGTTGGAACTGAGTATTGCTTCAAGGGATATAACAGAAACCTGATAAGCCCCCCCTGCTAAGCCATGTTAACTGAGCAGTTACGGCTCATGAGTGAGCGTTTTTTATTACCACTTCACGGACCGTTTTCTTTTCTTTGCTATATTGCACTGTGATGTTTTCATATTTTGTTTTCCACGCATTAAACCTGGCCATTGCACCATCACTAATAAGAGATTGTTTGTTCTCCTGATTATTAGGATAAATATATATAGTGTGCAGGTGTGGGATACTGGACATTTTGCCCCCCCTATCTTTACTTACCTAGTCATGAAGAAATAATTGTCATTGATGGTATTTTTATATGGTCAACAGAGTCACTTTGGAAAGGTGATTGAGAGTCTGCTGGAAGCATAGAAGTATCCCAGCTGTGATCTTGCTAAGGGGGAAGGCACCCCTCTTAGAAACAGGGGATTCCCACCAGCGGTGGCTCTGAGGCATCCAGTCCCTCAAACTCTCAGGTACTGGGCTGAAGATGGTCTTCTAGTTCGACGTGTGACTGTCTCTCCATCAGTAAGGACTACATAAGACCTTGGTTCTGGAGAGCGTCCAATTACCGTAGAAGGTTGTCTTCCATTTCTTTATCATCCCCATTTTAACTCGGACACTTGCCCCACATTCAGCTTCCTGCAAAGGCCTCACAGAGTGTTTACTGTCGTAGAACAATCGATGGCCCCTTTTAGCCTCTTCATCCCTCCCAAGGACCCCGTCCCGAGGAACAGAGCTGGTTGGCTGGAAGACACCCACAGAGGGTAAAGGTGTGAATCTGACATCCTAGCATCAGCTGAGCCGGGCTAAAATAGTGGCTTGGATGGGAATTGCCCTATGGGGCCAAGAGAGCTAGGAACGCTCAGATTGCTTAAAAATTACCTTTGTTGTTTGAACTGCTCTTTCAGCCATTACATTGGCCTGCGGTTAATGTGTGGAGCTTGACGGTAGAATGGACAAAATCATAGTCACTGCTGAAAAGAACTGAGCTGCATGGGAAGTAACTGCATTCCGTTATCATTCACTAACTCATTGGTATGCCTCACCGGGTGAACCATGATCTTTAGACGAGTGATAATGGCTTGACTGGTGATCTCATTCAGGGTACAATCTCCAAATTACCTGGAATAGTAGTCAATCACGACTAGGTACTTTTTCCTATGCAGTTCGCACAATCTCCAAATACCTGGGAATAGTAGTCAATCACGACTAGGTACTTTTTCCTATGCAGTTCGCACAAATCAGCAGCTATTTTCTGCCATGGGCCTGCAGTCAGCGGAGTAGAAATCAAGGGGTTTCCTTCTCTGAGTAGGCGGCGTACCCGGCAAAAGGCACATTTTGACATGTGGGCTTGCCAATGTCCAGAACTGATCCAGGCCACCATACTGCCGTAGCTGCCCTTTCTCTGCACTTTGTAATGCCCAAGTGGCCATCATGAATCCTGCTTAACATCTCCTGCTGCTGGTTAACAGAAATAACAATGCAGTCCTGAAACAGCACCAACCATCCAGCTCAGTGAGCTGTGACCTCTCTGACTGGTAAGAACTTAAAGATATCCAGGCTGCCCGGCTCTCGGGCCAACCTTCTTTTATGTATTAAGTAACTTCTTGAAGGTCTGTATCTAAACGTGTCTCCTTTCTATTTGCTCTAGCTTCCCTGACGAAATGGATTTGGATGCCAGAAACCGGAATCCACATACAATTTCAAATCTTATTCCGTTGAAAATTCTTCAGCAGCAGCCAGCAGGATCCTGAAAGTGTATCTGCCACTACCAGTTGTTTCCCTGGCACATGCACTGCCTGAGTGTTGAACCTGAGCAGCCTCATCAGAAGTCTCTGGCATCTTAGGGCGTGTTTTGTCAATATCATAGGAGTTGATTAGAGGGACTAGCGGTTTATGGTCAGTCTCCAGACTAAATTTCTCTAAACCCACTAGTAATGCTAGAAGCGCCCACTAGGCCCAAACTGCAAGCCAGGCACTCTTTTTCAATTTGGCTGTATTTGACTCAGCAGTCCATCAGTGTACGGGAACAGTAGGCGATGGGCTGTAGTTTGTTTCTCATTCAGCTGGCAGGAGGGCTGCCCCTAGCCCATAAATGCTTGCATCAGCACTAACCAGTCTTTTTAGAAAGGGTTGTAGAAACCTAATAATGAGGCAGACCCCAGCAAGGACTTGACCAGTACAAAAGCTTCTTCCTGTGAAAGGACCCCAGATCCAGGCAACATCCTTCTGTCAACAACTCTGTGATAAGGTGTAGCACTGTGGATAAATCTGGAAGGAACCTGAACCATATAATTCTCAAGGCCCGAATATTTGTCTCAGCTCGTGTACATCAGAAGGACTTTTCATCTGTTCAACAGCAAGGATTTTATCAGGGTCCGGCTTGATGCCATCTCCATTGATTGATTATGCCCAAGTAACATAACTCAGATTTTCTAAATGGCATTTCTCTTTATTAAATTTCAGCCCAGACTCTCTAATGGTCTGCAGCACACAGCTCAATTGCTAATCATGTTCTTCCAATGTAGACCCCATACACTAAAATTTCTTCTATGACGGACTGCCGTGCCCTAGTGGTCCCATTAGGAGGGAACTCGGAGGATATCCGAAGGGGAGTCTGCAGAAGCAAAAACCAACCTACCCGTGTAATGAAGGTAGTCAGTTTGCGGCACCTGTGGATTTAGAGGTATCTAGAGGCCAGAAGCCGCTGGAAGCATCCAGTGTAGAGAAGAACTTCGCCCCAGGCCAGTTTCGGAGCTATGTCTTTAAGGCGTCTACAGCACATATATCTCTCTCTTCACTGCCTCATTCAGCTTGTTTCAAGTCTATGCAGATGCGTACTTTCCCGTTTCTCTTCGCAACAGGCACAATGGGGACACACCAGTCAGTTGCTTCAACAACCTCTTCAATAACTCCTATATTCTTCATACACAGAAGTTCCTTCTCCATTTGAGGCACGAGGGGGAACGGAATTCTAGCGAGGAGTGGTAATGCTGTATGGGACTGCATCACTTTTAAATGTGATATACGGAATGGGTTGCAATTCAGTAGGCCCAATTCACTAAACATGTCTTCCGAAATCTCATTCACTTCTGGCGACAAAGCCCAAACCACAGGCTGCTTTCCTGCTCAATAGGTTGTTTAACACACTGACCCTCTAATTACATGTACCCACATGGTGAATTTCCTCTGGCTTGTGGCAAGAAATTTCCCTGCACAATCGATGTGGCCACCAGGGAATATGAACTTTCGTTGTAACTTTCGCCAGAATGAGAATGTCGAGGCAATTTTATGAATGCTGTAAGGGACATAACAGTGATGTCTGCTCATGTGTCAATCGTGAAGGCAACTTGGCTCCAATTACAGTAAGGGTAACCCGCAATCTTGGTCTGAACCAAACCGTTCAACAACAGACCCTACAAATGACACTTCTTGGCCCTCCTGGTCACTATCCACCTGCATCTCCTTAATGTATTCAGTTTTACACACCACTTCAAAATGACCCGTTACACACTTTCTACATCTTTTATCATTAGCGGGGCATATGACATTCTGATCATGGGTACGGTTACAACCTCGTACAGCGAGCCTGCTATGCCCATCCGCTTCTGGGCCTATCTGTTGCCCTTGGTCTACCGCTTACACTGTGCCTTTCACCTGCAGCTCTACTGAACTGCTGCACTTCATCCACAATACTCTCAGACCTCAGATCAGCACTTTGCTTTTTCACCAGTTCACTCTGGCGGGTTATCCTAATAGCCCCATCTAATGTTAATTCAGCCTCCAACAGTAACTTCAGTGAGACCTCAGCATCAATTCCTATGACTATTCTGTCTCTGATTTGCTCTTCTTTAGCAACACCAAACTCAGAGAATTCAGCTAGTTTATACAGGCTGCGCACAAAAGACTCCACAGATTCTCCCACACGCTGATTAGCTTTGTGAAAACAAGCCCTCTCATGAATCGCATTTCTTTGGGGCACAAAGTGAGCACTGAGTTTGTTCATAAACTATTTCAAAGTCAAATTCGTCCCCTTCTTGGAAAGTAAAGGCATTGAACACTGGCTCCACATCTTTCCCCATAGAGTATTGAAAGAAAAATAACTCTCTCCTTGTCCAGCTTGGAAGCAATCCTGAAGCATTGAAACCACAGACGCCATGTGAGCCAAGCTGCAGGCTGAGAGAAATTAAAAGGCTCAGGTGGGTAAACTTTGACATGGTCATTAATCAGGAAACAGAAGCGCAGGCAAGTACTTCTGACACCATGTCAATGAGATGCAGGACACAGCATAGAAGGTACAAACGCTTTTTTATTGCAGAGCATAGAAGTATACAGCTTGCACAATACATCTAACGTAGAAACTGCGACATAGACAATTAACGGCTATAAGCACACCCGTCACCTGCCCACTCTCATCACAATCCCTGTGTTTATAACATCTATTCACAGGTTCCTATCAAGGACAGATAAAAGGTAGTGTATTTGCACATACATGGTACTATATTAAATCAGCAATCTAGTCCCACAAAAGTATTGACAAATTTTCTATTATATAATTACTGTGATTCCATTATACAATCTAATTAGGGGCCGCTCCTGATTATAAGCCGCACCCTTAATGTTTGGTGCCATTTTAAAAGAAATTACATTTTTAACTCTTAGCCTCTCTTCCTGACAGATAAGTCTCCTTACCCTCCCCCCCCCCACACACACAGCCCCCTCATAACCACAGGCTGCCTCCTCTTTAAACCCACGTAGCCTCCTTCCCTCAACACAGTGCCCACTACTCTATTATCATAACTACCAGTACCTCCCCTTAGCCATCCTCACCCTCTTAGCACCCTTCATCAATCATAACCCCCTTCTCGCCACATACCTTCTCACCCTCAGCACACACACACAAGGCGACACCTGTTATCTCTCACGCTGTGTCACAGATGATAACCCGCGATCTTGGGCAGCAGTGGTGTGCTGGCGTGATGGCTTAGTGTCTCTCCTGTCCGGCTGTGCTCTGTCAGGGTACAGGTAAATTATATATATATATATATATATATATATATATATATATATATATATATATATATATAATATTACACACACCAACATATATATGTAAATAATACAAAAGAATATATTTATATATGAAGCCATATTTTTATCAGATATACTGTAAGGTTACAACTCTGATGTCAAAAATTTTACTTGAAACCCATATTCAATACCTCCCCCAATTCTGTTGATTACACAGGATGGGTCACAAAGTCACTTAAAAAGAAATTGTTTTTCAAAGTAATCTTAGAGGAGACATTGGTCTATTTAAACAGTCACTTCAAAGAAAGACAGATTGGTCTCAAAAGATAATCATCTGTAGATTCTATGTATTCCACATCTGAGAACAAAAGACTGTTTTCCAAAAGATGTCCACTGAGGTGTGAATTTAAAATCCCTATCAGATTGTGAGTAAAAAAAAAAATTCTGGCCCTAAAACATTTGGTGATCAAAGAGATGGTCATTTACACTGTGTATTGAAAGTCCTTAATTCAGACATGGGAAACAGTGAATGTACAGTAAATGGGAAGACAAACAGTGATGTAAGTCCATCTGAAGGAATTAGGAAAAACTAACTACAAAGAGACAGGTGTAAAGGGGAAGAAAATAAATGAAATCTGAGAAAAAATGTTTTAAGATTTTCCTTTATCTACTTTTAATTCCACAATTTCAAGCCAAGACTATACCAACCTCTGCTGGCTTTATAATGGAAGCATCTTCCTGCTGAGCAGCGCACCGGGCGGAGGGAGTTAAAAAATATAATCTAGCTACACAGATTGCGCAGGATCTACGCAACGTCCGTAGGGAGATTGTACTTTAACTTCTCCCTGCCGTTGGTTTTCACTGATGTCCAGTCAGGCACTGTAGGGAGTTGCGGCACGACAGGGGGTGATACAATCAGAGGAGATTAATTCCTGCTTGATGGTGTCAAGGACCACCAACATCTTCTCGTGGACCACCAGTGGTCCATGGACCACTGGTTGGCGGACCGCTGTTTTAAAATATACTCTTAAACCCCATGTTAAAATACAGCATAGAAATATATATATATATATATACACACACACATACATACATACATGTACATATATTCAGACAAAATATTTAATATATATACCTTAGACTGTATTACATGTCTATAATGCAATTCAGATTGAAATAAATTAAATGAATAACTGCATTAGTAGATATAAAAATGTTTAAGTTATTCCAAAATAAATACAATTTCTCTGTATTCCAGGAAGCTAATGGAAAATGAAAGGAAGGACATTAATAGATATGAAATTGTCTGTTCGTATAATATTAAATATGAATGTCTGCCAAATTAAAATATAAATAACCCTAACCTTTCATTTTTCAGGCATGGTTAACAAATACACACGTGGTTATCCCATAAAGAAGTACACTGAATGCGAAATATGCTGTGTTTGTATATAAATGTGGGGAAATGACCTGATGACATTTTAAATGGATTTTATGCTAATCAGTTAGCAGTATAAATTACTTTGATATAATATAATGTTAAAAACATAATGTGTTTGGTATTGGGGCAATCAGATAAATGATATGATACTACCCCCATCTATAATTAATATTGTAAGTGATTAATGCAATGTTATTGTATTGTTTAACCTCTTAAGGACATATGACGGAATTTTTCCGTCATAAAACAATTGAGCAAACTGAAAGCTGTGTCCCTTAAAGGGTTAAATAATCATTATATAGGGAGATATTTGGATTAGCAGTATAAAATGAATGTTAGGACTGTATTGCTGTTTGTTTGTAATGCTGCCCCCCGATGGCCAAAATCCAATATTACAGCCAGAAGGCCTTTGGGCTGTTAAAAATGAAATTTCCCAGGGCCAATCCGATAATACCTCCCAGGTGACCCAAACCATGCGCAGATCCGTAGGGCCTCCCATATTGTTTCATCAATGATTAAAACATATATAAGCTAATGCAAGATAGGAAAAAGGGACATGCTGCTGACCTTTACTGATAACTGATTGCTGGGCGTTTGAAATACAGTTATTATAAGCAAAGCTGGCTACCTTTTCTTATCGATTGCAAATACACTTATTTGTATTCTGAGGTGAAACAAGAAGTTTTTGGAAACTGATTTATCGATTTGATCATTTATTTTGGCAAAGTATAAAGGTTATTAAATATAGGTAATATTTAAAACCAACATTCTTTGTTGCTGTAGGTAACAGATTAAAGAGAGCAGTTTGTATTTTAGCTTACATTCATAGCCTGTGTATTTTAAAACATATATCCTTAAAGGGACAGTATACTGTAAAATAGTTTTTCCCTTAATGTGTTTACAATTGCTTTTTTTTACCAACTGCAGAGTAAAAATTTATGAAAATTAGCTTTTTAAGGTTTATTTGTGTATATTAAAGCTTTGATTTTGTGTTTTGAAGCCACAACCTAATAAAATGGGTTGAGTTTGTAGGTATAATCAGATCTCATTACTGTATCACATTGTGTACATAAACATGTTTCTTAATCTTATATCTGTCCATAAAACAATCACCAGTACTTAAAGAGAGAACAATGGGAAAAATCAACAATTTATTACCTTATCTCTGCTATTCCCACTGTGAGTGTAATCTCTTCTGCTGGCTGTGTTTACAAAGCTTATCTATAGCTTGGACCTGCGGCCCACAAACTTTCAGAATAGGTGGGGATACCACATGCTAAATCAACTATTTCAAATGCCAATATAAGGGTAAAGGAGCTACTTGTAAACAATTTAATACACTCCAGCAGGTAAAGTGGATCATTGGGAACAAATTAAAGGGGGAGACATTTTTTGAGTAAACTGTCCCTTTAATGCTAAGTAATTCATCTGTGCAAAATATATATACACACACACACACACACAACACACACACACACACACACACACACCTATATATATAATATATATATTAGAATTGCCTTAGTTATAGATAACTAAGAATTTATTATATGTATTAGAATCAATTGTAGCTACATAGCTGATTGTATTGTTTGAATGTTAGTAGCGTAATATCTTGAATCTCAGTGTGATATTTTAATGCAATTCAATTGTGAATAGGGTTAGTTATAAACTTAGAATTTGGTTTGCTTTGTAAAGAGCATTGCAACAATTTAAACACTGTATAGTTCGACTCATATTCTAGTTCCTACAAATATATTTCAATGTGTTTATAGATATTATCTAATAAAAAGAATTTAGGAATTTATATTAACTTTATTGTCTTGGTAAATGCGTTTTATTGGGGGTTTATTTTAAAGAATAATTATTAAATATATAGTGTTATAACCCAGCCATATACTGGACAGCTCTCCATGTTTAAACTCGCTGCTATTGAGTGCAGCTTTAAGTGGGGAGTCACGATCATCCTGCGGTGGCTTAGGATGTCTGCGGGGGGCGGCCAGCGGAGGTCTGCAGGAAACCCTCCCTGCAACAAAACACTGTGTGAATAATCAACATTTGCAACTACTGTTTGCAACTTAGTATCAAGCACTGCAGAAAAGAACAACATATTTTGAGTTACAGCAGGTCATTACCATGAATGTGTGTAAAAAGTATACTGACACCTATTGATAGTGTTTAGCATTGCCAACCAATCATCCCATCATCCCAATATGCGTCCTAAAAAAATGAAGCAAAGCAGCAATGGCATGCACTGGAAGCGAAATACTTGTAACACAACTAACAGTTAAAGGGGACACTGAATCCAAATTTTTTCTTTCGTGATTCAGATAGAGCATGAAATTTCTAATATACTTCTATTATCAAATTTTCTTCATTCTCTTGGTATCTTTATTTGAAATGCAAGAATGTAAGTTTAGATGCCTGGCCCATTTTTGGTGAACAACCTGGGTTGTTCTTGCTGATTGGTGGATAAATTCATCCACCAATAAAAAAAAAAGTGCTGTCCAGAGTCCTGAACAAAAAAAAAAAAAAAAGCTTAGATGCATTCTTTTTCAAATAAAGATAGCAAGAGAACTGAGAAAGTTGATAATAGGTTTTCAGTTGCTTAAAATTGCATGCTCTATCTGAATCACAAAAGAAATGTGGGTTCTGTGTCCTTAGCGTTCTAAATTATTTTCACAGCTATATCTCATTATATTCCTACAAAACTTGGCGTGGGGGTTCAGATGTGGGCTACTAACAATGCTGCAGTGTTTGTGTCTCCAGGAACAAAAAGGGGGAGCCATATTTTGGGGTGTAAAGTCCCTGTTTTCCCCATAGACTTTCCACAGCCAGCCAGTTCTGCTCACCTACATGGATACATTGTATCAAACCCTCAGCCTACAGCTTTTTATACATTTGTAATTGTTTACTGTACACAGACACTTAAAGCAGCCCTCTCAGTAACAACTGTACAAACTGCTGAGGAAATAATGTTCACACAGCCTTAAAGGGCAGGATAGCACCTGCTCACACAGTCTTAAAGGGACAGACAAAAAAAAACACAGCCTTGAAAGGGTCAACTAGCACCACACGCACACAATCTTAAAGGGACAGATTGCAGTAATGTTCATGCAGCGCAACCTTAAAGGACAGCTCGACACCTGCGCACACAGCCTTAAAGGGACAGATCACCGTAATGTGCATGCAGCACAACCTTTAAAGGGCAGCTCGACACCTGCACACAGAGCCTTAAAGGGACAGATCACCATAATGTGCACGCAGCACAACCTTAAAGGGCAGCTCGACACCTGCACACAGAGCCTTAAAGGGACAGATCACCGTAATATGCACGCAGCGCAACCTTAAAGATCAGCTTGACACCTGCGCACAGAACCTTAAAGGGACAGATCACCTTAATGTGGACGCAGTGCAACCTTAAAGGGCAGCTCGACACCTGCGCACAAGAGCCTTAAAGGGACAGATCCCCCGTAATGTGCACGCAGTGCAACCTTAAAGGGCAGCTCGACACCTGCGCACAGAGCCTTAAAGGGACAGATCCCCATAATGTGCACGCAACGCAACCTTAAAGGACAGCTCGACACCTGCGCACAGAGCCTTAAAGGGACAGATCACCGCAATGTGCACGCAGCGCAACCTTAAAGGACAGCTCGACACCTGCGCACACAGCCTTAAAGGGACAGATCACCGTAATGCGCACGCAGCACAACCTTAAAGGGCAGCTGGACACCTGCGCACAGAGCCTTAAAGGGACAGATCACCATAATGTGGACGCAGCACAACCTTAAAGGGCAGCTTGACACCTGCGCACACCAGCCTTAAAGGCACAGATCACCGTAATGTGCACGCAGCGCAACCTTAAAGGGCAGCTCGACACCTGCGCACAGAGCCTTAAAGGGACAGATCACCGTAATGTGCACAAAGCACAACCTTAAAGGGGCAGCTCGACACCTGCGCACAGAGCCTTAAAGGGACAGATCACCTTAATGTGGACGCAGTGCAACCTTAAAGGGCAGCTCGACACCTGCGCACAGAGCCTTAAAGGGACAGATCCCCGTAATGTGCACGCAACGCAACCTTAAAGGGCAGCTCAACACCTGCGCACAGAGCATTAAAGGGATAGATCCCCGTAATGTGCAGGCAGCTCAACCTTAAAGGGCAGCTCGACACCTGCGCACAGAGCCTTAAAGGGACATATCCCCGTAATGTGCACGCAACGCAACCTTAAAAGGGCAGCTCGACACCTGCGCACAGAGCCTTAAAGGGACAGATCCCCATAATGTTGCACGCAACGCAACCTTAAAGGACAGCTCGACACCTGCGCACAAGCCTTAAAGGGGACAGATCACCGCAATGTGCACGCAGCGCAACCTTAAAGGACAGCTTGACACCTGCGCACACAGCCTTAAAGGGACAGATCACCGTAATGCGCACGCAGCACAACCTTAAAGGGCAAGCTGGACACCTGCGCACAGAGCCTTAAAGGGACAGATCACCATAATGTGGACGCAGCACAACCTTAAAGGGCAGCTTGACACCTGCGCACACAGCCTTAAAGGCACAGATCACCGTAATGTGCACGCAGCGCAACCTTAAAGGGCAGCTCGACAACTGCGCACAGAGCCTTAAAGGGACAGATCACCGTAATGTGCACACAGCACAACCTTAAAGGGCAGCTCGACACCTGCGCACAGAGCCTTAAAGGGACAGATCACCTTAATGTGGACGCAGTGCAACCTTAAAGGGCAGCTCGACACCTGCGCACAGAGCCTTAAAGGGACAGATCCCCGTAATGTGCACGCAACGCAACCTTAAAGGGCAGCTCAACACCTGCGCACAGAGCCTTAAAGGGATAGATCACCGTAATGTGCAGGCAGCACAACCTTAAAGGGCAGCTCGACACCTGCGCACAGAGCCTTAAAAGGGACAGTTCACCTTAATGTGCACGCAGCGCAACATTAAAGGGTAACTCAGCACCTGCGCACACAGTCTTTAAGGTACAGGCATACACCACCTTTAGTGGTTAAACGCACACAGTTTTAAAGAGAGCTATAGTATGCATCCACATGCAAAGCACAGCGCCTTAAAGGGACACTCTGTCTTAAAGGGACAGGGGCACGTGCACAGTCTTTAAAAGGAAAATTTGCACCATAACCACACAGTGTTAATGGAACAGCTCACACCATGCACACCTAGCGCAGCCTTAAAGGGCAGCTCACCGTCTGCTCACACAGTCTTAAAGGGGCAGGCACAAACAACCTTTAGTGGGTAAAGTCACACCACACGCACACAGTCTTAAAGGGAGCGATAACAGTATACATCCGCACGTAACGAACACAGCCTTAAAGGTTAGCGCTGCGGAACCTGTTGGCGCTCTACAAATAACATCTCACACCATGCACAGTCTTTAAGGGGCAGGCACACAGGCTTTTAAGCACACCCAAATGCACACAGCCTTAAAGTGACCCCCAGTATTAAAGTGACAGACACAAATGCAGACTTTAAAGGGGGAGCTCACACCACACACACACACAGTTGTAATGGTACAGGTGCCACAATGTTCACACACAACTTTAAAAGGACAGCTGGCATTCACGCACAGCCTTAAATGCTATAAATGGATGGTTTATGGTACACACAGACTTAGGGGCCGAATTATCAAGTTCCGAATGGAGCTTGATGCCCCGTTTCCGCGCAAGCCTTCAGGCTTGCCAGAAACAGCAGTTATGAAGCAGCGGTCTAAAGACCGCTGCTCCATAACTGATCTGCTGCCTCTGAGGCTGCAGACTTCAATACGCCCAATCCTATACGATCAGGCTGATTGACACCCCCTGCTAGCGGCCGATTGGCTGCAAATCTGCAGGGGGCAGCATTGCACAAGCAGTTCACAAAAACTGCTTGTGCAATGATAAATGCCAAAAGCGTATGCTGTCAGCATTTATCGATGTGCAGTGGACATGATACGCTACATTGTATCATGTCCGTCCGCACTTTAGTAAATCGGCCCCTTAGAGATGGCTCAAGGCAATCGTAAAAAGAGTTATAGAGATTCACACGGCATTCACACAAAGCCATGAGCTGTGCTTTTAGTCTGTGTGTTTTGTTGTTGTTGAGCTAACAGTTTGAACAGTTCCCCAATCAGCTCTCTAGTCATGCAGCACCTTTGTTTTAGAGAGATGATTGGAAAATATTTCAAACTGTTAGTTCAATAAAAATATTACTTTACAAGTTGGTGGTCAGAGGGCAGGGTATTTGGATTTCAGCGCTACATTAAAAAGTAAGTTATAGCGCATCTTCATAACAACTGAAGAGTTAAACTCCTAAAATATCTATAACATTCCAGATTTGTTTGGGTGTCCGTGCCTTTAAGACTGTGCAAGCGTAACGTGATCTGTGCTGTTAAGGCTGTGTGTGCTGTGTTTGTGCACATGTACCATTAAAACTGTGTGCGTGTGGTGTGAGCTCCCCCTTTAAAGTCTGCGTTTGTGTCTGTCACTTTAATACTGGATGTCCCTTTAAGGCTGTGTGCATTTGGGTGTGCTTAAAAGCCTGTGTGCCTGCCCCTTAAAGACTGTGCATGGTGTGAGATGTTCCTTTAAGGCTGTGTGCGTTGCGTGCGGATGTATAGTGTTATCGCTCCCTTTAAGACTGTGTGTGTGTGGTGTGACTTTACCCACTAAAGGTTGTGTGTGCCTGCCCCTTTAAGACTGTGTGAGCAGGCGTGAGCTTCCCTTTAAGGCTGCGCTAGGTGTGCATGGTGTGAGCTGTTCCTTTAACACTGTGTGGTTATGGTACAAGTTGTCCTTTTAAAGGCTGTGCACGTGCCCCTGCCCCTTTAAGACAAAGCGTCCCTTTAAGGCGGTGTGCTTTGCGTTTGGATGCATACTATCGCTCACTTTAAAACTGTGTGCGTTTAACCACTAAAGGGTGTGTGTGCCTGTACCTTAAAGAATGTGTACGCAGGTGCCGAGCTGCCCTTTAAGGTTGTGCTGCATGAACATTACGGTGATCTGTCCCCTTTAGGCTGTATGCATGTGGTGCAAGTTGTCCTTTTAAAGGCTCTGTGTGTTTGTGTGCGTGCATGTGCCACTGTCCCGTTAAGACAGAGCGTCCCTTTAAGGCTGCGTGCATCACATGGGGATGCATACTATCGCTCCCTTTAAAACTGTGCGTGTAAACTCACTAAAAGGTTGTGTGTGCTTGCCCCTTTAAGACTGTGAGCAGGTGCCGAGCTGCCCTTTAAGGTTGCTCTGCATGCACATTACGGTGATCTGTCCCTTTAAGGCTCTGTGCGCAGGTGTCAAGCTGCCCTTTAAGGTTGTGCTGGGTGCACATTACGGTGATCTGTCCCTTTAAGGCTGTGTGCGCAGGTGTCAAGCTGCCCTTTAAGGTTGTGCTGCGCCCACATTACGGTGATCTGTCCCTTTAAGGCTCTGTGCGCAGGTGTCGAGCTGCCCTTTAAGGTTGCGCTGCATGCATATTACGGTGATCTGTCCCTTTAAGGCTCTGTGCGCAGGTGTCGAGCTGCCCTTTAAGGTTGCGCTGCGTGTACATTACGGTGATCTGTCCCTTTAAGGCTGTGTGCACAGGTGTTGAGCTGCCCTTTAAGGTTGTGCTGCGTCCACATTACGGTGATCTGTCCCTTTAAGGCTGTGTACGCAGGTGTCGAGCTGCCCTTTAAGGTTGCGCTGCATCCACATTACGGTGATCTGTCCCTTTAAGGCTCTGTGCGCAGGTGTCGAGCTGCCCTTTAAGTTTGCGCTGCGTGTACATTATGGTGATCAACCCCTTTAAGGCTCTGTGCGCAGGTGTCGAGCTGCCCTTTAAGGTTGCGCTGTGTGCAGATTACGGTGATCTGTCCGTTTAAGACTCTGTGCGCAGGTGTCGAGCTGCCCTTTAAAGGGACATGAAACACATTTTTTTTCTTTCAGGATTTAGAAAGAGCATGCAATTTTAAACAACTTTTTAATTTACTTCTATTATCTAATTTGCTTCATTCTCTTGATATGCTTTGCTTAAAAGCATATCTAGATATGCGCAGTAGCTGCTGATTGGTAGATGCACATAGAGGCCTCGTCTGATTGGCTCACCCATGTGCATTGCTATTTCTTCAGCAAAGGATATCTAAAGAATGAAGCAAATTAGATAATAGAAGTAATTTGGAAAGTTATTTAAAATTGTATTCTCTACCTGAATAATGAAATAATTTTTTGGGGTTTAGTGTCCCTTTAAGGTTGCGCTGTGTGTACATTACGGTGATCTGTCCCTTTAAGGCTGTGTGAACATTATTTCCTCAGCAGTTTGTACAGTTGTTACCGAGAGGTCTGCTTTAAGTGTCTGTGTACAGTAAACAGTTACAAATGTATAAAAAGCTGTAGGCTGAGGGTTTGATACATTGTATCCATGTAGGTGAGCAGAACTGGCTGGCTGTGGAAAGTCTATGGGGAAAACAGGGACTTTACACCCCAAAATATGGCTCCCCTTTTTGTTCCTGGAGACACAAACACTGCAGCATTGTTAGTAGCCCACATCTGAACCCCCACGCCAAGTTTTGTAGGAAAATAATGAGATATGGCGATAAAATAAATTTAGAACGCTAAACTAAGATTTTACCGTCCCTTTAATTTTAAGATTATACAGACTGAGCACAGCCTTAACAATGTATTGTGTTAAAATAATTTTACATTTTTACTTTTATATTTTGTATTTGGGTTTAACGGTGCTCATTTCTCCAATGAAGGTAGAATGCATGGGTGGCGTTATAAGAAACATAATGAACAAAACTCAATAATCCAAGATTTTTTTGCAGACCATTCCTTGAGCAGCCTGCACGGTGATTTGGCCATTTCCACAGTCTCACAGGGGCTCGTAATCTGAACTATAACTTTGACAGCGGTGTGTCCCACTTATTCGGTGCGGGTCAGCTGACCAGGGCGCTGTCACCCGGACTGGCGTCACACAATCCATGTCCATGCCAGAGAGGAGCTTGTGCAGCTAAAAAAAAGTCCTTATCTTGGTAACGGTGCTACTCCAAGGCTTTGTTTAAAAAATGAAATGTGAGTTTGTTTTTAACAAAGCCTCGCAGTAAGACAACGTTACCAAGATAAGGACTGCTGCGTGCAGCTGCGCAGGCGCATCCCTGGCCTATGTATTGCTACTAGCGCGGGGATCAGCTGACTTTTCTCCCGCGTAATTGTGAGAGAGGAGATCCGAACTGAGTAAGTAAGAAACAAACAATGCTGTAGACATGGTGGGATATATAGTTCAGATTACGAGCCTGTCTGTGGCTGCGGAAATTGCCAAATCTCCGTGCATTAACTTGCTGGACTTGCGAGTTACAAATGTTTATTGTGTTTCTTGCCATGCATTCAAATTTTATTGCAGAAGTGAACTCGTTAAAGTTTAAACCCAGCTGCAAAATATTTCGATTTACCTCAAATATATAACTAATATTTTGTATAGTTTGTTAAAATTACCAATATATTAGCTGTGTTATAAATAATTCGCTTCCAGTGCATTGCTGCTTTTTTTTTTTTTTTTAATTTATTTTTTTAAAAGACAACAATAAAGCAGCTGTAGCGCCTCACCACGACCTCTCCACTAAAGTCTGTCTTGTGAGCCACAACACATTTTAGATCCTCTTGCATGGCACCACTACTGAGCAAACTGGAGTAGCATTCATATGTAGATTCCATTCCAGTCACTGACACCAACCTTTCCTGCACAGGATCATCTACATCACTCCTGAGCTAGACTTTAGCTATGTGTTTAACCCAATTTGTAAAACACACTCAAGGGATACATATGCAAAATTAGATAGTCTAATAAGAGCATTTATTTTTATGGTTTAGAATGCCACTTGCTAATTTACTCCTAATAATTTTCTTTGCTCTCTTGGTATCATTTTTTGAAAAGCAGGAATGAAAGCTAAGGGACTGGCCCATTTTTATGTTAAGCACCTGGCTAGCGCTTGCTGATTGGTGTAGCCACCAATCAGCAAGCGCTATCCAGGGTGCTGAACTAAAAAATGGTCCGGCTCCTATTTCTGCTTTTTCAAAATTTGAAGAATAATTGATAATAGGAGTAAATTAGAAAGTTGCTTAAAATTGCATGCTCTATCCGGATCATAAAAGAAAAAAATTGGGTTTAGTATCCCTTTAACGCCTTAAAGGGACATAAAACATGTTGGGATAGAGACAAAATTATATGTATTTAATTACTTTAACTGCAAATTTATACATTTTCTTCTATGACTGTATCTATATCTATTGTTTTTTTGGGTAGAATGCAAAAATGCATATGGATTATCTGCTGGAGCATACCTAGAAGCTGTGAACTCAGTTGAAATACAATACCTGTGTCTAAACACGGATAAACGGGGTGGGGGATGGAGTTTGCTGCTCCAGGCAGCTTAGCTATGTAAATGATTTTGCTTATTTTTGAAAATTATTTTAAAATACTTGCCAGCTATTTTTAAACAATATTTTATGCAAACTATTTGTAATTGGCCCTTTTAGTATATGCACAAATCTCAACCTGTTTTATGTCCCTTTAAGGACAGAGGCTTTTCCCAATTTACATGCTGAAAATAAACGCAACTTTGGCATTTCATGTCTAGTAATTTTATAGCAAATAAAGGCCAAAGGATTACAAAGTTTGCAAAAAATCAAATAAAAATACAAGTAGGGAGACCGCACCCAGAATCCTGGAACTGCCTTTTCCAATATATAAACAAATAGGATAATGGAATCCAGACTCTGTTGTAGTAAAACAAACATTTCCCTTTTACCCTAATGTGGTGACAATATAAGTTTGCTTTATTATACCAAACACTGGCTTTCATTATTCTATTTGATTACAAAATTTGCTATGCTTGGACTGTATCTAAAATTGATATACGCAAAAGTATATATTTGTAAAAACCAGACACCCCTAGGTATTTACCTAGAGGCATTTTAAAACTTAATCTCTAACCGTTTTATCACCAATCTATCTCATATAATCTGATTATATATTGTTTTTTTTCACACACAGAGGTGTATTTTTGCTAAAGATTTTACAGACCTGATGTCTGCTCTTACTAAAAAAACACACCATATCTTGACCCCCCTGGTAATACTTACCAGTGAGACCCCCTCTCCTGAGGGGCGTGGACAGAACTATCCACTCCCCTCATTTGCATAAAAGTCTGAAGGAGACACCACCTCCTCCTCCTCCTCCTAGTTCTGTCCAGCCTGCAGTTGGTGGACAGGGCTAGGAGTCCCTCTCCGTTCATGGTTACCTTCTGGGCTTGTTTTCACACTTGTTTTTTTTCTGGGCTTCTTGGGCCTGTGTGTTTCAGTTGACATTGTTTCAGTTAAAGTATGAACTATCGTGGTGGCTGCGGTCACTCAGATTACAAAGGCGGTGGATTATTATTTTTTTTCATTTCCCTGTGGGGGCCACCATATTACTGTGACGTCATCAATACCGGATGTCACGGGGGCTGTGTCTGAGGGCTTCCTCTTTGTGTACGCATGTACATGAAGCTTGCCTTGGTGTGGTTTGTAGCAGCTGCGTCTCCTGTTCCCTGCTAGAGACTTGTCATATTTTCTACAGCTTGATACCTTACCGGATTAACGCTTTTTTGATAGTAAGTGTTGTGCACTTAGTGCAAATTTTTTTTATATAAAAATGTAATTCTCTATAAGCTTCTGGGGCTTCATATTTTACAAAACTAAACTATATATGTAGTACTCACTATGGAGAACGAAAATGATCCAGGTCAGCCTGAGTCCCAACCTGTTACAGCCCAGGAGGAATCAAGGTCAGTCATAAGGTATGATTTAATATTATTTTTTCTTGGTGTTGAAATGTATTTTACTATTTTATTTTTGGCCATATTATTTATTGGTTACTATTGTTTTTTTCATAGTAATTCAGCACAGCCTTTGCCTACCTGTTCCCTATGTGATAATCTTTGCTGGCAGGACAAGAAACTTTGTAAAGTCTGTTTTGGCCAGATTTATGGTGGAAGCTTTTCTATAACACCTGAGGGTTCTTTGGAAAATTTACATAACCTTGATTGTGCCTCTGATGGGGAAGATTCAGAATCTGATTTGCTTATGGTGTTTGATTCTACAAAAGTTTTTGAGTTCATTAAGGGGATTAAAAATTCCCTGGGCATTGAAGATGAACAGTCTCAAAAATCTTCTGATTGGTTTAAATCAAATTCTTCTCCAGATCAATTTTTTCCAGTTTCTGATAACTTGAAATCAATATATTTAAATATTTTTTTCTAAGCCCGATAAACAAAGTGGAGTTCCAAGATAAGATATATAAAAGTTTTCCTTTGGAGAAATCTTTGCATAACCAGTTTATTACTGTTCCCAAGATTGATGCTGCGATTGCCAGACTTTCAAAAATAATGTTTTTTCCTGTAGATGATGCAGGATCATTTAAGGATATCATGGATAAAAAAATGGAACAAAATTTAAAGAGACTTTATCTTCAACAAGGGGCCTTATTTCACCCTCTGCTTGCACGGTTTTCAACTTTAAAACCTTCTGAAGTGTGGTCTTCTAACCTATGTGATTCTTTTCAAGATAATGAAAATATTGTATCTTTTCTTGCAGATTTTAATATGGTTATTTCTTTTTGGCTATCAGCCGCTACCAATATTTTGGAGCTTAATGCAAAATATATGTCTACTGCTAACCTTGTTAGAAGAGCATTGTAGCTGCGACATTGGGAAGCTGACCCAGGTTCCAAGTTGAATTTATTAACTCTGCCTTTTGAAGGAGATATGCTATTTGGTAAGCAATTAGAAACCTTAATTTCAAAGAGAACAGGAGGTAAGAGTCCTTTCTTCCCACAGGTTTTCAAGGGCCGAAAACATCCTTCCTTTGCTCACAGACAACATAATATGCATCAAAACTTTAAAGTTTCTTCCAGGAAAGAATTCTTTCAGCATCAAGATGGAAGATCAACCCTTCAGTTTTCAAGGTAGAGAACGTGGTAAGTCCTTTCCTTCCTTTCAGGCTAAAAAGCAATGATGGTGGGCTGACCCAGATCCTTCCTTTGGGAGGAAGATTGTTCAATTTCAGGGGGTCTGGGCTTCCAGTATTTCAGACCAATGGGTTCTGGGGATTCTTCACCACGGTTATTATCTGAAGTTCAAGATAAAGCCTATCCTTCCATGCTTAGTAAAAGCTCCACTTCCCAGGGATCCTGTGAAATTAGAAGCAATATTGGAGTTTGTCAGCAAGCTTCTGGACAACGGCGTTATTCAAGAGTTACCAATACAAGACCACGACAAGGGATTTTATTCACCTCTCTTCCTGATCAAAAAGAAACATGGTTCTTGGAGGCCAGTTCTAGTTCTTCGATTGTTAAACACTTTCCTTAAGGTTCAACATTTCAAGATGGAATCCGTCCTATCAGTAATCAAAATCATTCTTGCTTTCCATAGATTTGAAGGATGCTTATTTCCATATTCCCATTGTAAGACAGCACAGCAAGTTTCTCTGCTTCACGGTCGGAAATCGTCGTTTTCAGCCCTTCCCTTCGGAAAATCTACGGCTCCAAGGGTCTTTACAAAGGTTTTGATTCCTCTCATAGCAGAGTTACGTGTAAAGGGATTATTCATAATCCATTATTTAGACGACATTCTTCTATTGGCAAGTTCACAGCAACAGGCGCTGGCACACAGGTCTATCCTTCTAAAAGTCCTTCAGGATCACGGCTGGAATATCAATTTCCAAAAGAGTCAACTTTTACCTTGCCAACGGATGGGTTTTCTAGGAGCACACTTCGATACACAGAAGGAGATTGTGTCCCTTCGAGAGATTAGTATCAAATTTCTTCTTAATTACTTCCAACAGTTCCGCCGTGTCACTTATCTTACGGCCTGCCAATGGATGAAGGTTTTAGATCACATGTCCTCAGTGATCCATATGGTGAGATGGGCCAGATGGAGAATGCGTCTGTTCCAAATCTTTTTCCTACAAGCATTCAACAGAAGCAAGGGTTTGTCTCGGCAAATAAAGGTGCCTATGAATCTAAAGATCTCTCTTCATTGGTGGTCCCAATCAAAGAACCTATCCAGGGGCCTTCCTCTTCAGGAACCGAATTGGATCGTTGTTCAAACAGATGCCTGCAAGACAGGTTGGGGGGCACATTGTCTGGACAGGTATGCCCAGGGTACATGGGAAAGAAGGCATCCGTCTCTTCCATCATATCTTTTGGAGATCAGAGCAGTATACTTGGCTCTCTTAGCATTCCAGTGATTATTGGAAGGAAAAGCAGTAAGGATCTTAACAGACAACAGGACAGTGGCAGCTTATCTCCAATTCCAGGGAGGTACAAGAAGTCTAAATGCATTACAGGAAATATCTCCAATTTTCAAATGGGCACAACATCACATTCAGTTTCTCTCTGCAATCCATGTTCCGGGAAGAGAGAATATCAAGGCAGACTATTTGAGCAGGAGTCAAATTTCTCCGACCGAATGGCAATTGAACAAGTGGTTGTTCCGGAAGATAACCAGTCTCTGGGGAATTCCAGAGGTCGATCTGATGGCCTCTCCATTAAACCATCAGGTTCCTCAGTTCTTCAGTCGTTACCCGACACCTCATGCGTGAGGAGTGGATGCCTTTCTCCACGATTGGCCATACAACATTCTTTATGTCTTTCCTCCAATTCCTCTGATTCCCAAGTTATTGAAGAGAATTCTGCAGGAGCAGGCTACCTTCATTGTTATCCTTCCATTTTGGCCTCAAAGGCCTTGGTTTCCTCTGGTACTCAAACTAGCAATCCAACAACCTCCATGGCATCTTCCAGTCTCTTGGGACATGCTGAATCAGGGACCAGTAATCCATCCGAATCCACACCAATTCTGATTAACGGCTTGGTTGCTGAGATCTCAAGATTACAACACTTGAAGATTTCAACTCCTGTCATTAAGACGCTTCTTCAAGCTCGAAAGGGAAATGCATCCAAAGCATATTACCGTGTTTGGGATATATTTTCATCTTGGATGATTTCACATGATATTTCTACAGGAACAATCAAGATATTTCATCTATTAGATTTTCTTCATGATGGTTTTCTTAAGGGTCTTAGTGCCAGAACTCTTTAAGTTCAAGTTTCTATAATATCTGGTACTAGGTGGGCTCAGGATCCTTTTAATTATTCAATTCTTTCAAGCTTTGACCCATATCCATCCATCTATCAAAAAACGAATTCCATCCTGGGATCTGCCTTTTTAGTTCTGTATTCTCTTCTAGAATCTCCCTTTGAACCTTTGAGAGAAGTTTCCTCATGGTTTTTAACATTGAAAACTATTTTCTTAGTGGCCATAACATTGGCTCGCTGAGTATCTGAACTTCAAGCTCTATCAATCAAGGATTCTAATATTTATATTCCATCAAGATAAGGTAGTACGTCGTACTGTTCCTGAATTTCTCCCAAAA